>NC_140498.1:70239575-70392075 GCF_964271855.1 Acomys minous | reverse complement strand
TGGGTTATCAAAGGCATTATGCAGGGCCCCTGGCCCCAGGGCAGCAGGCTAACCTTGGGACTTTTTTTTTTTTTTTGTGGAGTAGTTTGCAGTGAGGTAACCGTGCAATAAAGTTACAGCAAGCGTGTGCGCCGTGGCTCTCCGGGGTAGGGACTCTCACTCCTTGGCTCAGCTGCCCTCCTAGACAGAGGCTCAAAATGTGGCCAGGCCCTGCTCTTATGGTGTCTGTGTGACCTAGGTCTTCAGCCTGTTAGGGCTGCGAGAGGAGCTGCCTGCCCAGCCCCCACAAGGTCTCTCCTCCTAATGGGGAAGGGAAGGTATAAGGTCAGCTGTGTCGTGTTCCGTTCCTGCAGAGGTTGGGAGCCACAGGAGGCCTCCCAAGGGAGGCACCCACACATTCCTACGTAAGACCACAACACAACCTGAGCGGGAACCATACAAGCAATTGCCCAGGGACCCGCTGAGAATTGCAAGTCATTTTTTTCACTACTGGCCCCAAGGCTCAGACCACCCCTGCTAGAAGGTACTACCTCCTTCCAGTAAGTTGTTACTGTGCTGGGCAGGGCCTGGGCCTCCTCCAGGGAGCAGAGTCCAGGAGATGACAGTGGGGAGGACCCCACTCTGGACCTGTGCCCTCCGGAGTCGTAAGAATGCCACAAGCCATAGCCTGCTCCTAGTTCAGGCATTCCCCAGCTGTCACCTTGTGGCCTGTTCACATACCGCTGCCCTGGTGGTGGGCTTGATGCTTAGCAGCGATTCATAATGGCGCTAGAAGGCAACAGTTAAGTCCTTGATGTTCTCAGATGAAATAGTACATGACTGACTTAGTATATAGACGTACGTATATGTGTAGTTCAGGGTGTGTGTGTGTGTGTGTGTGTGTGTGTGTGTGTGTGTGTGTGTGTGTGTGTGTGTATGCGCGTGCGCGTAGGCCAGAGGTTGATGTCACTAGTTTTCCTCTACAACCCTCTATCTAATTTTTCATGGCAGGCTCTCTCACTGAACCTGAAGTTCGCCAGTTCAGTTTAATGGGTTGGCTTGTGAGTCCCAGGGATACCCTTGTCTCTGCCTCCCCATCACAGGAATTCTAGATGTGCACCTCTGTGCCTGCTTCCTTACGTGTGTTCTGAAAAATGGAACTCGGACCCTCAAGCAAGCACTGTTTGGCCTGAGCCAGCTTCCCGGCCCCGTTTTCCTCCCTTGGTATGGGAAACTGAGGCCCAGGTACAGAAAACCGGTAGATCCCTGAGTTGAGAAACTCAATGCCAGACACTCAGGCACTCTGAGGCCTGCTGAACCCCAAATCTCTATCTGGTCTCGGGGGACATTTTGCACAGCATACCAGCAAATGGCCCAAGACCATTGAACCACCAAGGAAACGAAACAGTGATCAAGTGGACCCCAAATTTCTTTCTTCCAGTCTCAGCAGAAGGGCCAGTTTTTACCCCATACCTCTATTGCAGTGGTTTTTTTCCTCCCAGCCCTAAGCTCCTGGAATAAAGACTCCTGAGACTCAGAATATTTTTACAAACACTTAGGCCGTATTGCTAGGCACTTCTCTGACTAGTTCATAACTTAAAATAACCTATTTATTCTAATCTACATTCTGCCATGTGGCTGGTTACCTTTGCTCAGGTACCATGTGTCTGTCCTCCTTACATCTTGCCCGGAGCCGATCTCCCATGCCTGGCACTATCCCAGAATCCTTTCTGCCTGCCAAATGTCCCACCTCCTGTTTCCTGTGTAAGCTATAAGCTATCAGATTGTTTTTTATTGACTGGTGTTGCATCCATACCATACACAACATTCCTCAAGAAGAAAACATAGAACCACCCACCACCTGGCAGTCTGGCCAAGGACAGGCCAGCCTCCCTTGCCCAGTGTGCCAACTCCAATGCAGGCTTCCAGGAGGCTGGACGTAAGCGTTGGCTTGTGCTGGTGTCCTCTCCATGACCGCAGGGTCCCAGAGCATCTCATTACGATTACCCCCATCCTTCCAAGATCTTCCACTATTATCAGGCCTATGGAGCCCAGTGGCAGGCCAGGCTGAAAAGCATGTCTTCATCACCGGGTTGCAGAAGTGACAGAGCTAGAGACGTGACTAAGTCACTAGACCTGTGAGGATTGAAAAACGGACACACATCACTCAGGGCAGACAGCCCATAAGATATAAAGGAAGGTGTCAGGCACATCTCATATTGGTGTCCCAATGCCATTCCTAGTGTGACTAGGGACAGCACCCCCTGGTGGAGGTGAAGAGGATAAGTGAGTTTGCACAGGTTGGCCCTAGTCCAGTGCCATGGGTCTTCACACTAGTAATCCCAACACTTGGAAAGCTGAGAAAAGCATATGTCTATAAGTTCCAGGCCAGCCTGAACTAGAACGAAACCCCCCCCCATCTCAAAAACAAGTCCAGGTGAGGTGGCTCAATGGGTAAGGGTACTTCCCACCAAGGCAGACGACCTGAGTTCAATCCCCAGGACCCACACAGAGTGGAAGGAGAGAACATCATTGTGAGCCATCAGACACAGACGGTGAATTCAGTGCAAATGGCAGGACCAGATGCTGAGCTAAACACTGGGAGTGCATCTAGAATGCCAGTGCCCTCAGTGAGTGGTACGTCCTCCCCCCCACCCCACCCCACCCCCTGTGAGAGGGCCAAGAGGTCAGTGAGAGAAGATGTGGAACTCAGAGTCTTCTGCCCACTAGCAGCTGTGGTACCCACTACAGGACAGCGTGGGCACTCAGGCTGGTGTAAAACCCAGGTGGTGGCCTGGGGTCCATCACAGACCTGATGCTTCACGACATAGTGGCCAGTCTTTCAGCTCTTCTTTGACCTCTGCGATCACTGGGCTTCATGAAGGTAGGTTAGCCATACCTGCTTTTTTCTATCCTCCTGGTCAACCATCAACATCCCCCACAGTCCCTGAGGTGGGTACTACAAGTCTGTAAAACAGTGGTTATCAGTCCTGCATATCAGATGTTTACACTACAATTCACAATAGTAGCAAAATTACAGCTACGAAGTAGCAATGCAATACTTTTATGGTTGGGGGGTCACCACATGAGGAACTATATTAAGGGGTTACAGCATTAGGAAGGTTGAGAGCCAGTGCTCTGGAGGGGCCAAAGAACCTCGCCTCCTGAATCTCACCTCACACCTGCCCTTTACCCCAATCCACGGAGCTGTGAGACCACAGGAAGACAGGCCGGTGAGACCCATGGCTGCCACGCGGATGACAAGATGTCTGGGAGGCTGTACATTTGATCTCTTATGTAGGAAGCTATCTCCGTGTACCAGAAAGGCACGCCGGCTGAGAAGCCCTGGCCGGCCTACAAGCTCCATGTGGGTCTGGGAAGATGGCTCAGTTCAGTTACATTCTTGTCCTTTGAGCATGAGCACCTGGGTTGAGATCCCTACCACCCACCTAAAATTCTAGGTGCCATGGCATAAGTCTATAACCCAAGCATGGGAGAAATGTGAATCGGCGAGTCCCTGACATTCACTGGCCAGACACGCTGGCCAACCAGTGAAGTCAGTTAAGCGAGCCCCTTACAACAAAAATTAAGGAACAACGGATGGAAACGCCCGCTGTCAGCCTTTCCCTCCACCTGTATGCCCCCACACCAACACTTGCACCCGTGCACATCTGCACACATATATGCACATATACGCACGCTAAATAAAGAATTGCCCATCTTGCTAGCCAAAGCTAGCAAATTTGCACTTGTTTCATACAGTGGTAGATAACGATGGTACCACGCAGTGGCTTCACACCAGCAGTTCCCAATCCTGTGGGTCTCGATCCCTTTGGGGGGGGGTTGCACACGTCAGACATTTACCCTACGATTTATAATAGGAGCCAATTTACAGTTATGAGGTAACAACAAAATAATTTCATGGCTGGAAATCAGCACTGCGTGAAGGACTGCACCACGGTATTGCAGCGCCAGGAAGGCTGAGGGCAGCTGTTTCACAAGAACGAACCATTTCTCCATCAATTTGTAATCGCTCGCACTCACCTGTAGAGACCCGGTGACCGTTCCAGCTGCGTGTCTAGATCTTTGCTATCTCTGCTGCTATGAGCTACTGCGCGTGCCCACGCAATGACCTAAACATGGCTGCTCCACAGTAGAATGGCAGCCGCTGCTCAGTGCCCCAAGGTCACACCTGTGACACAGGATTACAGCCTTGGTGCCTTAAAACAACAGAAGTAATGTTTTCTCGAAGCTTGGAAATTTGCCAGGTTGAAAGCAAGATGCAGACCGAACTGACTGCTCTGTTTGCTTTGGGACATATCTGCCTGTGGCCTCTCTGGGTCTGCTTGTATTGCCATGTGTCCTGTGAGGTGGCTGTGAGCCCTGGGTATCTCTCTGCTACGTTGAGGCCAAACATCATTGTCCCTTTTTATCTGTGAGAATCCAGGTCTTAAAGCTGTGACAATGTCCTCCACTCAGTTATCACAGCAAATAGACCCTGTGTAATCCCAGCACTGAGGAGGCGGAGGGACACACACACATGGACGCACGCAGGCACACACGCATATGCACACGTAATAAAAGAAAAGTCAGTAGCCAGGTGTGGTGGCACGTGCCTTTAATCCCAGGGCTCGGGAGGCAGAAGCAGGCAGATTGCTGTGCGCTCGAGGCCAGCCTGGTCTACCAAGCGAGTCCAGGACAGCCAAGGCTAACACAGAGAGAGCCTGTCTCAAAAAAAAAAAAAAAAAGCCAGGCATGGGGGTTGGCACTCAGGAGGCAAAGGCAGGCGGATCTCTGTGAGTTCGAGGCCAACCTGGTCTACAAAACGAGTCCAGAACAGCCAAGGCTACATAGAGAAACCCTGTCTTAAAAACCTGTGTGTGCCTGTGCTTGCGTGCGTGCGTGCGTGCGTGCGTGCGTGCGTGCGTGTGTGTGTGTGTGTGTGTGTGTATGTCTTTAGAGATGGCTCAGTGGTTCAGAGCTGCGGTTGCAGAAGACCTGGGTTCAGTTCCCAGCATGCGCATGGTGGCTCATAACCATCTGTACCTCTAGTTCCAAAGGATCCAGCACCCACCCTCTTTTAGCCTCTGTAGGCACCAGGCATGCATACGGTGCACATACATACATACATACATACATACATACATACATACATACAGGCAAAACACTCATGTATGCTCAAAATAAAAATGAAACGATACTCAAGAGACTCGAGATGTGGCAGGGGCCCCCAAAGAGCCAAAGAAGAGAAACTGATCAGTGTTGGCCTTCTGTGCGTGTGCGCGCGCGTGTGTACTTTCAGCTCTTCCTCTCCTTGCCCGCAATCTCCTCCATTCCCCTCCCACCACATCCTTTCTTAGCATCACTGCCAAGCAGTGGACAGCACCCAATCAGAATGTAAACCATCCAATACGGGAGACAAAGAAGGTGAAATGGTATAAAAGGTATGTCCACACTATACTGGGTTTTTCCCCCCAGCTTTTGTATATTAATCCACTGAAAGTCAGTGTGACGACACAATACACCACTTCCTGGAACAACAACAACAACAACAACAAAAAGCATGCCTGTCCCACATCTCTGTTTGGAAAGTTTGCAACAGGGGTGGGCAAGAAACTAGGTACCGTTATTATCCCACTGCTGCCTTCTAACCCCAGTGCATCCTTCTCTTTTGTCACGCCTTCACCAATTGTGCACCTGCGTGAGCTGGTGAGATAGACCACGAGGGCCCAGAGACAGCAGCAGCATGCCGTTACATCATCTTGGATGTGAACAAAGCTGCCGGGACACCTTTTAATGTTTACTTTTCCTTTAAGTAGACTGACATATTAGGGTCCAGGATGATCTGGAAGCCTAGTTGACTGCTGCCAAATCCATCCTGATGCCTGGATGTGCTGCGTAGAGGACTACCCGCTAGTAGCCAGCCAGGTGGCCCTCGTGGCTATCCGGCTGCTTTGAACACACTTTGAAGAAGCTACACAGCAACCACAGCTGCTAGCTGCTGAGGCACGACTCTGGCTTCAGAAGACGTTGTCCTAGCCATAGGCGTCAAACAGCTTACGCTCAGGGATGATGGTGGTGATGATGGAGATGATGGTGATGATGGCGATGATGGTGATGGTGATGGTGGTGGTGATGATGATGATGGTGGTGGTGGTGGTGATGGTGGTGATGATGGTGGTGATGGTGGTGGTGATGGTGGTGATGATGGTGATGGTGGTGGTGATGATGGTAGTGATGATGGTGATGGTGGTGGTGATGATGGTGGTGATGACAATGATGATGGTGGTGGTGGTGGTGATGGTAGTGATGATGGTGGTGGTGATGATGGTGGTGATGATGGTAGTGATGATGGTGATAGTAGTGGTGATGATGGTGATGGTGGTGATGGTGGTGGTGATGATGGTAGTGATGATGGTGATGGTGGTGGTGGTGGTGGTGATGGTGATGGTGATGGTGGTGGTGATGGTGATAGTGGTGGTGGTGATGGTGATGGTAGTGATGATGGTGATGGTGGTGGTGATGATGGTAGTGATGATGGTGATGGTGGTGTGATGATGGTGATGATGACAATGATGATGGTGGTGGTGATGATGGTGGTGATGATGGTAGTGATGATGGTGATGATTATGGTGATGGTGGTGGTGATGGCGATGATGGTGGTGATGTTGGTGATGGTGGTGGTGATGATGATGGTGATGGTGGTGGTGATGATGATGGTGATGATGATGATGATGGTGGGTGATGATGGTGGAGAAAATGATGATTTGGTGGTAAAGACAGAAGAACAGCTGAAGAATCCCAGCAGGAAAGCAATACCAGGAGGCTGAGACAATGGAGATGATAAGAGGGAGTCCAAGTAGAGAGGACAGAGACTCCAAAGATAGAAGATTGAGAATAGCCAGAGGCTAGAAACTGTGAACCACAAAGGCTGAGAGAGCACCAAGGATCTGCCGGGGTGCTAACCAGGCCCTTGAGAGCTGAAACACTGGCTGCTGTAGATCTGAGGGTCCCAGCACCACAGGCCTGTTTGGAGGCTGTGACACTAACAGACGAAACTGCTATTCACTGCTTCTGGAAGCTGAGGGTTACAAGCACTGCCAAGTGCCAGGGTCCCTGGTGGCTAAATCTTGGAGCAATAAGCCTCCCCCTAGGCACCTATAGGCATAGTCCTGTGGCTCCTGGAGCAAGAACCAGGGCCCTGCTTCTAGGGGCTTAGATCTGTGAGCTTCCAGCTCTGCCTGTCTCATCTCTGGGCCTTTGGTTCTCAAGGGCTAAGGACAGCCAGCCTAGAAGACCTCACAAGTAAGTACCAACCATCTTTTGTTCTGTTTTGTTGCAAGGTCACATGTCTTATAGCCTGGCCTGGCTTCTAACTTGCTATATACGAATAGCTGAGGATGACCTTGAACTCCTGATCCTCTTGCCTCCACCTCCACTATGCTGGGAACACAGGCACATACCTCCACACCTGGTTTATGCAGTGCTTGAAATGAAACCCAAGGCTTCATATTCCATAATGATGTTAAGCCCAGCCTGAGATATATGAGCCCTTTTCTTAAAAACAAAGGAACGGGGAGGGGGGAAATGGCTCAGTGCTTATCCCCTTTACAGAGGACCTGAGTTCAGTTCCCATCACAGGTGGCTCACAACCACCTGTAACTCTAGCTCTAGGGGTTTTAGACACCTCTAGAGGTGCATTCGTGTACATAGACGCACTCGTGTAGCCATACACATAAGTAAAAATAAATCTTTTAAAAGAAAAAGGATTAAAAAGTAGTTCAAGGCCATCTTTGGCTGTGTAGTGAGTTCAAGACCAACCTGGCATACATGAGACTCTACTCCAAAAACAAACAAACATAAAAAACCCCTACCCCTGGTCTCTGCAGATGTGCCCAACCTTCCCCCAAACACAAAGGCTCTGACTTATACTAAGCTTATTTGATTTACCTTCTGTTTTAAGCAGTTATTAGATTTTAATTTAAAAGTTCTCAACTCTCTTTCCTGTAAGGAGTTTTATTTTATTTTATTTTGTGTGTTTGTGCACCACATGTGTGCAGTACCCAGGCATGCCAGAAGAGGGCAGCAGATCCCCTGGGACTAGAGATAGAAATAGCTTTGAGCTGCCGTTTGGGGACAGGGAATAGAACCCAGGTCCTCTGCAAGAGCAGCTAGTGCTCTTAACCACTGAGCCGTGTCTCTAGCCACTTTGGGGCAGTTTTTTTTTCTGTCTGTCCATCTGTCTGTCTGTCCGTCTACCTGTCTGTTTTGAGTCAAAAACTGCCTCCTGAGTGCTAGGATTACCTGTGTGCAGCTCAACAGCATTCATATGTTCTGTGCTCAGCCCCGTTCATGCTGTCAGAAATTGCCACCACACCATCATCCCCAACACAAGCTCAGTTAAACAGCAGCACCCCACAGCCTCCTTTCTTACCACATTTGCCCAGTTCAGGGACCTTGAGTTAAGCTGAGACATTTGTGTCACATTGATTTCTCTCCCCTGGTACCCTCAGGGTTCCCCCCCCCACATTATGACACAGGCCAGATGCCACCCCCATCAACAGTTCTCAGCAGAAGATGTGATGGGAAACCATGGCTTTGGAGTCAATGACAACAAAAACTCCTGCAAAGCAAGGAAAAATGAGGTATTTGGGCTTTGTCAAAATAAAACATGTTGGGAGGGGGTGCTGGAGAGAAGGCACAGGGATTAGGAGCACTGGCTGTTCTTCCAGAGGACCCAGGTTCAATTCCCAGCACCCACGTGGCAGCTCACAACTGTCTGTCCAGAGATCCAGTGCCCTTACATACACGCAGGCAGAACACGAATGCACATAAAATAAAATAAGTAAACCATCTAAGACTTGTTGTTGTGTTATCGTTGTTTCAAGACAGGGTTTCTCTCTGTAGCCCTGGCTGTCCTGGAACTCACTCTGCCGACCAGGCTGGCCTCAAACTCACAGAGCCTGACTCTGCCTCCCAAGTGCTGGGATTAAAGGCATGCACTACCACCTCCCAGCTTAAAAAAATAAATAAATAAATAAAATATTAAGAAAAAAACATGTTGGAGTCCCTTGAGGGACACTATAAAGCAAGTGACAATCACAAGGTGGAAGAAAACATGGGCAAGTTTTATGTTTGCCAGAAGGTTAGCACCCTTATCTGATGTCACTAAGTGTTTCGCAAACTTCTCTGCGTGTGTGTGCAGTTTGGGTCTGCAGGCTCATGTTACATAGAAAGTTCTCCTCTCTTTCTCCATTCCCTGTCGCCCTCCCTGCCATCCCTCCAGGCCTCTGGGGTGGTGTTACATTTTACAAATATGGCTGCATAGTGGGCCCTATCCACCTGCTGCCCTCACAAAGCAAAGATGGCTGCACGGCACCATCCATCCCACCGGCCCTCCTCACAATATATACTTACACTCCTTCCTCCCTTTGGAAAGCAGTCTGGATCTCTTCCCTTGCTTCAGAGCCTGTGACTATGGTAAGGAGACAGTGTCGTCACTAAAGCAGAGTCATAAGGCCACGCTGCATCTACCTGGTCTCTTGTGTGGGCTATGTGAGTCAGGCTATAAAGTGAGCGAGCTTCTGAGACTGGCTGTCTTTTCTCCATTAGAGGTTCAACCTGTTTATTGCAAGGCCAAGAGTCCATTATTTTTACTGCCTGTATACTACTCCACGGCATAGATACTACATAGCTTACCTACCACACACCTGTTGAAAGGCGCGGGGAGGGCGGGTTTTAGAGATTTGTTTATTATGCATTGCGTTGTATCGGCATGCACAACTGCACACCAGAGGAGGGCACCAGATCTCATCATAGCTGGTTGTGAGCCACCATGTGGTTGCTGGGAATTGAACTCAGGACCTTTGGGAGAACAGCTCTTAGCCAGTGCTCTTAACCTCTGAGCCGAGGTGTGTTTCTAATCAGATGTTTCCATTAAGTAATGCTTCTCTGAGCTTCTGCGGTGGGGGGGGGGGGCTGATTTCAGGTTTCTGTATGACTGTGTGTGAAAGTGTATTATGGGATGGTAATCGTGTGTTTATGTCTTGTTTGTTTGACACAG
The DNA here is from genome assembly GCF_964271855.1 of Acomys minous. Taxonomy (NCBI): domain Eukaryota; kingdom Metazoa; phylum Chordata; class Mammalia; order Rodentia; family Muridae; genus Acomys; species Acomys minous. The sequence continues at coordinate 70,382,033 of NC_140498.1, read as the reverse complement.
GGTCTCACTCTATGGTACAGGCTGACCTGAAATGCATGCTCTTCCTGCCTTCAGCCTACAGAGGGCCAGGATTATAGGCATAGGCCACCACTACTGACTACAATGTTTAATTTTTAAACCAATTGCCAGACTGTTCCATGGGTTGGGGGGAGCTATTCACTTTATTCCCCTCAAGGGAGCTATTCACTTTATTTCCCTCAATTCCTGACTCCTCTTGCTGAGTGTGGCAGTAGCCATGATGCCACGGGTCAGGTTTCTCCAAAGAGGACCTCAATGTCATCACCTGTTCCTTGCCAAAGGCGGGGGTAACACTAAGGCCCAACAGTGAAGTAAAGGTGCTGCCTTGAAGAGGAAATTTACCCAAGGCTAGCCCTGACCTCTCTTCTTTCTATATTCACAGACATGGCTCCTGGTCTGACTTCTCTGAGATGCCAGGGAGTCCCCAAGACACACCATCTCCCCATGGTTTCTCCTCCTCGGACTCAGATGCCTTCTCCCTATGCAGGCGTTTCTACCCCTCCCGGGGCCAGAGAGCTAGTAGGAAGCTCAGAAAAAAAACTCTCTGTGATCCCTGACTACCCAGAGCACCAGCAGGAGGCTGTTTCTAGGCAGGGATGAACTATGGGAAGAGGGCTCAGGATGCTGGAAGAAACCCTGGGCCTTGGATCATCATCAACCTGGTACAGTGGGAAAACAGGGAGTTAGGATGGGGCAGGAGCCCCCATCTGCCTGCACCACGCTCTGGCTTCTGGGGTTGAAAGCAGCCAGCCTATGTCCTGTGGGAGATGGGGCCAGCTGTTCAGTTCTCTAGGACTGGATTTCCATCACCTCTAAATGTGGGTGCAGCAATGAGCCTAGAATCTGAGAATGGGGACTCCCTGGGCCCTGCAACAGGCTCAGGGTTGGCCTCAGGGGGCCGAAAAGACAGAGGTCGCCCTGCCTGTAGGGCGGGACCACCCTCTTGGGCTCCTTTGCCTGCGGGTCAGAAGGTGGCGACGCTCCCCCGCTGCGCTCCCCACTCTGAGGTGGCTGGGGACAACCCCCGCACTGGGATTGGATGCCAGAGAACCAGGCGGAGCAGGCGGGGACCCCAGAAGCCCAGGCTCCCCACGCCCTGCATGCAGACGCTGTTGGGCTGTTGGCCCAGCCCAGGGAACTCAGTGTCTGGCTTCTGGCCGGCCAGGGCGGCTGGCGGCCAGCTCGGAGGAGGAGGCGGTAGGCTGCAGAGCAGCCCAGGCCAGGCCAGTACGGGGCAGCCAGGATGTTTGACAGCTCACAGTACCCCTATAACTGCTTCAATGACGACGCCGACGACTACCCTGCCGGCAGTTCCGACGAGGAAAAGCGGCTCACAAGGCCGGCGTACAGGTGACCCTGGGGCAGGTGACAGGAGCTGTAGAGGTCTGGGTCTCCAGGACCTCACCTGGACTAGGGAGAGGTGGGGTACGTTCCCTTGTGCAGTCTCTGAGGAAGGACATGTTCTAGCGCGTTCTCAGATAGCCAGAGAGGAGTCCTCCAAGTGCTGAGCAGACTAATGGGGTCTGGGTAAGACGCTGTGAGATTATTGATCCACAATTTCTTCTGCACCCTAACCTCCCACTGGAGTCCTGGGGCGGTGTGTGTGTGTGTGTGTGTGTGTGTGTGTGTGTGTGTGTGTGAGAGAGAGAGAGAGAGAGAGAGAGAGAGAGAGAGAGAGAGAGAGAGAGACAGAGACAGAGACAGAGACAGAGACAGAGACAGAGAGACAGAGACAGAGAGACAGAGACAGACAGACAGAGAGATAGAGACAGAGAGACAGAGAGACAGAGACAGACAGACAGAGAGATAGAGAGACAGAGACAGAGAGAGAGGCAGAGAGGGATCCACCAGGCCCCGGGCAGCTTTAGAGGGTCCAGCAAAGTCTAGAGGGTATTGGAGACCCCAGACATCTTCAGGAACTCCAGAGAGTCACAGGGTTCAGAGGGTCTAGGGATTCAGAGGGTCTTGGGGGCGGGGAGTCTTTCAGATGGTAAAGAGCGTTGCAAAGGGACCAGGGCTCTTCAGAGGGTCCAAGAGACTCCAGATGATCTTCGAGGGCCTCCACGAGCTCGGCGGAGGCTTCAGCCAGCTTGCTGAGCTCTAGCAGGTCCTTGGGGCTCCGGAGGATGCGCGGTGGAGGGGTTTCCATCTCATTTCAAGGGTTGCAGCCAGTCCCAGGGCAGGTCTGAGTTCACCAGCGCTTCTGCGGTTTCAGCGCCACCCCCGCCTGATGCAGCCCCTCTGTCTGGCACCCCTGTCGCAGCTACATCGCGCTCATCGCCATGGCCATCCAGCAGAGCCCCGCTGGCCGCGTGACCCTGTCCGGCATCTACGACTTCATCATGCGCAAATTCCCCTATTACCGCTCCAACCAGCGCGCCTGGCAGAACTCCATCCGCCACAACCTGTCGCTCAACAGCTGCTTCGTCAAGGTGAGCCCCTCCCCCCCGCCCACCCTGCATACTGGAACCCCGGGTGTCCTCAGACATCCATGGTGACCGGGAGGGGGTGGGGAAGTGGGGTGTCACCGCCAGCATTGAGACAAGTTCTTTACTAGAAGATCCCCGCAGGGACCAGCGACACACTTGCCTGAGGTGCGTCCAGCCCTGGGCTTGGGGACGATGCCTCTCTGTGCCTCCTACTTTCGCAGGTGCCACGGACCGAGGGTCGCGACAAGGGCAAAGGCAACTACTGGACGTTCGCGGGCGGCTGCGAGTCCCTCCTGGACCTTTTCGAGAACGGCAACTTCCGCCGGCGACGCAGGCGACGTGGCCCCAAGCGCGAGGGGCCCCCAGGTCCCCTCGAGCCGGTAGCGCGCAGGTCCCCTGGCCCCGACGGCGCTCGAGCCTCAGATCCCGAGGCCCAGGCCAGCCCTGCCACACACAGAGACATCAAATTCAGCATTGACTATATCCTATCTTCCCCGGACCCCTTCCCAGCTCTCAGGTCGCCTTGTCAATCGCAGGAACCCAGGTACCCAGCGCTGGAACCTCAGCAAATGAGCTTCCACTTTTGGGCAGCATGAGGTGCCGCAGTGGCTGCTGCGGTCAGTTGAGGACGTGGGGCCTGATCATTCCCTGAAGGCAGGACTTGAACCAGGCGTCTTGAATCAAGAACCCTGGACCGTACCACATCTGCATAGTTCTTCCCGGACTGCCCCCCAGGGACTCCTCAGCCCTCCGTGTGGAGGAGAGAGCTGGAAACCTTCTTATAAAAGGTATTTACGGTGATGTCGTGACTTTATAAAGAATAAAAACAGTTCTCTCGCAGGAAAGCCTGGCTCGGATTCAACTCCACTTCAGGACTTCCTGTGGACTCACTGAACCCTCCCACCCCCACCACACACACACACACACACACACACACACACACACACACACACACACACACACACAATCAGGCAGTAAAGTCACTGAGGCTCCCCAGAATCAGGTATCATTTTGTCTTCAGTCACCAGACAAGTGGCTTTGCAGGCACCCCCATTCCAAACTTAAAGTGCTGCTCAGTAACTTATTCATGAAGCTGGTTAAGGCCTTCTCTGCAGTTAAAAACAGTAAGGACAGATGTTAATCTAGCCCAGGACTATAACTTACCCCAAGGCTTACAATGATGCTATGCCGTTGAGCGACATCGTCAGAAGACTCCTGCGTTCTCAGCAGAAACTTACCTCCCAGACCAGGTATGATGACACAAGCCTGTCATCACAACACGTAGGAGGCTGAGGCAGGGGGAGTCCAAGTTCAAGTCCCGCTGGGGCAAAACTAGTGAGACCTTGCTTCAAAATAAAAAGAAATTTAAGCTGCATGTAATTTCTACACAGGGGATGGGGAGGAGGGAAGGAAGGGGACCGAAGGGGAAGGGAACTTTATCCTGATTCTATTCAGTTCCTACCAGCTTCCTTGCAGGTAGGAACTCCAGCGGGGGTGGGGGTGGGGGACCAGGAGGAGGAGATACCCCGCTGCACAGAGAAGCGCTCAAGACGGGAGTGGAGGTATACTCCATTTGAAATGTGAATAATTTCATTACCATTGAGATGGGTAGTTTAAGAAACACAATTAGGCACAGGGCAACTATATGCCCACTGCTCTTGTTTTTTTCACCACCACCACCACCACCCCACCCCACCCTTTGCGGTATTAACTCTTTGCTGTGACTCAGTTTGAACATTAGGACTCTCTGATGTGCTCTGAGACCCATTTCCTTGACTGCCAAAAGCCCTCCCCACAAGGCCGGCTGTCTCGATTGAGAATTACTGTCCAGCTTTAGTTCAGAGATGGGCTGCTGGGGGTTCGGGGGGAGGAAGGTGGGCAGAGACAGGATGGGGGAGGCACAGGAGAGATGGCTTAGGTGTAGCTACCATTCAAGCCGGATGGAATAATCCCTTTGCTCCCATGCCTGGTCTATAGAGCCTTTACTGGCTGGAGAAAAAAAACACAGCCTTTTCCCAAGGTGCAGATCCCACTCCTTGCAATGGCACCTGAGGATTTCCACAGCTCTGCTGCTGCTACTAACCTACCCAGCATGCTCGTGGGCTCTGCCTGCTGGCCAGGCATTACATGGCACCCAGGCCCATGCTTTCTTTATGCAGGCTTCCTCTTCTGGGCTGTCAGGATCTCTCTCTCTCTCTCTCTCTCTCTCTCTCTCTCTCTCTCTCTCTCTCTCTCTCTCTCTTTCTGTCTCCCCCCCCCCAATGCCCGTGTGTGTGTGTGTGTATGCACCGTGGTCATTCATCTGTGTCCTTGTTTTATATATCTAAAAGCATTGATTCAAATCACACGGAATCTACTTTAGATGGCTCATAACACAGGTGTACACACATCAGAGGTGGCTCAGGCAGTGTCCAGAGATACACTATTTTTCTGCTACCGACGGAGCAAATAAAACGTGCGTTTCATCTTTTGAATGCTTGCTTGCTTGCTTGCTTCTTCCCACAGCGTGTTCTCGTTAGCAAAATCTGATTTGAAACAGGAAAGCCCCTTTCCCTGAGCAAGGCAGGGGGTTCTTAGGGAGACTCGATCCTTCCGCACACAAGTTCACTGCCAAGCACCATCTCCACAACCACAGACGGGAGAGGTGAGGACGGTGCCAGGTGAGGCCAGTGTACCTTGAGGTCTGGCGGCCACTTTGCAGAGGCTATCAATCACGCTCTTAGGGGGAAAGGGACATTTCCAGTTTGCCAGCATGTGATACCCCACAACATCAGGAGTGAGTGGCATTTAATACCGATAACATAACAGGGGTGAGGGCTGGCCGTGACCTATTCAAATGTCGCTGCCACCACGCAGACTCGCCCAACGTGGTTATAATTAAATACTTTATGCCGCTCTTGCAAATCCGCAGATTGATCATCGATACGTACATTACCAGCGCATTACCCCCGAGCAGATGTCTGCCACGCATGTGTCACGGATCAGTAGGTTTCCATTAACAAAGTTGGGAGGTACCTGCCAAGTGCAAGTTCGGGAGGGAATGCGTGTGAGTTACCGGTGGTCCCAAGCAAAGTTCCTGGGCTGGGGTGCAAATCTCTGTATCCCCAGAAGAAAATAGGAGGAGTAGAACCTCTCCTCCCATTCAGAGGGAAGACCACCTAATTCAAGCCATACCTCGGCCATGTGGGATCTGGTGGAGAGGTCCAGCAACCTCCCTCGCTGGCAGCAAAAGATGCTTGTTTCCCCGCAGCAAGCCAGAATACACCTCCAGATTCCTCTCCTCACCGGGCGCAGCCGGCCTCCTGGAAGCTGTTGACTAGTCAGTGTAGCACACACCCCACGCTGGTATTAACCACTATCATGCGACATGAGGACATGGGGGGGGGGCGGGGTGGGGGGGGGCGGGGGAGCAAGGGTGGCGTGGAAACAGATCCCCCTCTTGCCCCAGGGCAGAGTTCCCCTTCTTTAACCTTGGGACTAGAGCGCCTGCATTTATACCAGGCACCTCCTCACCCTCTGGTTTCCATCTTTCGACGAAGTTTCCATCTTTCGGCAGCCCAGATTGAGAAGAAGAGCTGGGGATGGGCTGCAAGCTGGGGTGAGGACTAGGTAGTTTCACCTCTGCTCTCTTAGACACTTCACTTCCTCAAAGTCACTCCCCACCCCTCAGATTCGCTCCCGTGCAGCATCCCTAGGACCATCTCCCTAGGCGAGGCGTACAGAGAGAGACAAAGGTGTCTTCCTCTGTCATCTGTCTGTAGCTCTATATCAAATTTTCTTTTTTAATGTTCTCATACTGCGGTGGAATCCTGTTCTCAGGCTCCCTCCCCCATCCTGCGTCAGTTTCCTCACCAAAGCCAGATTTTCTCCCACTTCCTGAGTTATGACACTACAAGGAAATCTCCACCAACATCCTCCCTCCCCCGCCCCCAAAAAGAGGCCTGAGCTGTGAAGTCCAGACCAGACTGTGCTCATCTCAAAGCGAGGGTCCCACAAAATCTCAGCATACACTTTCTAGGTTTAGAACACAGGCTGAAGCCTGTTTCTCTCCAAAGTGTAAAAACGAAAATAGGTATCATGGGACCCATGGCAGTCCTGTGTCCCTTCCAATGCCCAGGTTTATCCCGAATATGGGCCCCCTAACCCTGACTCTGCCAGCCATTGACCCTCCCTGGGCAGTTTCCAGATGGTTCTCTAGGTTTTGTTGGAATCTGCTGGTCTGCCCCAGGCAGAGTGTTCACTGACTCTAATCTGAGAAATCAACTTCTGCGGTTTGGCATTCTGGCCTTTGCGCAGATGTTGGGGTGCATTCCCAGGGCAGCGAATCTGTGTCTCCTAATTTGTGGGCACCATCAAAGGTCTCATGGGGGACAGAGAAGGCAGCGACTGGACTGGAGAAAGGCTGAAGGTGTCCCTCCGTGTCAGGCTCTAGGATCTGTAGGAAAGCTACTGCAGAGCAAGGCCATCTTCCCCGGGTGCATGGTGACAGGGCCACCCCTCCCCGACACCATGGAGAGGGGATGCTGGGAAGTCAGTCCTCGCAGCACTGGGGGCACACAGGTTGAGAGAAGGAGGAGTGAGTGAGAGGGCATCAGTCATCCACAGGAGCCTGGAAGCCCCACCAACGTGGTCCAGGGACAGACAGACAGGTCTTCAAATCACGCCAGCAAAATCCAGTGTGTACCAAATTTTCTTTCTGCCTGGCACTGCTCTCTCCTATCAGGGATGTCAATAACCAGGGATTAGAAATACTGTCTGCCGGGCGTGGTGGCGCACGCCTTTAATCCTAGCACTCGGGAGGCAGAGGCAGGCGAATCGCTGTGAGTTCGAGGCCAGCCTGGTCTACAATGTGAGTCCAGGATGGCCAAGGCTACACAGAGAAACCCTGTCTCGAAAAACCAAAAACAAAAACAAACAAACAAACAAACAAACAAAAAAACAAAACAGAAAAAAGAAAGAAAGAAAGAAATGCTGTCTACTGAGCTGGAGAAACGGCCCAGAGGTTAAGAGCATGTGCTGTTCTGAGCTCGGTTCCCAGCACCCACATCAAGTGGCTCACAACTATCTATAACTCCGGTTCCGGCGGACCCAGCGCTTTCCTCTGGACTCCATGGACACCCACACTTGTACACATATCTACACACACACACACACACACACACATGAAGATGCATTTACATAATTAAAAGTAAAAGTAAATCTATGGCTGGGCTTGCTGGTGCACACCTTTAATCTCAGCATTTGGGAGGCAGAGGCAGGTGATCTCTGGGGGTCCCAGGGCCAGCCTGGTCTACAAAGCGCGAGTCTGAAACTAACCAGGGCTGCGTAGGAAAAATTTATCTCAAAAACAAAACAAAGCAAAACAAAACAGTCGCCTGTCGAAATGGCTCCGTGGGTAAAAAGGCGCTTGCCACCGAGCCCAGCTTCCTGCATTGCATCCCTAAAAACCACGGAGTGGGACGAAAGCATCGATTCCTGAACGTTGTCCCTTGACCTCCGAGCACTCTGGGACGTAAATGTGCCCTCGCACATCTACCAAAATATGTAAATATGCACAAGCATACAAAGTAAATAAATAATGTTTCTGAAGGACATCTAACGAGATGAAGTACTGTGCCAGTGATAAGGTTGCCGGGCACAGCCCGCTGAGCCGCTGATGTCAGGGGCAGGGTCCCCTCCAATGGGACATCACCAAGGGCTCAGACACCATCTCAGGAGGAGTTACATCAAGGAAGAGAGAAAGGAAGGAGGGAGGGAGGAAGAGGAAGTAAACGAAAGGAGAAAAACAGAAAAAGAAAGGAAAGTGTACGGCCTGTGATCTGCCGTGTGATTTGTTGTTGTTGTTGTTGCCCAAACAAAACTAACAATCCGTGAACAGTTACAAAAATTGCATTTCTGTTTTTCATTTTTGCACAAAATACCAGTCACATCCTGGGCAAAAAGTGCCTGCCCCTCACGCTCCATTGTGTAAGAGGGACGGTCCCCAAACCAGTGCAGAGCTCGTGGGGCCCCGGCAGAAATTAACAGGATCTTGTATGCACCAGTACAATTACATTCCGGCCAGCTTTAGGCGACTTCAAACCTAGGTTCCAAATAAGATGTGCGTTCACTGAACTGAAACACAGGGGTATTAGATTTATAATAAACACGGAGAGAGGTCACACCGCGCTGCCATTTCTCAAGAGGGAAAGAAATTGAATAGGAATGTCAGGACTTTATTCGGCTTGGTCCTGTGCTCTGTGTTGCATCCAGGTGACAAAGAGGATGTCACAGCCATATCTGCTTCCACCCAGCTTGAAGGACATGCCCATGTCCTGGGGTCTATCGCTGGAGCTCTCTGTGTGGACCAGGCTTTCTTCTCACTTGAAACAATCTGGTCTCAGGCCTTCAGAGTGTTGATAGCACATCGAGGTTTACATTTTCTTTTGAGACAGGGAGGATCTTGAACTTGAGACCTTCCTGCCTCGGCCTCCCAAATGCTGGCAGTATAGGTGTGCACCACCATACCCAACTTCTGGCTCTTTCTGTGTTCTCCCGCTCCCGATCTGAGCTCAGAGTGGAATCCAGAGCGTTGTACCGGTTAGGCAAGTGTTCTGCCACTGAGCTGAACCCCCAACACTCCCAGGCTTTCTCTGTAAGGGTCAAAGAGAATGTGCCCATCACAGTCCAAGGAGAACAAATGTGCTACCGTGTTTCAGAGGCCACATGTACCATCCTTCGGGGCCTCTTGCAATCCCTGGAATGGTTGGAGGGATCCTACTGAGGACTACCTTACCCTCCGAGGCACATCCATTCCAGGGCTCCCCAAGGTCTCCCCTCCTTATAAATCTCTGGTGTAGATGTGGATGTGTGAGTAGCAAGACGGGACTGGGTAGCTTTGCTCCCCTGGCAGGAAGTTAGGTGGGTAAGACAGCTTTTTCCTGACCAGGGTGACCTTTGAACTTGGGAGGCAGGGTCAACTGCTGGCGGTCTGTACAGGCTAGGAAGTGACTGAGCCCCAAGTAAAGGACATGGCTGGAGAAAAGGCTGGGCACTGGGTGTGTGGTAGGGGTGGGGGTGGGGGTCACTGTAGAAACCTGAGAGGTCCAGCAAGGAGGCCAGAAGGCCTGGCTAACCTCTGCTTCCCTGCAGGCAGCATCAACCAGGGAGAGATCGGCCCCTCGTGTGGGGTTCAGCAGGAGAGTGATCTTACCTAGCACCCTGAGTGCATGATCTCCTCAGACAGGGGAAGCTGGGCCTTAGGGTAATCTGTCAGGCCTCCGTCTCCCCAGCCTAGCTGCACTCAAGTGGAAAAGAGAGAGATCTATGCTTTCTCTCAGCCAGGCCAACAATTCCATTTGTTTCCCCCCCCCCACCCCCACCCCACCCCACCCCCCACCCCCACCCCCGCCAGCAAGTGTTTCCTGGGCTCTGAAGCTCTCACTGTGACCCCTGGGTCTGGGTACAGACAGACTTGGCCGGCCAGGGGATCTGCATGCACAGCTAAATTGCAAGGATGTGGGTATGTACCCCGACCACAGGCACACGGGGTGCAGACTTGTGTGCCTGAGCACTGATACCAGCATGCAGAGTTACCGGCTGGACACACACACCGGAGTGGAAGTGGACACACCTGTGTGTGTATACACACGCACAGGCATGTACACCTGTGCACCCAGAAACATATAACTATGCTCTGTCCTGCCCCAGAGCACAGAGGCCTGGCCTGAGAAGGATGTGTCCCTGCACTAAAAGCCACAGGGGTGTTTATGAGCCACGCAGAGGAGGAAAGCATTACAGAAAGGGATCACATGTCCGAAGGCAGGAGGCATAACCAAGTATACCTATGCACACACAGCACAGACATGCACAGTACACACACTTGCCCACACATGTTCACACATACACACACACACAAGCATGCACACATACATACACACACACACACACACACACACACACACACACACACACACACACCAGAGGCCCAGCATGTGATGTCTGAAATACGTATAGGAGAGTAGTGATGCCAGCCCAGCCTGCATACTTGGGGCAGAATGGCGTCTGGTCCAGGGTAGGCTGCTGGCTCTCTCTGACCTGCTGCTGTCACGCCTCCTACCCTCACACATGTAATCCCTTGCTGTAATGCCTTCCTCCTCTGCTTGGCCTCATAAACACCCCTGTGGCTTTTAAGTGTGGGGACACATCCTTCTCAGTGCAGGCCTCTGTGGCCTGGGGGCAGAGCAGAGCTTCCAGACCAGGCAGGGCAGTGATGAGCAACTACAGTGAGCGGGATGCTTCATTGTCATCATAGGCATAGAGACCAGCCCAGAGACTTATGGACCTGGGTGAGTGATTTGCACAGTACACACTGGCTCCAGGGTCCTTGCCACGACTCAACGCAGGCCACATGGCGCACCCCAAGAACAAACTGCCCCAGACTCCACATTCTTGCCATGCAGACTTTCTGGACCTAAGTCTGTCCCAACACAGGGTAGGTGCTGAACCGTGCTTTCCCTCAAAAGCCCTGGGCTCACAGATGTGGGTCAGTGCTTCCAGACACGAAGGCAGAACGAGCAACATGTGTCCAGACCTTCTGAGAGGTCTGGAATGATTTCTCAGTTTTCTGTTGAGATAAACTGACGGGGACAGATGTTGGCCAAGAATAGCCAGGCTCCCACTGTCCCCTGTCAGCTCCATGTCTCTTTGTCCACAGAGGCTGAAGGCCCCTTGAGGTAAGGGTTGGTCTAAACCTAGGTCAGGCAAGCTAGTAGCAAGGGTGTGGCAGGGCACAGTGCCGCCCACATGCTGGATCAGGAGCCATGTTGTCCCCATGAGTGGCTTTTCAGCTGCCTAGGGAGGCCTGCCTTCCACCCCAGCTTCTAGCCTGTGCCATTCCAGCTCCCCGTCAGAATGAGGAGCCCCATTAGCTCCCACAAATCCCAGCCCACCTGGATACATCTTCAGCCCTCATGCCGGATCTGAGCCGAAAGGAAGGTACCCTGTCCCCGTGACTGTGAGGAAACTGACGTCTGTGTCAAGGGTAGACCAGTAGCTGACCAGCCCGTCACTGGAGTGGGCACACCGGCTTCCCACCGCCTCTGCCCTCGCTGCATAGATTGGTTTAAAAGTGATCACATGGCCTGATAGTCACTTGACCCCCTAAACAGTACACTAGACCCCAGCCCCTACTGTAAGAATAGGGAAGGAGGGTATCTGCTGGGTAAAGTGGGGTCTGGAACTACATAGGGAAAAGCCTGTCAGAAAATGACCAGTATGAAAACGGACGCTAGATGGAGCAAAGGAAACACCCTGGTCCGGCCACACCTGAAGCTAGAATTCTTCTCGGGCTCTGTGCCATAGGCACTTGCTGTTGGGCTTATGGCAAGTGGCCGGCGTCTGAGTTCTCCAACGGAAGAAGTCCCTAGGGGTTCTTTTCACCCAAGACATTTCTATATAATTCTAGCTATACAGGAATACACAAGAGACACAAAAATTAAAATGTATTGACAATAAATCATAGATAGATTTATTCTCAAACAGTTCATTGGTATATAATATTTACACATACATATATAACAATATAATATCAGTATGTTGTCTGGTATATAACATCTATATATATATTATAATTATATTTACATATGATTATATTAACTATAATTAAATTATATAATTTATCATCTTTGATATATCATATTTATATATGCATGCATAGCATAATATAACAATATAATATTGTATACATATAATAATTTACCTCTTGCTGAAGATGAAAGCAAACTTGCGTACTAATGAAATAAATGTGTTTAAGGGTTTGGTTGGTGGTGGTAGTGGTTTGGCTTTTTTCAAGACAGGGTTTCTCTGTATAGCTCTGACTGTCCTAAAACTCCCTCTGTAGACCAGGCTAGCCTTGAACTCAGAGCTCCTCCTGTCTCTGCCTCCTCTAGTGCTGGAATTAATTTAAAGGAGTTCACCACCACGCGCCAGCTATGTTTGTTTATTTTTACATAAACTCCTGAGGGGATATTTGATACTTTGAGATACAGAAGTGGCTTCAACGGTTTTCAGAGCTGATCAGTGTTTCGATTTTGTGATTATCTGTCCTGAGGACAGAGCATCCCATATATGTGAGGGACGGGTGGCAGACGTGGGTGGAGGGCCACTTCAGAAACTTGCCCAGTCTGTCGTAATCCCAAGCCAAAGCTCATCACCAGATACGCTACTGCAAACCAATCCAAAGATACACTCATTTTATACTAACACCTGAGGAATGACGGGAAGAAAACCTGCCAAGTCTCTTCTGTAATTCCATGACTGAATTCCTGCAGAAGACCGTGTATTCCCTGAAAATCTGCACTTCGGAGTGTAGCGCTTGGGCTAGAGAAATGGCTCGGCGGTTAAGAGCACTTGTTCCTACAGAAGGCCCAGGTTCGAATCCCAGCGCCCGCATGGTGACTGACAGTTCCTCTTGACGCCAGTTCCAGGGGGAACCCAGCAGACACGTGTGTGATGCACGAATGCGGGCAGGCAAAACGTTCATACGTCTGCAACAAAATAAAGACACCTAAAAATTGAAAGACAGAGTCCTGGCATTGGCCTCAGGCTGTGTTCAATGTGTTGTGTGGTGGGTGACATGCGTGATGAAGAGGACTGGACAGTGCAGTCAAAGCCAAAAGGCTGCAGGGAAGTCGTTCCATACCCAGGGGCAAGAACCTCCAGATACTCTGAGGTTCCCAATGTGTTTGGGTTTGAATTAACTGTGGGTCACTATACGGCGACTATTCCAAACTCTACCTTGTTACTGAAGTTTGTGGGAACCCTCCCCCCGGTATTATTTACACAACTGCATATGGTCTCACAACCTACAGCTTTATAATCAGGGGTGCTCGTACAAAGGTTTCGACATTTGTCTAATGTTGGCGAGTGCTTTAGCTAGAGAAACACATCTTCGGTGGCGGATTTACGGCCAACACAGTCATACAAACACCAAAGGTCGAGGTCAAGGTGATACAGGAAGTGTGGCCTACAGGGCCATGGAATCCGAATTCTCTAGAATGTCACGGCACCTACTGTCAGGGGCTGCTGCGGTGTCCCTCTCAAGCTTGTCACACACAACTCGGTTTGGGGACTATGTCCCTGTCCTCTCTGCTGCTAGGAACAGTAGGGACAGGGTGTGACCTCCATGGAGACCTGGATGCCAGCACCTACCACATACCAGGGGCGTAGGTATATGTGGGGGCGTATGTGCCCAACCTGGTAGGGCTGAGGGTGCACATGGTGAGTGCGGGTGTGGTATGCACAGTTGGGGTGTAGGGTCTGTGATGCACACTGCTCTACAGATGTCAGGAATGGTGGGGGTCTCCGGAACCCCAACTATGCCTTTGGGGTGCACACGCAGTTGTGGGTCTCTGACCATCCGCTTCCCAGATGCTGCTATGCCCCCAAGTAGAGACAGTTTCTTCTGTCTTCTTCATTCCGAGACGTAAGTTTAACCCGGCAGTTCTCAACCTGTGGGTGGCGACCCCTTTTGGGGTTCAGACAACCCTTTTACAGGGGGGTCACATATCAGACACCCCGCATACAGCTATATACATTACGATTCATAACAGTAGCAACAAGATAATTTTATGGTTGGGGGGGGGGGTCAGGTGGGTCACCACAACATGAAGAACTGTATTAAAGGGCTAGAGCATCAGGAAGGTTAAGAACCATTGCCTTTAAGAGTTGCCAGCCAGAATCTGCACCCACCCCAAACTTCTAGGCCACTGGCCACAATACTTGGCTTCCTGGTTCCCCTTGCTGGCCAGCGTCACCCTGTGAGTTCCTGTCCTTGAGGCTCCTCTCAGCAGGGGTGTTGTAGGAGAGCAAGGGAGGGCCTGGAGCCACTACCCCGCTTGGCTGACAGCCATCAGCGCTGGGCGCTCGCTGTAAAGGTTAATACATAAATCACAGGGAAATGTCAGGCGGCTTTTAACACTGATTGAGATGTAATTTGGGGTGGGGGGCTGTGCGAGGGGCTCGCCCGCACGGATCCGCAGCAAGCTGCAAAAGAAATTATTGTTTGTTCGTTTATGGGTCCATAATCACATCAAGAACTGACGGCCCTCTTCTCTGGACTGAGATGCACTGTGCATGCCAGGGATGGATTTATAGGAGGATGCTGGCTCTGGAATCAGTTGGTGCTGACAGGCACAGCATCTGGACCCCAGAGAACTTTCCGAGTGCCCCGGGGAGAACAGCTGGTCCACAGGCATCCTTGAGGCTGGGCTCAGCTCACAGACAGGGCAGGCCCAGGCCACACCAGGCCTGGCCGGGACAAGACTATAGACACGGCCCCCTTCCCGGGTCACAGCAGAGACTCCACATGGGGCCAGGACCCCTCTCCACATAGACAGCCAATGCTGCTTCCATCTGAGAGTGTGGCCCACCGACACTAGAATTTAGGAAGCCCCGGGCCTTCCCGTGTGAAGGGCACAGAAAAAAACTTTTTACATGAACCCTCAGGAGACTGTGCACATAGCTCCATACATACGTGCTCAATGGATCAATATGCTGAAGGTACACACATGAGCGTGGGAGCTGGCAGGATGGCTCATAGGGTAAAGCATTTGCCATAGAAGCACAAGGACCTGGGTACAATACCCAGAACCCACACAAAAACCCAGGGGTGGCAGAACACATCTGTAAAGTTAGTGCTGGGGAGGCAGAGCTCAGAGGAGCCCTGAGGCTCACTTGCCAGCCAGTCTGACCCAACAGATGAACTCCGGGTTCAGTGAGAAACTCAAAAGGTAAGCTGGAGGGATGGCTCAGTGCTTAAGAGCACTGGCTGCTCTTCCAGGGGACCTGGGTTTATTCCCAGCACCCAAATTCAGGGGGATGGGTAGGGGTACACAGTAGTCTGTAACTCAAGATCCAGGGAACTGCTGCCCTCTTCTGGCTTCCTCCAGAACTGCACACAGTGCACATACAAGTACACAGAGAAAACACCCATATACATACAATAGAATTTCAAAGTTAAAAAGAAAAAGAAAGTGGGCAGTGACTGAGGAAGATGACTGACTGGCATCGACCCCTGGGCCACCACTCACATGTGCACGTGTGCACGCACACAAGACGGCAGTAATCCCACAGAGAGCATCTGTCCAATCATGGCATCAGGCCACTAGGATGTCCATCTTATTTGACTGTTGGGTGTGTACATTAAGGTGTGAAGAGCTGTCACCATGCTTGACCAATTCTTGGCTTAAAATAAGTCTTCGATGTTTAGCAGTTAGCAGATAAAAGAGGCCACACCCTCTCTCCACCTCCAAAGCCCCGACCACACCTTGCTCATCCTCAGTTTCCCAAGCCCAGCCTTTCCTCCGGGTCCTCCTCACTGGGTGCTGCTGGGTAAGCCACCTCCCCTCTCCCAACCCAGCTCTGAGAGTCAGCTCAAAGGCCTCCTCCTGCAAGAAGCCACCCAAGACGAACCCCCATCCAGCCAAGGGCTCTTCTTTCAAAACCCCTGAGTTCTGAATCTCCATCTTTCCCGTCATGACTGCGGCTGCGCTCTGACGCTCAAGATGAAAGGGTCTAACAGTCCTTTCTCCCTCTTGGGGCCAACCAGCTCCAGCCCCATCTCCATTCAGAGAAACACCAAGAAACAATGGCTATCCAACCGGTTGTCAAATGCAATTAGGGCTGCAGATGTGGCTCAGCTGGTAAAGCAGTTGCCTGACATTCAAGAAACCTGTGGTTCCATCCCAGCACCATGTGAAGAAATGTAGTGATGCATGCCTGTAATCCCAACAAAAGAAAGTAAAGAGAACCCCAAGTCAAGGTCACCCTTGGCTGCAAAGTGACTTCAAGGCCAGCTTGGGCTACAAGAGACTGTGTCTCTAACACTGAGAGAGAGAGAGAGAGAGAGAGAGAGAGAGAGAGAGAGAGAGAGAGAGAGAGACAGAGACAGAGACACAGAGACAGAGACAGAGACAGAGACAGAGAGACAGAGACAGAGACAGAGAGACAGAGAGAGGGAGGGGGAGGGAGGGAGGGAGGTGGCTGGAGCATTATCTATTTGCTACAGACTGTAATAGTTTCTTTTGTCAAGTTGACATAAGCTAGGGTCACCTAGGAAGAGGGGATTTCAGTTGAGTACTTGTTTCCATCAGATTATCTGTCTATAGGCACGTCACTGAGGAGTGGATCTTTTTTTTTTTTTTTTTTTTTTTTTTTTTTTGGTTTTTGGTTTTTGGTTTTTTGAGACAGGGTCTCTCTGTGTAGCCTTGACTGTCCTGGGCTCACTTTGTAGACCAGGCTGGCCTCGAACTCACAGAGATCCACCTGCCTCTGCCTCTGGAGTGCTGGGATTAAAGGCGTGCGCCGCCGCCACCACCACCCACCAAGGAGTGGATCTTTTATGGTCCATCTTCTCAATCCCCCAGGACTCTGTCCATTGCAAGGCAAACAGCTTTCTGCTCCCCACAGTCCCAAAGCAACAGAGCCAAGGGACCACAAACTGAAAACTCTGAAACCATGAGCCACAATAAATCTTCCGCCCTTTACCTCAGTGTTCACGGGTACTCTGTAACAGAGAGGCTAGCTAACTAATGCCTGTGAAGGTGCCGCTCACGTATTCGAAAGCTCACCCCATACTTGCATAGCCCCACAGTATGACTTCAGCTGGGTGTGGCTATGGAACCTGGGTTTGCCTGGGGCCAGTGTGCCCACTCCACCGCCAGATTTGTAAGTGACTCAAGGGAGTGCGTAGATGGGGGTAGAGGAACCTCTTTCTGGAAGCAGGTGCTAGGAGATCTTTGGGGGTCATGTGGTAGGATGCTGTGCTGTGGTAGTGAGATGGAGCCACGCTATCACGAGGGCGCTGGAGACATGGGGCCTGCAGTGGTCATAGTCAGATTGTGGCAATATATCTAGACAAGTGTTTGGTATGGGCATGGGACGGTAAACACGGGTTGCGAGAGACGCCACCCACACTGTTTTCTAAGATATCAGTGTGCCAATGTGCCCTCCTGTTGTATGAGATCTCTCTCCCTGGAGACACACACACACACACATTTACTCACCCCCCAAAAGAGGGAATGGCAAGAGAGCAAATTAATGACTGCACCAAAATGAACTCGGTGAAGCCGGTCAGTGGTGGTGCTCACCTTTAATTCCAGCACTCAGGAGGCAGAGGCAGAGGCAGAGGCAGGCAGGTCTCTGTGAGTTCGAGGCCAGCCTGGTCTACAGAGTGAGTTCCAAGACAGCCAAGGCTAACACAGAGAAAATTCTAACCCTGTCTCAAAAAACAAACAAGCAAAAGATCAGCTCAATGAGCCAGGATCTGTTAGGGTTACTAATAGGGGTATGTGTGCGGAGGGGACAATGTTACTTATAAAAGCAGGGGTGACCCAAAGGAGGCTCCATCGCCAAAAGCGCACTCCAACACAGGTGATGACTCATGAGAGCTGCAAGCGCGGTACTCTCCGCATAGCTTGAAGGCAGCTCAACAGGGTCCGACAGATCTCCTGATAGCTCTGCAGGCCACAAGGCTCCACCCCCAGCAATTGTTTATGAAGCTGGAGAGAGGCCTTCTAGAATCTTCTAAATTTCCACTTTCCCCAGACATGTGACCTTCTGTTTACCTTCAAAGAATCTAGGGTCACCTAGGAGATAAGCTCTGAGTGTGTGTGTGTGTGTGTGTGTGTGTGTGTGTGTGTGTGTGTGTGTGTCAGGGAGGGAGCAGTTTGTAGACTGGGTTAACTGAGGAAAGAAAACCCATGCTGGATGTGGGCAGCAGCATCCATGGGCTGGGGGCCAAGATGCAATGAATAAGTGAAGGAAGCTGTTTTAGTTACTTATTCTTTATTATTTATAGTTTTATTATTTAGAGTTTCTATTGCTGTGACAAAAACACCATGACCAATGCAACTTATAAAAGAAAGCACTTGTTTTGGCTTACAGTAAAGTAAAGCCGTGGTGGCAGAAACAGCTGAGGGCTCACATCTTGAACCAAATGTGTGAGGCAGAGAGAGCTAACTAGGAATGGCAGAGATTTTGAAACGCTGCAGTTCCCTGCCCCCCCCACACACACACCCAGTGATACACCCCCTCTAACAAGACCACACTTTCCAATCTTCCCCAAACAGTTCCACTAACTTTAGGACAAAGTATTCAAACACATGAGCTTATAGGGACCATTTTCACTCAAACTACCACAGGAACTGAGCACCAGCATCCATCTCTCTCCCTGACTGCAGATGCAATGAGACCAGCTGCCTCATGTTCCTGCTACCCTGCCCTCCTCACCATGAAGGACTGTGTACCCTCAGACTGTGAGCCAGAATTTAACCCTTCTTCCTCAACTTGCTTTGATCAGGAGTTTTATTACAGCAATGAGGAAAGTGACTAAAACAATGGCCTATGAAGACAGAAACTACAGTATTCGCTCATCTCCCTCGGTGGCTCAGCATACCTGAAGTCAGGTGGGGTGGGGGTGGGGTGGGGAGGGAGGGGTACTGTCAAGATTTTCTTTATCATGTATGTCAGGTCCTGTACTGTATCAGCTTTGGGGATAAGGCCATTTTCACTCTTCAGGAGGTTTTGAGATCTGGCCATGTTTGTTTTCTGTTTCTTTTCATTGGTGAGTAGTATTCTTAACTATTTTAATTGATATATATGTATATATATATACATATATATATATGTATATGTATATAACTTTTCAGTCTGGTTGCTTTTTGCTCATTTCTTGCTATGTCATCCTACATATAATGTCCATCCCAGTGTTGGATGCAAGAGTGGACACCTTTGCCTGATTCCTGGTCTTAGGTGGAGAAGCCTTCAGGCTTTCATGGTCAAGCGTGTTTCTTATGGATATGCAGATACCTTTCCCAGACTGCAGAATCCCCCTTCTGTCCCAATGCTGCTGGGAAACCTGCAGCTCTCCTTGGTTTATCCCTCTGTGTAGAGCATGTCTTTCTCTCTAACAGCTTATAAAATCTCCACTGCATCTGTTTCAGATGCTTTGGTTGGGAGATGCCTCGGCGTGGTTACTGTCTGGTTTCTAGTGCTCGGGGCTCATCAGGCATCTTCATCCCCTATTATCACTATTTTCACCATCAAATCTGAACATCAGTCTGTCTTCTTTATTTTCTCAAAATCTCTCTGCCTGCTCCCTTTGAATGCTCCAGTAGTTTGTGCTTGCAAGCCTTTCCTGGCTCACCTGCTAGCCAGTCTCACTCTGTTGCCTAGTATCTCCCTCTGAAGATTATAGAAGGTCCCTCTCCAGCTTTATAAACAAGTGCTGGCAGGGGGTGGGGTGGGGGTGGGGACTGTGACCGGCAGAGCTGTAAGGGGATCCATCTGACCTGCTGAGCTGCCTGCAAACTGGATAGAGAGAATCAGGGTTACAGTTTTCATGAGTCATCAACCATGTGTGCTTTTGCTAATGAAGCCTCTTTTGAGTTGTCCTCAATGGCTGGGGTAGGGGGTGGCTCAGCAGTAGAGCATCTGCCTAGAATCCCTCAGTAAGGGGCTGAGAATGGCTCAGCTGTAAAGCATCTTTCTAGAATCGCCCAGTAAGGGCCTGAAGTTGCGGCTCAGCAAAGAAACGTTAGATCCTAGGTTCCATTCCCAGCACCACAAAAATAAATAAATAGTATGGCATTTTTGATTGGACGTTTTAGGTAATAGTGTACATGATGAAACTTGAGTTTATTGTGCTCTCGACACACACACACACACACACACACACACACACACACACACACACACACACACCTTGAATGCTTTGAACAGTAATGGCTGACCAGGACTGGATTCAGCTGAGAGCCTGGGCTATTTGTTGAGTTGACATTCTTTGTTTCTCAGGGCAGGGTCCAAATGGGTAGGAACAGGGGGTCAGTGTTTTCTATAGAGATAATTCCGGCTGTGGAGTTGCAACACCCATGGGACAGCCTTTGTATGCTTACTTCAGAGGGACAAAAGCACGGGTCCCATGGTGCGTCACCCCATTCCCTGCTGATACTCTATGACCAGACAGCCTGCACCGCAGGACACAATGCCAAGGAGGGAATAAAGGCACCCCCGCTTCCACAATTTGAACAGTTTAACTGGTCTCTCCTACTTGTCCACAATGCCAAGCCCCCAAAGCAGCCAGCAGGACCACAGCGCACTCCTCTTCTGGCGCACAGGCTGTAATTATATCTGTTTTTGCGTTGCCCTTCTCCGTTAGCTGTCCACTACACAGTCCAGTCTACGCTTACCAAACTCTGATCACTTCTCAAGCTCAGTCAGTGCTCAGCAGCCTGAGGTGCCGAAGGCAGATACGACTCAGCTTTCCCAGAATGCACCTAAGCATGCATCCCTCTGTTTGGCCCGGCTTCCCCCCACCTCACCCCCCCCCCCCACCACCACCAGGAGAATTTAGGAACATTCTGTGATTGTGAGACCTTCCTGTTCACTGAGCTCTTTACTGTGCCCTGGGTCTGGAACGTGCCTAGTCTTGGATGAGCTCCCAACCAGCCTGGGGGGAGGGGGGCCCCGTCTGACTACCCTATCCCGCGGTCAAGGGCACACAGAGAAGCCAAAAGTTAGGTCTGTATCGCAGAGTGTTGAGAGGCCAGGCTGTGGTCCAGGGCCACCCTGTGTGGCTGCAGCCCATGCTCTCAGTCCCTTCTTTCTGGGTCATTTGTTCTCCAGCTTCAGATGAAAGCCTAGCCCTGGAAACCCAGCCTCCGAGTCAGAGAGCCCTCCTTACAGCAAAGGACTTAGCAGAAGGGCTTGGCAGGGGGCGGGGCGAAGGGAGGCCGTCTAAAGGCAAGAGTTACAGGCAGGGGCAGGAAGCCTAGGGGTGTGTCCTGGGCTGAGGACAGTGGAAAGGAGAGGGAAAAGTGTATGGAAGATGCCATCCCTTCATCATTTCCTGTCCCTAAGTTTTCTTCTAGGGCATGGCAACAGGAAAATGACAACCTCCCCAAAAAAACAAAACAAAACAAACAAACAACCACAAAACCCCACAAAGGACGGACCAGAGAATGGCTCTTTCTAGAGAGCACTAATTCTCAAGCTGCTGTTGGTTGGCTATGAGCCTCCAGGCCAGCCGGTTTCTGGCAGGGGCTTTTACTTTCTCATACTCTGTGCCTTCACCGCCATGAATGGCAGCCTGTGCCCCCTGAAAGTGGGACCCCTCCCTTCAGATATTTTTGGTCACAGTGACCAGAAAAGCTAACTAGTAAAGACAAATTACTCCTCCGCCTAAAAAGGGAACTGCAGAGATGGCTTGGTTGGTAATTGTTTGCTTTGCAAGCATAAGGACCTGAGTTTGTAAAATCAATTAAAAAAAAATCAGTTAGAAAAACGGGCAAGATGTTCGATGACAGGTGTCTCCAAACAAGATGCCCAAATGACTGACAAGCTCAGGAGGATTGTCCAGGATGCTGGTTACTAGGAGATATGAACCAAAGCCACCACGAGACACTATCTCACATCCTCTAGGGAAAAAGGAGAGAGCTGGGTCATGGAGATGGCTCAGTGGATGAAGGCGCTTGCTGCCAAGGCTGACAATCTGAGTTCGATCCCTGGGGCCTACACAATAGAGAGCATGAACTTCCACAGGTTGTCTCATATGAATGCCAAGGCACATGCATGCCCTAATCGCCCGCAACATAAACAGGAGTTTTTTTGTTTTGTTTTGTTTTTAATATATAACAGAGTTGGTTGGTAACGGTTCAAAGAAATGGAGACCCTCCTACCCAGCTGGTGGATACACATTGGGATGGCTGCCTTGAAACACACATTAGCATTTTCTGACAAAGCTAACCCAAATTCTCTGATAAACAACCTCACCCCTAGGGGTATGCCCAAAGAATTGAAAGCAGGGGCTGCTGAGATGGCTTTCCTTGCGAGCATAGGGACTTGAACTTGGGCACCCAGGACTCATGTAAACCTCAGCAACAGTAGCATGTACTTGAAATTGTTGCTCATCCAGGTAGGAGGCGGAGACAGGAGGCTACCTGGGAGTTTGATGGACAGCTACTGGGCTCTACAGGGTGAACATCAAGGCCAGGGACAGACCCTGTCTTAAAGGAAAGGCAGAAGACATCCTGAGGACACCGCAGCCTGTACTCTGACTTCCAGCCCCCCTGCCCCATCCTTACTTCTGCACACCTGCTGAGAACTGAAAACAGGGGCTGCTCCATGAACGTTCACAGCAGCATCGTAAGGGTTCAGCTGTAGGGCTCACTCAGCACCCATCGACAGACGACAGGGGGAAAAAAAATGGCACACCACACCACGTCACACCTCGGACCGCCACTTCTTCACCAGACAGTAACGTTCCACGATGCTTGAGGACATTCTGTGGGTGCGAAAGGCCACATACTGGGTGACATAACATATATATATGATGCATAGCCAGAGAGGTCAAAGCCACAGGCTCAGTGGCCGTCAAGGGCTTAGGTAGCTTGGTTTTGTGTGTGTGCGTGTGTGTGGGGGGGGGGAACCTCTCACTGAATTTAGGGACCATCCTATCTCTGCTCTCCTACAACTGGGATTACAAGCATGTGCCACTACATGAGGCTTAACTCCAATGGTTCTCAACCTGTGGGTCATGACCCTTTTGCAGGGGGGAGGGGGGGAAGAGGTCAAATGAACCCTTTCCCAGGGGTCGTTTAAGACCATCAGAAAACACAGACACTTACATTACAAGTCACAGCAGGAACAACATTGCCGCTATGAAGTAGCAACGAAAATAATTTTAATGGTTGGGGGCGGGGCAGTCACTACAACATGAGGAACTGTATTAAAGGGTCATGTCATTAGGAAGGTTGAGAGCCACCGTCTTACGCAGACACTGGGAACTGAACTCAGGTCTTTGTGCTTGCCTGGGGAAGCACTTTCCTGACTGAGCCATCTCCTTAGCCCCTTAGGTTCTTTGGGGACGGTGTGAATGTTCTAAAGTTAGGCAGAGGTGATGGCTGCGCAGCACTGCGAACACACTGGACTCCTCGGGGGTGATACGCTTTGAAATGGCGAACATCCATCAAGGGAGTGGCTACCTTAATACCGAAACAGCACACACCCCAACCCTTGCGCTGTTGCCACCTGGGATGAAGTCACCGCTGTTGCCCCTGGCTGCTGCAGGAACAGCAACCCTGTCACCTTCAAGCCTGCTTCCTTGTGCCTTGAACGGGGGACAATAAAGCCTTACTCACGCAGCTGGTAGCGTGCCACGAAAAGAGATAAGCCCTGCCTTGCCCCGGGTTTTTATGCTCTGTAGCTAAGATAAAGTGTGGAATGTAACACCAAGCTCAAAACAACAGGGCCATTTAAACAGTGTCCTGGCGAGGAGCCCATCACACCTGTGTGTGATCCCAGCCCCAACCTGGCAGTTGGCCCTAATCCTCATTGGCTCCCACTCCCTGCAGATGCCCAGCCTTTATGATGAACTCTGAAGCCACTTGCGGCCTCTCCTGAGCCTTTCACCTCAGAGCTCACCAAGGCCATGCACCTGGTACGTGCCTGTTCCCCTCCCACCGGCCTTCTTGCTGCCAGGGGACCTTTGAACTCGGTTATTCCCAATGCCTTCCCTGAAGCCCCCTTAATAAGATCCCACCAAGTACCTAACGTAAAAGCCCACATCTGCAGCTCCACCCCCTCCAGGCCCTGGCATTCTCCTCGGCCTGGCTCCTTCCCTTGGTTTTGTGTCGAGGCTGAGGGTTCCAAATCCATGGCCTTGATCCCACTGGGCCTTCAGGTCACCCAACATAAAGCCAGAGCAGCAGAAGCATCCTGTGTCTTGTCACTTTATTTTTAATTAGTCAATTATTTTTAAGACAGGGTCTCGCTATGAAGCTCTGGCTGGCCTAAAACTTAGCCTCACAGAAATCTACATTCCTGCCTCAGTCTCTCCAGTGCTAGGTTTAAAAGCATGTGCCATGACACTGGCCACCTCCTCCTCCTCCTCCTTTTCTTTTGTTTTTTGAGATTAGATCACACGTTGCCCAGGCTGGCTTCAAACTGGCTACGTGGCCTTGAGCAACCGCCTCTCCTGCCTTTACTGTCCCAGTGCTGGGATTAAAGTCTCAGGGCCTTCCTGCAAGTTTTCAACTTAACGACAGCACTAACTTTTGTTTTTGTTTGTTTTATTTAGGATCGGGTCTTGCTATGGTAGCCCAGGCTGCCCAGAAACTCCCCATCCCTCCCATCCTGGAGGATTACAGAAGAGTTTCCCCCAATTCCCCACATCCTGTCATTTCCTTTGAACTATACTTCCCAGTGAGGAAGCACTGTGGCCTTAAATCATAGGTTGTGAGGGCATTCATTACAGTACACTTTTCTGCTTTGCCTTCCTCCCCCCAGGAGACGGCAACTCCACCCACAGGCAGGCCTTGATCCACCTCAGCCCTCTAAACAGAACTGGTGCACTCCACCGTGGGCCAGAAGATCGCTTCCCCCCTCCCCCCCCCTCCCACCCCCACTTTTTTTGTAACCTCAGGGACTCCTGTTGCAGCAACCCGCCCTCCAGGAGCATGCGCGCATCTGCAACGCCAAGGTGAAGTAAAGAGGATGCCTGGCCAAAACTAGACACCAGGTGGCAGCAGAGGTCTAGCCATGAACCTCTCCCCAGCAAGTACCGGTAGCCCAGGCCCCTGGTACAAAACAAGCCTTGCTTCCCACCCCTTAGGACACACATCCTAAGCCACATTCCCTGAGGCTCCAGGGCCCCCTGCTCTGACCCAGTAGAGATGAGACCCTAGGGGAGGGGGAGAGAGTGGAGAGCTCTTCACACTGGTCTTTCTTCATTTATTCTTTTTTTTTTTTTTTTTTTTTTTTTTGCAGAGAGCTTGGGAGTTAGGGCAAACAAAAGCAGTCTTATGGGAACATAGGTAGAGGAGACCCACAAGGAACAGGACAGAGAGCCCTCGGGTGGGGTGAGACTGTTAGCATATTGCCCCCAGTCTGCCTAGCAACCTATGACATCATTACCTGCCCGCCGCTAGGTGTGCCAGCTACCCCGATATAAAAAAAAGGCAAATCCACCTCGTCTTTGTCTTTCTCTTGTTTGTTACTCCTGCTTTCTCTTCCTCTTCCTCTCTCTTGCTGTCTCTGTCTCTCTGGGGTGCTCCTCCCTCTCCCTTGCCCTCCCCCTCCCCCTGCCCCCCCCCATGCTTCTATAATAAACTTCTCCACACTGTATCCGTTGCCTGGCCTCTCATTTTTTCATCGTGTTTCATCAGAGACAGCTTCTCATGAAACCCCAATACAAAGTGAAACCGTGACCATTGTAGACACGGTGGGTACACTCACCCTAAAGTTCTGCCCAGGAGCCTTGGCCCCAAGACCAGGTGAGATCTGGCCACACAACCCTGTAGACATTTGTCCTAGAACCCACTGTGTTCTGGCCCATGGTCTAGTGGGTCTTTGACCTTGCACAAAGTTTCTGGAGACTTCTTCCCTTGCCTTCTAGGAGGGGTGTCTCAGGGGACACTGTCCTCAGGGAGGCTGTGAGTGAGAGGCTCACGCCCTTTCCAGCTTCTTTACCGTTGCATATCTCACCTGACCCTGGGCCTCTCTGAGACTCACTTAGGGGGTCTCTGAGCTATCAGGGTTCACGCCCTGTTTGCCTCAGGGTAGTTCTAATTGGCTGGGCCCTGAGGGGCTGGAAGGAGGGGGGGGAGGGAGCACAGGGTCCCTGAGTGACTACCCAAGAGAGACCCCAGGAGGCCCCTGGCTCTCCTGCTGACCTATTGCACAACAGTGACCCCTCAGAGAGCCATCGGGTTTGGAAAACCCAGAGCAGTGGCTCTCAACCTTTCTAACAACTGTGACCCTTTAATACAGTCCCTCATGTTGTGGTGGACTGCGTCCCTCCCCAACCATAAAATTATTGTCGTTGCTACTTCCTAACTGCAATTTTGCTACTGCTATGAATCGTAACGTAACTATCTGTGCTTTCTGATGGTCTTAGGAGAACCCCCCCCATGAAAAGCTTGTTCAACACCACCCCCAAGAGTGGTAACGACCCGCCCCCGCCCCCCAGGTTAAGAATCACTGAAGTAAAACACATCCACCTGAGGGAAGCCACTGACATGCTGTCGAGTGCTAACACACACAGACACTCTGACACTGAAGGCAAAACTTCCTTGAAACCCAGAAACGCCGAAGAAACTTTGAACCCGAGAGGAGCTGCTTGAGGTCACGTCCACAGATGTGTGTGGAGGTGGGGGGGGGGAGGGGGAGGAAGGGGACACATTTAGTGGCCTCTGACTTTAAAGCCATGCCCACAGAAATACTGAACGATACCACGGAAAGCCATTCCCCTGACACTCACATTGTATTAAGAATAATTTAGCCAGAAGCCCCAAGAACCTGTGTGAGCAACGGTGGAGTAGCGAGTCTCCATATGGCTGCCTAATTGGGTGTGTTTCCAGGAACAGCAGGGCAGGTCCAGCACCTGCAAGGCCTTCCTGCCAGGTTCCCCAGCCGCTCGCTCCAGAGCTCAGACCCACCTGAAACCAGGTGGATAATAAAGAGACCGTGGCATGAGGCCGGTACTCAGAGGTTTTGTTGAACTTAGGAAGCAATGAGGAAGCCAGTAAAACCTCAGACTGACTGCCAGCACGGAGATGGGGATGCCCTGGTGAGCTTGGGTGTGATGTGGCCGTCTGTCCCCAAGGGGCAATCCACGGGGTTCCACCAGAGACAATTCATACATGCTTCTAAGAACATGAATCATCATCCCCCGAGGGCATCGGCTTCTCTAGAAATGGCCACAGTAGCCTGGAAGGTCCCGGAAGGCAGTGGGTACAATCAGTCCGCCCGTCTCAAAGTCTTTCGAAACATCATGGCCTGGGTGGGTCTGCTGAGACACACCCCTCGGGTCTCCGGAGCATGCCTGAGTGTGTTCTCTGCTTGTCTTGAGTGGAGCTTCTGGCCAGCACGTCAGTCTTCCGATGTCCAGCCTCTGGTCTCCAGCAAGCTCTAGTGCACTGGCCATCCCATGATTCCTCTCGCCCTAAACTTTACATAGCCCTTATCTGAGAAATAAACCCAAGTGATAGCTGGGGGGGGGGGGGGGGGGACGGCGGAGACGATGCTCACATCTGAACCTTTGGGCAACAGAGGTCACCATTACGTACCCAGCATGCATCGCCCGCGTCCGTCTCCTACACATCCATCACATCTTCCTCCCCCCCCCCCCGCCCCCACTTCCCCCCTCCCTCATCACATGTGCATGATGAAGGGTAGGCACCTAACCTAAGGGGCCCCATTACGATTCTCTGTGTGAACAGCTGGAACAGATAAGTGCCCCCCCCTTCTCTCCCCCTCCCCTGTGTGGGGGGGTGGTCCTTGGATTTGAGGCCTGGAACTACAGCAGCTCTTTTGTGTATAAGTGTGTCCTCCACTTGATTTGGAATGAGGCCAACTAGGCAGAAGGCAGGGATAAAAAGAAATCAGGGCCCTGTATCTTTGAGCCATTGATACCAAAACCCACCCTGCTTGAGGCCTTGCCGCCTTATGTGTGGGCCTACTCTCTCCTTGTTCAAACAGTTGACTCCAACTAAACTTCACTCAGCCATCCCTACCTGAGGAATGCCCTCCACGAAGCTCTCCATAGGTGATCCAGGCTCCGAGTGGCCATCTGTCATACCCACCCCACTTAGCATTGTGCCCAACACTTAGCTGGCACTGATAGCCAAGTCCTCAGCAAGACTGGCTTCCTTAAGAGGCTCCTCCATCCTTCGTAGAATCAGATACCCCAGCCAATGGCCACGCCAATGACCCAGCCCAGAAAGCAGAGGCCTGGGGTTCCTAATGCTACCATTTCTTCTGTTTTAGTCTCTTTTCTCCCCTTTGTGTGCAAGAGTCTAAGACCTGGGCAGGAGGTGAAGAAACAGCCAGACCCCCAGGAACCCACAGGCCCAAGAATGTTCCAATTCCACATTGTGGACTTTGTAGAGTCTCTGCTTTCTGCTGCCCCACAGCAGGAGTAGAGCACGGCCTGACGGCCTGGCCTCTTTCTTTGAATGACACTGGCTTTGTTTCCAGAACAGGGCCCAACTGACCTGGTAGGGTGGCTCCCAGGGGTGGGGGTGGGGGGGACTCAGAACTCACAGAAAGCCATCACCCTGCTACCGCCAGAGCCTAAGGAGATTTTCGAGGAGAAGGCAGAAGTGGGGAGACCAATAGGCGAAAATGACTAGCCCTATCCCAGCCACCATGACCTCTGCCTTTCTGATCCTAGCTTCCCCAACCCCTTCCTCTATAACTTTAGGCCCTTCAATGCCAGCTCCTCTGTTCCCTTGTCTCTACCTCAAAAGAAATCTTGGTGACTTGGTTGACTAAAATGTTGTGTCATATTTTTTTAAGCATAAAAGCATGGTATTTAATCACCGCCCCCATGTTTGGCCTTAATTTTTCCTTTCATCCTCCCTTTTTCATGGGTGGTGGTGGTGGTGGAGGAGGAGGTAGAGGTGGTGATGGTGGTGATGGTGGTGATGGTGATGGTGGTGGCAATGGTGACGGTGGTGGTGATGGTGGCAGCGGTGGTGATGGTAGTGGTGAAGGTAGTGGTAGTGGTGGTGTTTAACCTGAGGCTCCTGAGGGTGAGGCTCACTCTACCCATGACTCACTCGGCTGTCACTGCTTACCCAGCCTCATCTATGCGTAGTCCTCAGATGTGTGTTTGGGTGTCTTCCTGGCTTTCCCGGCATAGTCTGAATGACTGAGTAGTGAGGACAGGATGTTCCACTTCCCTGTTGCTCCAACACGGATGAGGCCCCTAGTGGTGTTTTGAGTGAGAATGCCTCCCCCCTTAGGCTCACATGTTTGAATACTTGTTCCCCAGTGGGTGGAGCTGTTTGGGAAGGATTAAGGGGCATGGCCTCGTTGGAGAAGGTGTATCACTAAGAGCAGGCTTCGAGGTTTCAAAAGCCCAGAACATTCCAGTTGCCTCTCTATGACTCATAGTTGGGTCTCAAGATATAAGCTGCCAGCTACTGCTCCGGTGCCATGCTCGCTCGCCTGCTGCCATCCTCCCTGGTGTGATGGCCACGGTCTCTAGCCCTCTGAAAATGACAGGCCCCAAATAAAGTCTTTCTTCTATAAGTTACCTTGACCATGGTGTCTTTTTTTTTTTCTTTCTCCTTTTTAATAATTTATTTTCTTTTCTGTGTCTGATTGTTTTGCCTGCATCTATGTGCACCACACACTTGCCTGGTGTCTAAGGTGGTCAGAAGAAAGGATCAAGTCCCCCGGAACTGGAGTTACAGATAGTTTGTATCTGCCATGTTGGTGCTGGGAATTGGACCCAGGTCCTCAGGAAGAGTAGCAGGGGGTGCTCTGAGCCACTGAGCCATCTTTCCAGCCCCCGGTCATGGTGTCTTACCACACAATAGAAATGTAACTAAAGACACCCCTCTACTCAAGGATGGTCCAAGGGCTGGGAAGGTGATTCAGTGAGAATGCTCGTCATACAAGCATAAGGGTCTGAGTTGCATCTCCGGCACCAGGCAAAAAGTTGGACGTGGCTGTGAGCACCTCTAATTCCATTTCTAGGGGGTTGAGAGAGGAGGGTCACAGGGGCTCACTGCCCAGCCAGCCTAGCCAAATGGGTAAGCTCTAGTTCAGTGAGAGACCTCCGAAGTAAGTCAGAGACGTGACTGAGAAAGACACCTGATATTGTCTCTGGCTTCCACGTGCACAGGTTGGTGAGTGGCCACTGGTGAGTGTACCTGTGTACGTGTGCATGCACATACACACACACACACACACACACACACACACACACACACACACACACACACACACAATAATAAAATAAAGAGGATCCTACACTCTATAGAGTTCTACAGATGCCATGTACGTGCTTGTCATCAGCCTGGCGGGACAATAATAGAATTTGAGCCCCCTCCTGGCCTCAGGTAGCAGGATGGAGTAAGGTTGGAGACCATGCGCCCTAAAGTAGGGCAAAACTTCAGGCAGAGGCTGAGTGACACTCATCCAGACCAGGCCAGGAAGCCGTGAGCCAAAGGTGAAACCCAGCCGGCCACCAGGAAAGGAAGTGACAAGGAGTCACATCCCAAACACGTGGAGAGCACCTAGGAAATCATCAGTCTGTGGGGAGACTCAGGAAGTGGAATCGACTTGCTCAGTCCACGGAGGGGCCTGGCCTGGAATAGGAAATGAGAACAGGAAGGAAACGGGAATCCTCTTTATTACCAGACGGACTGGCAGAGAGGAAGGCATTGGCTGGTGTGGCGTGTGGCAGGCCAGTGGAGGCACTGTCTGCAGCTGATGAGCTGCAGGACACTCATGGTCGATCAACCAGTGGGGTCAATAGAAAGTGTCAACATGTATACTCTTTACCCCCAACAAAGCCCCACACCCTTATGGCACCACTGCCAGCAAGCAATCATTCACTGTGACATTTAGAATGTTCTGGAGCTCTCCAGCCGGAGATGGCTAAACGATTTCTAACAACCATACAGTGGCATGCATCTCTGCCGGTGTCGTTTTGAGACAGGGTCTCACCTTGTAGGCCAGGCCGGTCTGGCATTTTCTATGACACCTGGGCGGGGCCTGAACTCATGATAATCCCTCTGCCTCAGCCTCGGCATGCCGGGATTGCTGACAAGAGCTACTACACCTGAAAGTGCAACCTTTACAAAGAACGAGAGCTGCATATGGAGGTACATACCCGCGACCTCAGTCCCTGCGATGCTGAGGCAGGAGGATCAGAGGTTCAAGGCTACACTTGTCTTTTTCCTTCCCAGAAGCTCAGAAACTGGAAAACACCCACACTGAATCCTACCTTACCTTCATATTTGAATGCAGGAGCCTGATTAGAGAGGGTGGGGAGATGCCTTAGTTGGTAAAGTACTTGCTGGGCAAGCATGAAGACCTGTGTTTGATTCCCAAAGTCTGGGGGCCTCCACCTATCCAAAGTGAAGAACTTGTCCCCCCCCCAATTCTAGGGTAAGACTTTTCTCACTGTGGCACTTGCCCCCCCCCAACCCCCCATGCTGGGATCAGACTTTTCTCACTGTGGCTGCTTTGGGATTGCCCACAGTCCTGTAAGTAACCTGTTTCACATACGTTCTGCAAATAACACTAATAAACTCATTGGCTCTCCAGGTTGAACTTGTGTAGAACTGTACTTTGGCCTGCTGTTGGGGTGCTATCTGGAGGACTGGAGGGAATAGATTTCTCTCCATTAGAACGTCTATACGGCAGACCAAAGATTTCCTAAAGTGAATGAGCCAGTGTGCCCCCCAGCACTGTTGTCTCAGGTCTGGATCTTATTTATCGTGACTTTCTCCAACTGTGCCTCTCTGTTTCCACCCCCGACAGCATTTGGCATCACGTGACTGTCACCCATCAATGGAACTAGTTGACTCTTCTTCCCTTCGTTTTTCTTGGGACAGGGTCTCACTCTGTAGGCCAGGCTGGCTACATGTTTCCAGCAATCCTCTTGCCTCAGCCTCCTGTGTGGCAGGACTGTGGGTAAGGACTTCTCTACCTGTCTCCAATTGTTTAACTTTTTTTTTTAATGCGTCTCTGGGGGCCGGGGAGATGGCTTTGGCAGTTAGAAGGCAATGGTGTTCTTTGTTTGTTTGTTTGTTTTGTTTTGTTTTGTTTTTCGAGACAGGGTCGCTTTGTGTTAGCCTTGCCTGTCCTGGTCTCGCTTTGTAGATCAGGCTGGCCTCGAACTCACAGCGATCCACCTGCATCTGCTTCCCAAGTACTGGGATTAAAGGTGTGTACCCAGGCGGCAGTGGTGTTCTTACAGAGGACCGGAGTTTGGTTTCCAGCACCTGCCTGTGTTGGGAGGCTCAGAGCTGCTGGTAGCTCCAGCTTCAGGGCATCCAATGCCTTTGGTTTCTGAAGCCACCTGCACACAAACCCATACATAAACACCCGCATATACACATAACCAAAAAAATACATCTTTAGGAACAGGTTTCTGGGCTGGAGATGTGGCTTGGTTGGTAGAGCACTTGCATAGCATGGAAGCCATGCTGGGGTCCCATCCCCAGCCACGCCCAAGACAGGTGTGAAAGTGCATACCCACAGTCCTATGGCTTAGAAGGTGAAGGCGACAAGATCCAAATGTCGAAGTATCTTTGGGTACACATTGAGATAAAGGTCACTGTGCTGGCTACTTTTATGTCAGCTTGACACAAGCTGGAGTTATCTGAGAGGAGGGGACCTCGTTTAAGGAAGTATCCCCCATAAGATCCGGCTGCAGAGTATTTTCTTAATTAATGATTGATGGGAGAGGGCCCAGCCCACTGTGGGTGGGGCCATGCCTGGGGGCGGGGGAGTCCTGAGTTCTATAAGAAAGCAGGCTGAGCAAGCCAGTAAGTAGCACCCTCCATGGTCTTTACCTCAGCGTCTGCCTCTAGGTTCCTGTTCTGTTTAAGTCTCTGCCCTGACTTCCCTCAGTGATGAACTGTACTATGGACGTGTAAAGCCAAATAAACCTTTGCCTCCCCAACTTGGTTGTTTTGTTTTGTTTAAGTCATGGTGTTTTATCACAGCAACAGACACCTAGAGCTCTGTGAGATCATGTCTTTAAAAAAAATTTAAAAACAAAACAAAACAACCAGAAACAAAACAAAACACACAACAACACTAGCATTCTCCCAACCCCACACTGGCCAAGGAGTAGCCTCAGATCGGTGGCCTGGGTTCCGGCCCTACATGCCACCCGAGACACCTCAAGCAGAAAATGCCACTTTGGGTATGGCTTCTGGGAACATGCATTGCATGTGGGGGGTCTAGGGGCCCCCTGGAGCCTGGGTTCTAGGTGGGTCCTTAGCAGACTAGAGACCATTGTGGACACTGAGCTTCAGAGCATATCCTGCACCACCACCACCACCACCACCACCACCATCACCACCACTACCACCAGGACGTACAGGCAAACACCAAGGACAAAGTTCTGGACAGAAACTGCAAGAAACAGCAGAGAAGGTTTTTTTGTTTTGTTTTGTTTTGTTTTGTATTTGTATTTGTTTGTTTGTTTTTTAAACCCCAGCTTTAAGTAAAGCTTCAGGACAGGGACCTGAGTCCAGGCTTGTAGGATGCTGGGCCACTGGGCCACCAAGGCTAGGAAAGGCGGGCTGTACACAGGTTTCAACCCAGCCTGACAGGACCAGGCCCTGCGCATGTGGGCTGGCACCTGCCAGCAGGGGGCGCCTTTCTCCAATTCTTTACAAGTGGCCACTGTACCCCTGCCTGCAGTACAGCTTGTGTCTGCCTGAACCTGCTCTTCCATGTGCCCGTGTGTTAATGAGCTGTATCAGACTCCCATACTTACAGCAGGAGTCCCACCCAGTTCTAGGAAGCACCTCTGGAGTCGCCTAGACAGTGGCAGGCTGTCACCATCCCTGCCGTGAGCCTTTGCCCCACCCCCATCCCACCCCCATCCCGCAGCCACTGAGGAGACTTTGGTGGGGGTGGGGGTGGGGCGGGATACCAGGCCTTCGGCAGGTGTGGCTAAGCTCAAGCCCTAGTAGGGACTTCTATGTGGGCCTGGATGGGTGGGTGGGGTCCTTCCGAGGGCTATTCAGCCCAGAGTGGGCACCACGGAGCCCTGCCACCCTTCCTGCCTCTGCCCCCTTGAAAAGCCTTTGATCCTCACGCTGCTGGCCGCATCAAAGAACATCTACGCTAAGTCATATTTTTCCCCAAACCAGAGGAGTTCAAGGTCGGGCACAAACATTTGGCTCGTTATTTAGAAATAACACGTCCTCTGGGGCCCAGTATCAGATCAAAGCTCAGAAATTAAACTGCAGAGAAGGCGGCGGCGGCAGCGGCGGCTACGATCAGTGGATTTGTGTTTGCTTATGGTTTTTCTTTTTCTTTTTTTCCCCTCCCCTCGGCAGCTAAAAAAGGGCCTCCAGATTGGCCTAGCGGTTTGGAAGTCTGGTCTGGGGTTCGCAGCCGGGAGGAGACAGCGCTCCGAGGCTTCTGGGCGGGGAGGCTGAAAATATTTGGTTGACATGACAATAGAGATAGCTTGGCAGCTGGTCAAGCGTGGCCTCCAGGAAAATCATCTTCCCCACTTGTGCCCCAGCCCCATTCCTGGACATTCACATCCATGTACACAAGCCCGAATGTCAGGGGCCCCTGAGATCTCGCTTGTGTGTACCTAGGCACACGCACGCATGGGTACATGAGCGCACATGGGTGCACACAAAGACATGGGTATAGAGGTACATAGAGGCACAGAGGCTCACAAAGAGAAGTCACCCACAGGCATATGTAGACTCGTAGGTATGTACAGGCACGCAAGTTTATATGTACACTCGCACGCACACCCAGAACACATAGGGACACACATGGGCACACACAGACACATGGGTATATAACACAGGCTCATAAAAGCATCCACAGGCACACACACAAGGGCATACAGATACATACAGACACACAGTGACCCATAAGAACAGACAGGTGCACACTGAGGCACACACACAAAGGTGAACCCACAGAGGTACACATGGCTACACACAGGCACACATAGACTCATGTGCGAATGACACACAGATTCATAGCAACCGGTAGGAAGGGAACGGGAGCTGGAGACTGGCTGCAATGGATCTAGAGGATGGCACATGGGTCTGCCTGTTCCCCCTCAGGCAGGCTGCTTTTCAGTAGAGCATCATCTCCTCGTTCTGAGGCTCCCAGATCCTAGTGTGCCTCACTATCCATAGCCAAGGGTGTGAGGAAAAGGGGGGGAAGGGACACAGGGCAGAGATTATGACCATTCTCTGGGGTAACCTGTGACCTCTATTGTCCTTTCTTTCTGACTAAGCAAGTGCTCATAAGGACATGGGTGGGGCTGGAGAGGTGATGACTCAATAGTTAAGAGCACTCACCGGCTGCTCTTCCAGAGGACCCAGGTTCGATTCCCAGCACGCACATGGCAGCTCATAACTGTCTGTAACTCCAACTCCAGGGCACCTAGCACTCTCCCATAGACAAACAGGCAGGCAAAACACCAACCTACATAAAAAAACAAAACAAAACAAAATAAATCTTTTAAAAAAAAGAAAAGAAAAGGAAGGAAGGAAGGAAGGAAAGAAAGGAAAGGACATGAGCTACCCAACTCATGACCTCACTCCTCGCTGTGTCCCCATGTCCCTACCCTGTCCTGCCATGTCCAAGCCTCCAGCTTAACTCCCAGCCCACTGCCCTCTCCAGGCCGTGCCTCAAGTCACAGCCCCACAGCCCACTCCCCTAAAACTTCTATTCTGTTCCAGACCCTCATGGACTGTCCCTACAGAGCTCCCATCTGTGGTCAGGTGCAGAAACTGCCTTGACTCTATGGCAGGGTCTAGATTTAAGCCCATCCCATTGGCTGCAAACACTGGTTCACCTGTGCATGTGACCAGGGACCCATGATGGGATGGCGAGGTATTTGCTGGGGCTTCTGGAAAGACTTAGAGTCTGTGTCCTGGATGGCAGGTGGGGAGGGTGGACCTTTAGCCTATGACAGTGTCACTTCCATGTGGCAGTGCTGTCTTGGAACAGATCAACACTGCAGAAAGCCCAGGAAGCCAGGTCCTGGAGGATGGCACTGTGAGTCACTTCACCATCTTCTGCCACAAGACAGATCGGCCCTCAAATGCTCCGGAGGTAGCCGGCAGCACACAAAGCCACAGGCTCTGAATGGCTAGGCCTCGCAGCTCATAGGCTGCACCCACTGTCGGCCTCCTCGGGCTCCTGAACACCCAAGCCTTCCATTTGCAGATTCTCCTGCTCCCGACCTACACCCCTATACAGGAAGCACTGGCTGGGAGGAAGCCTACCTGGCTCCTCCACGTATCTCCTAGGGAGCCCCTTAACCACACCAGTAGCTTCCTCGTATACCTGAGAAGGGAGCACTCACACCCAGCCCCAATATGGCACTTTTTTCTCTGGGGCTTAGCGGTGTTGGGGGGAGGGTGAGGGTAATATGCTGCCTACTACCTGTGCATGTTCCTGTAAACATGTACATGACATGCATGGACACAGGTCCACATCACACAGCTATCTATGTTCATCTGTGTGGAGACAGATAGAGAGCATCTGTGTTCCCCTGAGAAGAGTGAAGGGTACAAGTGTTCAGGAAGAAAATTGAGGAAGCAGTTGCGGGGTGGGGGTTGGGGGGGTGAGGGGGAGTGGTGAGCCTGCAGCCCGGAAGCAAAGACCAGGAGTAGCCAGAGGGTGCTAAGTCAATCTCTAAGTGTCCCGGCTGGTTCTATGTCAACTTGACACAAGCTAGAGTCGTTGTGGAAGAGGGATCTCAATTGAGAAAATGCCTGTGGGCGAGTCTGTAGTGCATTCCCTAATCCCCACCCCCTACCCCACACCCACAATTGGTGATTGATGTGAGAGGGCCCTGCTCACTTCTGGGCAGGTGATCCTACCTGCATACGAAAGCAGACCAAGGCAGCCAGTGAGCAGCACTCTCCATGGTCCCTGCTTTAGCTGCTGCCTTGACTTCCCACAGTGATGGAGTTGTAAGCTGAACAGTCTCCTCCCCGAGTTTTGGTCACAGCTTTTGTTTTGTTCTGTTGTTTTTTAATCACAGCAACAGAAGCCCCCAGCTAAGACAATGGGTGACCCCCCCAGAAAGGTCACAAAGGAGCTGAGGATGCAAATCTTAGTTATGTCACCCCACAATGGAGGGTGACTGACTCCAAAAGCATGCGGGCTCCAGCTCTTCTGGGCCCTAGCCTCACAGACCGGGGCATCTCACTATGGGAGTCTCCAAGGTGGATACACCAAAACAGATGTGTGAACACATATGTACCACTAGGCATGTGCTCCGAGGCTATGGCTTCGCCAGCCTGTGACACAGCAGGAGAGTGTTCCATGTGGTTGGGACCTCCTTGTCCCCCACACCCCTTGGGAACAGGCACTGTGCTCTCAAGGAGCTGTCACAAGGAAGGAAGACAAACAAAAGCTGCTGGAGGGGCCATGGCTCTTTACTGTTCCTCCTGAAGCCTCAGTTTAGCACCAAACACAAGACACATCAGAAGAGGAGAGAAACGGAAAGCAGCTGGCAGGAAGACAGCGTGACTCTTCATCTTCTCAAAAACTGGTCAACATAGTGGCCTAGGTAAATGCATTTTCTAGGCAGCATTATTTTTGGCGCTGGGTATTAATGACACAAGAATTAAACCCTGGGTGTGGCAGGCACCTGGAGCAGCAGATGCTCTTCTGTTTCAGGCATCCACACCTGAGGGCTACAGGAGAGGGTATGGAGTAGGGGTGTTGGTCCAACCCTTCTGGGAATTCCTGGGATACTCCCATCTTCCAGGCAGATTGTGGGGAAAGGATGGTCCAGTTTGGACACTGTCACAACCATGCTGCAGTGCCGTGAGACCCAGGGTTTCTCGGACACTGCAACTGACTAGAGCTGTCCTATGCTGTCCGAACACCGACCACATTGCTAGCAGGGGGCAGGGGGCGGTCAGGGCATGGGCACCCAGTGACTCCCAGATCTCTAAGGAGACTCATGCCCTGATGGTACAGTAAGATGTATGTTCTTTTGAGTCTATGAAAACTTGATGGGCAGTGACCTCAACCATGTCACCCTTTCAGAGAGAAGTCGAGAAGCTTCTAGGCTCATCCACAGTCAAGGAAACAGATTGCCAGAATTAACCAACTTTCCAGGGACACACAGAGCTAGGAGTGGAAGAATGGGTCTCCCGACTCAGCCCTCATCTCTTTTTCAGGTCTAGAATCATCACAGAGTCCAATCTGCGTGGACAGCGGACAGGGCATGGCTTGAGGACAGCTGCGGGGACAGGACCATCGGGGCTCTAAAGCCCACCATACCAGACATCGTAAAGCCTTCCGTTTCTCCTCCACTGTGAGGAAAATGGTTGAAGATGTCCATTGTGAGTCACAGTGCCCCCAACAAGCTCAGAAAGGAGGCACAAGTTTCTACATAGGGCAGGGAGACCCAGGCACCCAACGGTGCACAGGAGCTGCCTTGTGAGCTGCAAGTGAACTTGGCTGCACCAACCAAGCAACACATCTCAGGGGCGGGCAGAAGGCACCCTCTCTTTTGCACCCCCGCCCCTGGCACAGTGTGCACAGAGTGGTTTCCCTAAGGCGAATCGGTGGTCCACGAGCCCAGAGCACACTCTGGGAGTCTGAGAATCTCCTGGGAGTGTTAGCACCACATGATACTGACTAAGATCAAGGAAAATGCTCCCTTGGACCCCCACAAGGGTTGGAGTCTTGTGAGCAGGAGGTCTGAGCCAAATAAACCCTTTTCTCCCTGACTTGCTGTGGTGTGTGTTTGTCCCAGTGACAGAACACCAACTTGAAAAGGACACACACCCAGTGTCCTCCCACAGGGGCCGTGTTATGGCCATCTTTTGTGTATGTCCCAGGTCCCTCGCCCAGGTGCCTTCAGCTGTACATAGTGAAGGCCTTGCTCTCCTGATGCCCAGAGCTCTGACCCTTCCCACTCTCCTTGTTTACCAGCAGGAAAACAGGCCCAGCAGGCGGGTGGGGTACAGGCCCGTCCCTGGCCCCAGCTGTGGAGCAGCTGAGCTCACTGGAAACCAGCTAGGGGCCTGAATGCCACTCTTGTCTGCTGGCCTGGTCAACAGCCTCTGTGGCTGCCCAGAGTCTCTATTGACTCAAGATAAGTTCCGGGGGCCCAGAGAACTCACTGTTTGGCCCAGTGTCCAGGCAGGGACAGCTGGGCCTGGTGAGTCCCAGGCTGAGACCCAGCGGCCGGTATTGCCAGCTCTGCAAACACGCAGCTGGCCACACACCGTGTCCCTTAGGGCAACACCTATCAGCTTCTGTGGCAATGCCAGCTATGAGGTGGACCGCATGCCCTTAGAGCTCTGTCCAGAGCAGGTGTTGGAGTGACGTCATATCTTGCCAGCGATGATTTGGTCTTCCGACTCTCACCAATATTTACCTTGTCAGCTGTGCAGAAAATCTAATCAGACTTCCAGCGACACCTGCCAGATTCTGCCACAATGGTCTCTGCCCCTGTTAGCCTGGGGTTTAGACCTTCTGGGAGTGTAACAAGCTAACAGGTGGGGCCTGAGGCGGTGTGGGGGGAAGACTAGGGTAACAGCAGCAGGGACTCAGGGAGGAGAGACAAGGTGAGATGGGCAGGCAGATGCCGCTCCAGCCCACAGGCCCTGACCCCCTTGGAGGCCTCAGGCCTCCCTCCGCTCTGCCCAGAGCTCAAGGGGACATGTCCAACTCATCAAGGCTTGGGTCAGAGGGCAGCCAAAAAGAAAGGGGGGATAAGCCGGGCGGTAGTGGCGCACACCTTTAATCCCAGCACTTGGGAGGCAGAGGCAGGTGGATCTCCGTGAGTTCGAGGCCAGCCTGGACTACAAAGTGAGTACAGGACAGCCAAGGCTACACAGAGAAACCCTGTCTCAGAAGAAGAAGAAGAAGAAGAAGAAGAAGAAGAAGAAGAGGAGGAGGAGGAGGAGGAGGAGGAGGAGGAGGAAGAAGAAGAAGAAGAAGAAGAAGAAGAAGAGGAGGAGGAGGAGGAGGAGGAGGAGGAGGAGGAGGAGGAAGAAGAAGAAGAAGAAGAAGAAGAAGAAGAAGA
This sequence comes from Acomys minous, assembly GCF_964271855.1. Classification (NCBI taxonomy): domain Eukaryota; kingdom Metazoa; phylum Chordata; class Mammalia; order Rodentia; family Muridae; genus Acomys; species Acomys minous. The sequence goes on along the minus strand of NC_140498.1, from coordinate 70,342,028 downwards.
AGAAGAAGAAGAAGAAGAAGAAGAAGAAGAAGAAGAAAGGGGGATATGAGGAAGCACTTTCTAGAAATGTCCTTCAGGAAAAAAATAGCAGCCCTACCATGTGGTGCTCATGAGGCAAGTAAGTTGCTAAGCCAGCGTGTCCATGGGTAAGTGAATGAGAACCTGGCGTGGCCACAGGTGAACGTGGGAGTGCCTAGGATGGTCACCGGTGATCGCCCAGTACAAAGGCCTTCTGGGAGGTTTTGAAGCTTCATCCTCAGAGAGGCTCCACCCCTTGCCGAGGGAGGCTTTCTTGCTTTGCTCTGACTGCCCCCCCCCACCTTTAAACACAAACAAGAGATGAAGCTACACCGACAGGGACGCTTGTGGACTGTGCCTCCCTCAGATCCCCAGTGTGGCTTATCCCTTCAGCACACCCACAGGGCCCAGAACCTCTGAGGACCTGTCTGGGGCTCCCATTTGCCATTAACTAGCGATAAAGCCCTCCTCTGCCAGAACCAATAAGACCCTGAAACCAGAGAGGCCTGGAAAAGATAAACCCAGCATTCATGCGCAGCAGAGAGAGGCTGTGTACCTCTGCCTCCTGTACTCCCCCCGCCCTCCTCTGCCCCCCCCCTCCGCATACCCCGCCCCCTCCAGCCCTAACCCAGCAGAAACAAAGATATCAGAGCCAGTCACACTAATTATAACCGCTCAGCCCAGGGTGAAGAGACTGGGCCTCTATTTAAAGCAGGAAAGGAGGTCCCATCTGCCGGGCCAGGCTGGAGCCCCATGTGGTCCTCGAACCTGGCACTAGCCTGGCCCTGGGCCCATGAAACAGCACCATGCCTGCCCTACACACGCTTAGTCTCTGCTTATTCCAGAGGCCACCCCAAGTCCTAAGGCCTGTCCTCACCGTGTGGGGCAGGCTACCCAGGCAAGGCAAACTGTTTGACCTGGCAGCATCATAAAGAATGCTGAGGCAGGTCTGCCCCAATCCCCAAGCCCAGCCCTCGTGAGGCCTCCAGGGCGCACATGGAGGGGGACAAAGAGGCTGTTCTTAACTTGTCCTCTTGCCGAAGAAGCTGCCACCACCCTGCTGGGGCTTTTGGAATTCTTAGAGATCCAAGTTCAGGTGACACCACCCCCAAGCCCCTCCAGCAGCCATCAGAGAGGTGAAGCCTGCGCCAAAGGCCACAGGCAGCGGGGCACAGCTGGCAGTCTCCACCTGGTCCCCTGCCCAGGCTTACATGGCTGAAGTCTAGAGTGGGAGCAATACCTTCTCAGGAGCAGGGGAGAGGCCAGGAACAGAGCTTCACCCTGTCCTAGAAGGCAGGGTCTGTAGAGTCCTCCCAGAGGAGGGAAGTCGAGGGTCCTGCTTGGTGAGGGCCACCAGGGCTACAGGGAGGCAACAGGCACTTCACAGAGCTGTTGTGGAGGCCAGCTCTAGACATGTTGTACCCAGTGGTCTATCCTGGTACAACTGCTGTTTTAGATGAAACAGACACTCTCTGGGGCTCTGGGGGTGGGAGGGATGGCTGACCAGGCTCAACAGAGGGAAGCTGGGACCACTGACATGGACTTAGAAATCCCCTTCCACTTAAACAAGGCACAAGGTCACAGGGCAGCGAGGGCGGAGCCAGGCTCTCCATGAGGGAAACAGAACCAGCATGAGGTAGAGAGGCTTGTGGCTCCTGGAGATCACGTGTACAAGGGTCTATGTGCATACATGTGTGTTTATGCACATGTGTCTGCATGAACATGTGTGTGTGCATGTGCCCACATATATGTTCACTACGTATACCTATATGCACACATGCACACATACATGTCTGTGTCCATGCACATGTATCTGAGTACATACACATGTGTGCTTGTATACATCAGTGTGTACTTACATGTGTATATGTGTGTGTGTTATGTACACATCTGCATGCCCACATAAACGTCTGCATGCTCACACATATGTTTATAAACACATCTGTGTGTATATTTGTGTGCAAAGTTATTGCTGCCCTCAATGATATTCTGAATATAAATATTCACTTATAACCTTGACTAATTAATGTTCAATAACAGAAAAAATCTTTTGCAGAGCAAACTCTCCTCACCCCTTAGAAACCCTCCTGACTTAGTTAGCTGTCTAACCTTGAAGTTAAATACTTTTCAATTAATTTGTTTTTCGCTTGACTGAACTTAAGTTCACAGGGATAACTTCTCTCCTGCTTTAATTTCATGAAGAAATTATTGCTTGCGTCTCCTCCCCAATAAACAAGATCTCACTATGTAGCCCTGGCTGCCATGGAATTCACCATGTAGGCCAGAGTGGGCTTAGAACTCAAATGAGATCCACCTGCCTCTGCCTCCCAACTGCTGAGATTAAAAGTATGTGCTGCTAGGCCCAGCAATTCAATTTCCTGATGAAATTCTTGATTGCCTCGTTGGCTAGAACCCCTTTTCATGATTCTTCTCATACTGGGGGCCTTTGGGAGCCTCGTACACACACACACACACACACACACACACACACACACACAGAGAGAGAGAGAGAGAGAGAGAGAGAGAGAGAGACAGAGACAGAGACAGAGACAGAGACACACACACACACACACACACACACACACACACAGAGAGAGAGAGAGAGAGAGAGAGAGAGAGAGAGAGAGAGACAGACAGACAGACAGACAGACAGACAGACAGACAGAGACAGAGACAGAGACAGACAGACAGACACACACACAGAGAGAGAGAGAGAGACAGAGAGAGACAGAGACAGAGACAGAGACAGAGACACACACACACACACACACACACACACACACACACACACAGAGAGAGAGAGAGAGAGAGAGAGAGAGAGAGAGCTTTCCAGGCTATGCCTAACCCCAACTATGTGTCTTTCCAGGTGTTCTGGGTGTGTGTGTCAGGGTGTCTCCTGAGAGGTTCCTTGGCCCTTGGCCGTCCTACGATTTATACCTACACAATAGAAAAAAGATTTCCAAAGTGGAAGGTCTTGAGTCTGCCCTAGGGTTCCCGGGGAAGGAACAGGACCATAGTCCTGCCCACGGGTGATCATGCTTGAAATGTTTGTCCCAGCACTGACCCAAAGAGTGTCTTCTATCCTCTGCCATGCAGAGCACAAGTGGGGGCCCAGAGAGGCTGTGAAATTGGCCTGCAATTCCCCAGAGGGTTGTGAGCAGTGGCTGGGTGTGAGGCCCCTGGCTACCCTGGCCCTGCATTCTGCCCTGCTCTGGATTCTTCCCAAAATCACTCATCAAAAACACCCCAGGGCTAGTTTTCCTCTGCATGGTGAACAACGGTTCAGTTCCTCTCAGGGAGGAATGTCCCCATATCCCCTGATGCAGGTTGCCCTGCCTCCACACACCACCTGCTCCTGTCCTTGACGACAAGAGCCTTCAGAACAGGCTTTGGTAGGGAGAGCCTGGGGGAGGGTCTCCTGTCCACCTGGATCTTCATTCATAGCCCAGGTTGATTCTGTGCACTTCCTGGTATCTCCTTTCCTGGGGACCCAGGTCAGCTTACTGGGGACTCAGGTCAGCTTACGGGGGCTGGGGTGGGGTGGCTGTCATCCCAGGAGGCCCTAAGAAAGCTCCCAGGTAGGCATAGCCAGGCCACTTCCTGGGAAGATCAGCTTGCTCTGCAGGGCTCAGATGGGTGCTCACCAGCAGCACTAGGCTGCGTGTTTACCCAGACTTGCAAAGAGATTTGAGGTGGCCATGTGCCTGTAAAGCTGCAGCCAAAGTCAACAGAAAACCCGCACAGAGGAAGCCAAGGGATGGCTGCAGGCTATTTGACCTGCAGGAGAGAGAGTGGCTCTACACACCAAGAAGTGCTGGCAAGTGGGAACAGAGCATGTGCCCTGCGGCCAGACGCAAACAAGATCAGCAGAAAAGAAAGGAAGGACAGGTTCTCTGAGCAGCTCCAAGCCAGCTCACTAAAAAACACAGACTCCTCCAGCAGTCTGCATTTGGCATAGCAGCCTCAGGAGCTCAGACAACAAGATGGGAACAGCTGATCTTGAGGTGCCCCTACCTCATCCCCAGGAATTTCCTAATGGATTTGAGATGCCATTGCTTTGTTTCTGTGTGCTTTTTGCAGCGATGGGGATGGAAACCAGAACCTTGTGCATATGCCTAGTTAGACCCCCAGCCCTTCACTGGGGGATTCTAGGCAGATGCTCTATCACTAAGCCACACCCCAGGCCCTCACTGGGGTATTCTAAGCAGGTGCTCTACCACTGAGCCACACCCCAGCCCCTCACTGGGGGATTCTAGGCAGGGGCTCTACCACTGAGCCACACCCCAGCCCCTCACTGGGGGATTCTAGGCAGGGGCTCTACCACTGAGCCACACCCCAGCCTCTCACTGGAGGATTCTAGGCAGGGGCTCTACTACTGAGCCACACCAGCCCCTCACTGGGGGATTCTAGGCAGGTGCTCTACCACTGAGCCACACCCCAGCCCCTCACTGGGGGATTCTAGGCAGGTGTTCTACCACTGAGCCACACCCCAGCCCCTCACTGGGGGATTCTAGGCAGGGGCTCTACCACTGAGCCACACCCTAGCCCCTCACTGGGGGATTCTACGCAGGTGATCCATGACTGAGCCATACCCAGAATTCTTTTTACACTGTATTTTGAAACCAGCTTCTAGCTTGCCCAAGCCAATCTTGAACTCACTCTGTCGCCCAGGCTGGCCCTGGGACATGTGATCCTCCTGCCCCAGCTACATGAGTGCTAGGGTTACAGGTGAGTGTCACCATACTGGCCTAGTGATAAGCTTTTCAAATAATCTATTTCAGACTAGTGTCTAGGAGTGTGTGTATTTGAGTGTGCTCACCTGTTCACACACATATGGAAACCAAAGGTCAACATTGGATGTCTTCCTTAACTGCTTTCTAGCTCAGTTTTTGAGACAAATTCTCACTGAACCTGGAGCTTGCTGATTTGGCTGGCTCAACAGGCCCATAGACCCTAGGAAGGCCCTGTCTCCGTTCCCAAATGCTGAGATTACAGGCACGCATACCTGGCTTTTTAAGTGGGTGCTGGGGATTGAACTCAGATCCTCATGCTTGCATGACACTGTACTGAGCCATCTCCCCAATTTCTCAGATTCTTCATGTAATTGATGCTTTGGTTCTTTGGAGCTTTTTTTTTTTTTTTCCCTTCAAATTCTGCACCCGTATACTTTGCCTTTTTCCTCTGGTAATCCATTTCTGGTGCACAAAAGCTAAGTTTCCATTTAAATGTGCTTTCCGACCTCCTAAGTTTAGACAGAGCACAGGTGTGGACAGGCCCCTTCTGTGTGATTCCATCTCCCCAGCGGGGCCTGCTCTACCACTTGTCTCTGGGTCCTCAGTCTCACCGGCAATCTGGGCACCCTAAGTTATGCAACGGTGAGCCATGTCCCTAGGCTATCCTGCCCTCCGCAATCTCTGTGGGTAACCTGTTCCCACTTAGACACAGCACAGTCCCTGGGAAGGGTGGACCCCAGAATCCACGTCCCTTGAGGGTTCTCAGGTGAGTCTCATCTCCAGTCTCCACACAAGAGCCTGTGGGGGGTGAGTCTGTGAAGGGTCCCCATAAAGGATTCTTATCTGCAAAATCAGAGGTCTGGGGGGATTGATCTGCACACCGCTCCTCCAAAGGGTGGGAGGACAGCGGAGCACTGCTACAGGGAAACAGTATGTCAGCAGGCTGGCGGGATGGTGGCAGAGGAGCTGTGCAAGGTGGAGCATTCGAGAGCATCTCATTGAGCAGGTGGGGAAACTGAGGCCCAGAGAGAGAGAGAGAGAGAGCAAAGGGCCTGGAGTGAATCGCTCCAGTCTGCATCATAGTCCCTGTCAGGTTTACATCCGCCTGTCAGGCGGGAGGACCCCGGTGGAACTCAGTACCCCTTGGCTCCGTGCAGTTCCTCAGAACAGAGCTCCAAGCCTCGTTGTTTTCAGCAACACTATGGGCACTGGTCTCCTGAGTCCCTGACATGAGAAGGTTCCATGGTCTCCCAGGGAACTACTATACTATGGGCCCACTTCCCTGTGTGTCCAGCAGACTCCTGGTTGGCCCTCTAACTCTTGCATAGGGTCAGTAGCATTTCTCCAGGATCCAACACAGGACAGAAGAAAGGAAAAAAAGCTACCCTGGGCTTCTTGCCGCACTCCAGCTACTCGGAAAGCTGAGGCAGGGGGATCACACATTCAAAGCAAGCCTGGGCTACAGAGGGACTTTACTTTTATTTTTATTTTTTTATTTTTATTTATTTTGAGACAAGGTTTCTCTGTGTAGCCTTGGCTGTCTTAGACTCACTTTGTAGACCAGGCTGGCCTCGAACTCATAGTGATCCGCCTGCCTTTGCCTCCCGAGTGCTGGGATTAAAAGGCGTGCACCACCACGCCCGGCTTTACATAGGGACTTTAGAGAAAGCCTGTCCAACCTAGTGGGACCTAATTGCACAATTAAAAGTAAATGAGAGGTCCACAGATACAGACACAGATACAGATACAGATACAGATACAGATACAGATACAGATACAGCTCAGTGGTAGAGTCCCCTAGAATCCCCAGGAAGGGTCTTGGGTGTGGCTCGGTGGTAGCCAAGGTACCCAGAGGGTTTAAGGATCTGGGTTTCATCCCCATACCAGAGAACAAAAAAATATAATGGGTGGGTGGGTAGAGGGGGGCTTTGCAAGCACAAGCACACATCAGAGCCCACAGCCACCAGCCCGAGGGTGGCATTCCATTGGGGAACCCAGAAGACCTCTGCTTTGGCCTTGAAAAGGCTTATTTCTGTGTTGTCACATCTGCCTGGTGACCCTGCCTGGGGCTGGAAGTGTTAACTCTCCTGTCACTGATGAGCCCTGGATGACACCAACCACAGGGCTTTCTTTTGGTATTCATTTGGGGAGGGACAGGATGCTGCTGTGCTTAGAGTCACCTCCACTCAGAAGGCTCCAGAGACCCTAGAACCTTTCCCTCTGGCCAAGCAGTGTACCTTTCATGCATTTGGGGTGATTCCTGGGACTGTGCTTCCTGAGATTGGGGGACAGCGCAGCATGCTATACGGATGCTCCTCGACCCGACCCGGTGTCACATAGCAGGGACTCTCAGGAAAGAGCCCTGGAGACCGTCCCCCCCCCCCCCTTCAGGAGGGTGGGACATTCCAGGACAAGAGCAGACAGGGCCAAGAGGAAGCCCTGCCATCAAATTCCGGATGTGGCCCCAGGCACAGGCCTGGTCTTGTGGGGACAGGCGGCCCCTCCCGGTGCTGACAGCCTAGCCCCATGGCGGGCTCTGCAGGCTGCAGGTGGCCTATCACAAGCGGAAGATCAAGTCCCTCAGGGGCTAGGGGAGATGGATTGCATTCCTGGGGGACCCACCCAGCCCCCTGTACGCCAGCCTTGCAGAACCGATAAGGGGGCTGAGGCACTTGGACTAAGGCTCATACAAATCAGCCGGAGTCACTGTGGCCTCCAGAGCTCAGCACCTAACCAAGCTGGGCACAGAGATGGACCAGGCGGCCATCCGGCACGCATGCACTGGCAGATAAGACTCCTACACAAACAGTGACACAAAGGCCACTCTCACGCTTTCCCCAGCAGCATGCCAAGCCCTCGGCGGGCATTTTATGGCCTACTATCTCATCTGTACCCCACAACAACCTCGCCAGGTGGGAATTCCGCTCCCTTGAAACAGATAAGGAAGCAAGTTGAGAGAAGTGAGAGGTGGCCAAGGTCACACAGGTTATAAAGCGGCTGGGTCCGGACCCAGCCCAGGCCCACCTGGGTGCAGAGCCCACCTGGGCACACACCCCACGCCCCTCTACTGAGCTGCGATAAAGGGACTCTTTGTTGAAAGGTGGCTTTTTACGGCCACGCATGGATGCCGTTTCAGGTGACAAGAGGAGGAGGGACTCAGTGAGGGACTGGTCCACTAAGTCCTACTAATGTCATAGGGCCCAGGGCCCAGGGACAGTGAGAAGCAGGGCAGAACCCACAGGAGTCCTGCTTGCAGGGACATGACCTGTGACAAATGGGGCCTGACACACAGCTCACCTCCCTAGCTCAGCACCACACGGCCCCCATTCCTTGTTCCAGGAGTTCATTCCGAAAAACCAGATGTCGAGAGAGCAAGGACAAGCAAAAACAAGCTGGGGCGAGGGCTGAGGAGATGGCTCAGCTGGTCACGTGCTTGCTGAACTAGCGTGAGGACCTGACTTTGGATTCCCCAGCACCCCCCCCCCCCATAAAACCAGACATGGTGACACGCATGTCCTACTGGGTGGTGGTAGGCAGACAATCATCCACTGAGTGTCTCACTTAGTGACATATTTTTAGGCCAAGTCCCTTCCGGTCTTTTGCAAGTGTACTTCCGTGTTACTTTCCAAAAGCGTCTGCCTGTATTGGGTATTCTGTTCTTTACGGAAAATCTCTCTTCCCCTCCCTCCCTCCCTCCCTCCCTCCCTTTCTCCCTCCTTCCTGCTGTTGTCTATAAGCCAGGGTCTCAAAAACCAGGAGTGACAGCCCACACCTATAATCCCAACATTTGCGGACAAAATTGGGAAGTGTCACCTCAGACCTTGGGTTCAAGGCAAAGCTCGACCACATAGCAGTTTCTAGGCCAGGCAGGACCATAGGGTGAGACTGTCTCAACACTCAAAACCCGAGATGTCTCAATAAAAACGTGGATGACAAATGAAGGATGATACCAGAGCTTGTACTTCAGCCTACACACACACACACACACACACACACACACACACACACACACACACACACACACACACACACTGATCCTAATATACCAACATATATACACATATGCATACACACAAAGTAAACGCATACATGCCTACACACACACACCACATGATCCTAATATACAAACATATATGTATATATACATACACACAAAGTAAACACATGCATGCCTACACACACACATACACACACACCACACACACGTGATCCTACATATGCATATATACATACACACAAAGTAAATAAAGGCATACACACCTATATACATGGAATTGAAGAGAATATAACTCATCCTACTCCTTATCCGTTATTTTTACAACCTGTATAATATTTCTTTGCTGAGAGGAACAAGATTGATTTAATCTGCTCCCTGTGGACAGGCTTGGGATGCGTTTCAACTCTTTATTTTTTTTCTAACCTTTCCCCCCAAAATTATACAGGCCTCTACTTTGGATCTTGGGAGTCCTCCAAACCCCAGATGCCATGGACTCACGTTATGAGGCCACCAGCAATGAGGCCATCGGCAGGTGACTGAAGTGATGAGGAATGATCCCTGGGTGGCAGGCCTCATCCTTTGGGATGTGAGTGGAGGGGTTAGGGGTCCCCCCCCCACAATCCTTTGCTTTCCTTTATTCCATCTTCCAGACATAAAATGATCTGCTTTGTTCCTACCACACTGCCCTGCCTGCCCCCAGGGCCCCAGTCAACAGCTACAGGTGAAAAACGTTCCAGAACTTTGAGCCAAGGTAAGATTTTCCTTTTTTAAAGGTTTGGTTTGTTTTTGTTTTTGTTTTTGTTTTTGTTTTGTTTTTGGTGGGGAGGGATGCCTATATATGTGACATGCTCACATGTGCATGCGTGTGGAGAGGCTAGAGGCGAGCACGTGCCGTCTTCCTCAATCGTGCCTCGACTTATGTTTTTTGTTTTTGTTTTGGGGACAGGGGTCTCTCACTGAATCTGGGTTCAGCATCTGGGCTAGACTGGCTGTCCAGAAAGCCTCTGAGCTCCGCGATTCCCACCTTCCCAGGGTTGGCGTTGCCAGTTTGCCCCGCCGTACCTCTCTTTACTTGGGTTCAGCACGTCTGGACTCGGGTTCTGGCAACAAGAACTTTCCCACTCAGCCATCTCACCAGCATCAAGAATAAGCTTAATAGGTTGATGGAGCTGTGGGAACACGAGGATGGCCTGTGAGCCTTCCTCCCAGCTCACGGGCACCTTAACAAGAGCTAGCCTTCAGCGTAGCACAAGAGCTAGCCTTCAGCGTAGCACAAGAGCTAGCCTTCAGCGTAGCACAAGAGCTAGCCTTCAGCGTAGCACAAGAGCTAGCCTTCAGCGTAGCGCCAGGAAGCACACCACAGTCAGCACACACAGTGAGGGATCTGGCCGCTCTAGAGCCTCTGAGGCTGTCCACCCCTACACTGTGCAGAACAGATGCCCATCCCATTGCATGCTTGCAAGTGCTCCTTGCACCCTGTCTTACATGTAGTGGCTGTGGCCCACAGAACGGGGTAGAGCTGTTCATAAAACGAATGTGGCTTTCCCAGACTCCCTTGTGCCCCTCTGTCCTTACTCTTTCCTCACTTGGTCTTCCATTCCTCCACTTGCATTTTGTCATTGATTTATAGATACTCTGTAACTGAATTGGTTGGTTTTTTTTTTTTTTCTAGACAGGGTTTCTCTGTGTAGCCCTGGTTGTCCTTTGTAGACCAGGCTGGCCTTGAACTCACAGAGATCCGCTCGCCTCTCCCTCCTTGCGTGCTGGGATTACAGGACTGTGCCACCACGCCCACCTACAACTGAACTATTAACTCTGTTGTTGTTCCCATGTGACTTTCCCTGCTGAAGCATGAGTGCCTCCAGCAGGACAATGACAACAAACCAAACCATGGTTCCTCCCAAGTCTCGCTCAGTGAGCCGGCAAGTTTATAGGGCTTCACCTCAGGAGCATGGACAAGGACTTACGTTCAAGAGTATGGGCCACCCCCCCCCAAAGCAGCCACACCAGTGAAAAGTCTCCCCCAGCATGGATAATGACAGCCCTATAGTGGCCCAGATGGAATGTCCGCTTCTATGTCCTCCAGCACTCCCAACACCGCATGCAATGGGAGCAGAGTGACACACGGCTGAGAAGAGCTGCAGGAAGCAGAGGCTGTGGTCTCAGGTGAGGGTATAGGGCCCTCCTCACTCTCCTTTTCTGAGGGAATCAGCTAGCCTGATTCTTAGGGTCACTCATGGGTAGATGCAGTGCTCTAACAAATGAAAATGGTACTGGCTTTTACGCTCAGAAGACGCCACTCCACCACACCCCACGCACCTGAGGAGCCTACGCATAGTTGGTACTCAGGAGAAAGTGGGTTTGTCCTGACAATTGCCACCAGGGACGCTGCAGCGTAAGCATCAGGTGGGAAGACCTCCTTTTGGAGTGATGATGGCCTTGTGACCATGAACGCAAGGCCCAAGGTCAAGGGCACTGAGCTCCCGTAGTGATCCCTTGCGTCACGCCAAAGGGCCCTCCTACATCTTCTTCGTGGCTCAGGGCCTGACCCTTGGCCAGACATCACTCACAGCTGACCCAATGAGCTTCATTTCCCTTATCTGTGTGGAGTTATCCACCTTGCTCCCACCTACCGTGAGTTGGCTCGCCATCTCTGTGTCCTCCTCCCCCCCCCCCCCCCAGAGAGCACAGAAAGACAACCATAGCTTCCCACAGCTGTCCTCTGTCACCAAAGGCCTCGAGGCCAGTCTCCCAGCTTCCGGACCTGGGATCCCGACTTCTGAGCCCATCAAAACGCAGACTGTGGGGTCTCAGACGGTGGTGGTGACCTCTCTGCCTTCCTGAAAGACCCAATGAAGACTTGGGGCTCAAAGACTACGGCAGGATCCAGAATCGTCCAGGAGACAAGTCTCCACGCTCGTCTGTGAGGAAGTTTCTAGACTGGACTAGTGGAGATGGTAAGAAAGAGGGCTGAGCCCCAGCATTCATCCCTCTCAGCTTCCTGACTGTGGTCACAATGTGACCAGCCACTTCCCGCTCCTGCCACCATGCCTCTGTCACCGTGATGGACCTGCAAACTGAGAGCCAAACTAAAGCCATCCAGACTAAAAGCCATCCTTCCTAACTTTGCTTTTCTCAAGTATTTCGTTACAGCAGTGAGAGAAGTAGCTAAAACCAAGACCCTAAGGACAATGAGAGCATCCCGCCCACCTCCCCGCCTCCCTACAGACCCCCACCTCCCCCCCCCTGCATCTCCACTCCCCACCCCCATATGTTACTTCTTCACAAGCCAAAATACTAGAATTAGAATTTTTTCTTTGTAGCCCTGGTTGCCCAGGAACTCACTGGCCTCAAAGTCAGGGATCTGCCTGCCTCTGCCTCCCGAGCGCTGGGATTAATGCTATATGCCGCCACTGCCCAACCAAGAAGAGTGAATTCTACTTCCTAGCAGGGACTGAAGGCTGTTGGAGCCCTGATTGACAATGAGCCTTGGTGGCGCTCTGGTAGCAGCAGCCTCACCCTATGCAGTGGACACATCAGAGGAGGAGAGAAAGCACACCGGGCACCAGGGGTGGACACTGAACCTGCCAGTTTCTAGATAGAAGAGCCAGATATTGTCACCAGTTGGGAGCCCTCAAAGTGGGAAGACAAGGAGCCACAGGGCCACACAGAGCTAGCATTGACCTGTGCTTGGCCCGCGGGAAGCTTACCACTTAGCCCACTGTCGCCCTAGACAGCTCTTAACTGGCCTGAATGCCTCAGTCTGGGAACCACATGAACAGCTCACCGTACAGTACATCAGCCTCTGATGGCAGAGTGGTCAGTAACTTAGTGACAATCCAAAGACGGGTGCAGGGAGGATTTTAAGTCTTGGAAGCATGGGCCCTCATACCTCTACAGAACTTCCAGAGAGCTGTTGGGTAGTAACTTCCACATATGAACACTTCGTGTCCGTCTTTGCAGCAGAGCGGCCAAGGGCTGAGCACAGAATCCTGAGCCTGGGGTTTCTTTCAGCATCATCACATCCCCCAGACCCCATAAATGTCAGTATGCATGTGTGCATGTATGCATGCTCATGAGCATGCAGGTGTAATGTGCATATACACACACATGCAGATGAACATGCATGTGCATACATGCGAGCATAAGCATGGTTTGTTAGTGCACACACAAATGTAAGTGGTGCATGTGTGGTTATGGCTACCTATATGCCCCTATACGGGTGGGTGAACATTGAGCATGTGCTTGCACATGGGCAAACCATGTGGTATGCTAGCTCATGAGGGTCCACATGCGTATGGACATATGTGTGTGGATTGACATGTGTGTAGGCATTTATGTGGTTTGCTAGGGCATGTATGCATGTGCATATATATGTTGGTGACCATCTATGCAGGTGCATGTGCAGTTAGTAGTGCACACTTGCGCGTGCTTGTTGCACGCCTGCATTTATGGAAGCATGTGTACACATGTAGCAGTGAGGGCACGTACAATGGTGTATTTGCACAGACACGACAGGCCGTGTGTGAACGCATGCCTGTGTGGGTAAGGGGTGTGCCCAGTTCATCCTGCTCTGGAAGCCGACCTCACTTCTCTGGAGCAGTACTTGCAGCCCAGCTCACACAGATCCTCGCAGCTGTTCTGCGGAGCGTGGTGCCTGTTGAGCCCGCCCACCGCAGCCTTTGGCAGTGCCTCTGCTAGGGATGTGAACGAGGCTCAGGCTCTGCCTCTCTCTGCCCAGAGACCTCAACTTCCTGGTGTTCTGCTTGGGAAGAGCACGCTCGCCGTGCCAGCTGCGAGCCCCGCAGAAATGAAGGGGGCAGGAGAAGCGGTTCCACTACTGCACACCAGTAAACGCACATGCCTCGTACAAACGGACTCTGTTCTTAAAATACTCTTCTCATGGAACCTCGAATGACCTCTGTGTGGGAGGCAGTGGTGTCCTCGCCATCCACAGCTCCCCTGCTCCAGTGAGAGCCCTTGATCTTCCCTGTACCACCTCGGTCTGGCAATCTCTATCCTTTCCCTAGATTCCTTTGGATGGCACTGGCTTCTTTCTCTCCAAGGCAGTCAGAACTTTTCAGAAACGTACTGTCCACGCACGTCCCCAGCCTGTTCCTGTAAGTCTGATAGGCCCATAAAAGCCTGTTTCCAGAAAACAGGCACCAAGGACCCATGGGCTAGTGCATAGTGGAAGGGGCTCGCCTAGGAGTCACGTGGTCTGCCACAATGTACATGCAGCTCCTTGGGACTCTCTAGGAGCCTCGTGTCCTCTAAGCAATGGCCAGGCTTAGCCCACTCCAGCCACAACTCAGCAGAGACCCTAGGAGCACACAAGAAGCTGGTTCTGTCTGTGTCATAACTGGCCCCGTTTCTGTTCCCGCTGGCCAACAGTAGCTCAGTGCTGGCTCATGGCAGAGACTCGGCCTCGGAGGTGACAAGGCACTGCTCAGCACTGGCTACTCCTCCAAATTCCTTCTCTCTCTCCCCACTCGGAGCAGAGGAGCCCACAGCAGCCTCTGTCTCACCTCCCATAATCACCAAACAAAGGTTCAGGAATGGGATTGCAAAGGCTCTGAGCGGCCCCTAGCCACATCACCCTGGCCCCTAGGCCACAGCTTTCTTAATGGTTAACTGCTTAATAAAAATGGGCGGTAATGAGAGTTTTGATCCCTTGTTGGCCTCGTGGCTGAGGAGGCCATGGGCACAGTGAGAGCATGCCTCTGAGGTGGCCCGAGCCCGACCCCCTTTCATCTTCAGCCAAGCTGCTCCAAAGAGCCTTTTTTTTTTTTTTATTCCAAACCAGATGCTCTTTGCCAGGGCAAATTCCACAGTAAAAATAGAAAAGGAAATTCTTAACCCACTGTTTCATGTGTGACAAGCGGTTTTGTGGTGAGACAGTGGCCTCAAGAGTACACTGTCCCCCTCGAAGCCTCACCACTGTTCCCTGGGGGCAAGCAAATGTGGCATCTCAAGGCCTTTGGTGTTCTGTGGCCAGCCGGCCATGGCTCTATGACGGAGATCACTGGGGCTGCCCACAGCCCCTCTTACTTTGATCTGAATCTGCAGTGTAGACACAGCCGGCCACCGCAGAGCCTCAGATCCCTGGAGTTGCAGGTCATCACGGTACAGTTCACACATACACTTGCATGCCAAGCCAGACGGGCACCACAGAAGATGCTGGTACCCAAGCCAGACATCAAGGAGAAATCCCTGAAGAGGTCTAAAGCTGGTTTGGGGGGGGGGGGTGATGGGAGGGTGGTCCAGTACATCTGTAGATGACAACATCACACTGTGAGGTCAAAGGTTAGATGTCTAAGCTGGGGAAATGGCTCCATGGATCCAGTGCTTGCGTAGGAACTAAAGTTTGGATTCCCAGTCTCTACAGTGCAGCAGTATACCCCTGTCCTCCGAGCATGGGGGAGGTAGAGACAAGGAGATTCCTACAGTCCAATGGCCGCCTGGTTTAACTAAATCAACAGAGCTCCAGGTTCTGCGAGAGATCCTTTCTCAGAAAACAAGATGGAAAGCTATAGGGGAAGATGGCCAGCATCAGCTTCCGAACTCCACACGCACATGCACTATGTACATGGACACATACATACGTTTAACATATATACTACATATTACATATTCATTAACAGAAAGAGAGAGAGAGAGAGAGAGAGAGAGAGAGAGAGAGAGAGAGAAGGCTAGACACGCTGCAAAGGGTTGAGGTTTTAACTCTCATAGATAGGGTTAGAACCCTGGGCAGATATGCCCCGGACAAGTCCCTAGTGTAACCTGACTTCTCAACCCTACAAAAAACTCTACAGCATCAGTCAATGTCCTACGGGGATTGGACCAATGACCAAGCAGGGAAACTGAGGACCACGGAAGGACAAAAGGAGGAGGGTCTGGACCCACAGTTCTGTCCTCCGGGGTGGTGCTCCTGGGAATATGAATGGCAACTAAAAAGCTTGCGACTGAGCTTGCGAGGTTGAAATTGCAATATTATTTTTGAGATGAGACTCGACTGTTTATGGACTATTCTTGGGTCTGCACCCTGGAAATGCAACTTTGACTGTGCGCAAAACCTCAGCTGACAAGAAGACCCGAAGAAGGTGGTGAGCCTAGGGTATAGCTGGGAGGGGAGGAGGGTGGAGAGGCCAGTGCCCTTGGACTGTAGAACAAATGACCATCAACCCCTATTGGGCCTGGAACCCAATGCGGAGCCCTGCAAACACTCACATCCCCCAGGAAGGTGTAAACCTGTCATTGTGAGGCACCAAGGTGGAGGCATGTACTCCTTTTCTGAGCACGCTGTTCTCTGATGCTTCTCCCCTTACCCAGAACCTGCAGTGCTTCCCACTTCCTGCTGTGGTGGTGGCCTCCACCTTCCCAGAGGAAGTAGCATTTAAATTAGGCCAGGCACGGGGAGGAAGGACCCACCAGAGTAGGCACAGGGGAGAGAGAGAGAGAGAGAGAGAGAGAGAGAGAGAGAGAGAGAGAGAGAGAGAGAGACAGACAGACAGACAGACAGACAGACAGACAGACAGAGACAGAGACAGAGACAGAGACAGAGACAGAGAAACAGAGAGAGACAGAGAGAGACAGAGACTAGATAGAACAGAGGCCTGTGTGGCCCAATGATGCCAGAAGGTGACTGGAAATGGAATGAAGCGGAGGCTGGGAGAAAGAGATACAGTCTCTCTGCCTATCAGCCGGGCCATGGAGGAAAGCAGAAAGGTCCCCTCCACCCCCCCGAAGACTATAGATCAGATTATAGGCCCCACGACCAGGACATGGCTACCTGGTTACAAGTTTTTCCTTTTTCCCAGCTGGAAATGAAACGAGGAAGGTGAAGCCAGGAGATAGGAAAGCAAGATGGGAGGTCTCTCCGACAACACTCAGAGCAGTGCTCAGCCTGAACAAACAGGAGGAAGGAGGCACAGACAGGAGGCAGCGTGTTGGAGCTGGAGGGAGGCTGCCTGGCCAGGCATCTGCTCTGCAAGCTAGGGCACGCCAGTCAGCCAGCCCCCTCACTCCCTATCACAGCCTCAGGCCCCTGCTCACCCAGGCCCAGCCCACCCCCTTCTTGGTCCCAGGAATTCCTGGCTGCACATCCGCTTGTTGCTGTCTCTCCTGCAGGTCAGGGCACAGCCCAGAGGGAGAAGGGGTCACTGCGGCTGGTGACTTGGGTTCGCAGTTTCACGCCTGCTCTGAAGCCAGCCTAGTGCTCGGGTTGTGAGGGTGGAAGGTTGCTTCTGCAATAGGGAAGGCGTGGGACATCTTGGGGAGAAATGAGGCAGCGGGAGGAGATGAGGAATGCTGCCAACGATCCCGGCAAGAGTGCAGAGGACACTGAGGGTGGGATTAAAGGACCTGTGTAGCTTTGGCAAGTCCTTTCCCTCACAAGGAGCCTCAGACTCCTTGTCTGAGCAATGGAACCAATAGTTTGCTGTGAAACGCATGTAACTCAGAACCTAAAGAATCAGGGTCTCACTAGAGGCTAGGAAGATGGATGGATAGATGGATGAACGGATGGATAGATGGGTAGATAGGTGGATGGATGGGCAGGCAGCTGGATGAAAGGGATGAATGGATAGCTGGGTAGATTGGTGCATGGGTTGGTGGATGGATGGACAGATGGATGGATGGATGACTGGGTAGGTGGGTGGTTAGGTGGATGGATGGATGGATGACTGGGTAGGTGGGTGGTTAGGTGGATGGATGGATGGATGACTGGGTAGGTGGGTGGTTAGGTGGATGGATGGATGACTGGATAGGTGAGTGGTTAGGTGGATGGATGGATAGATGGATGGATGCATAGATGAATGAATAAGTGTGGGGGTAGAAGAATGGATAGGAGGATGGAAGAGTGAACGAGTGGATGAATGTGTGGATGCATGGGTGGCTAGAAAGATTAATTGGCATGTGGTGGATGTATGTTTATGTAACCGCCGAGGTTTTTCTATGTCTGCCCTTGCTCTGAGTAATGACACAGAGACCTTTATTAATCGCTTTAGAGACTATAGCTGGGCAGATACTCGGCTGTTCTTACCTGACAATGCTAGCCTGGCCTGTATCCCACCACTTGGCCCGTTACCTGCCATCTTAGTCTCATTTTGGCACCTGCTTCTTCATCCGTGTTCGAATGGCAACCCCCCCTGTCTCTCTGATGCCTTCTCACTGGGCTCAGAAGTCCCATCTTCCTCTTCTGCTCAGCTATTGGCTGCTCAGATCTTTATTTAACCAATCAGACGGTGATGGAGAACCATGCTTACAAAATACTAAGACAAGAGATGCTTCATAAAAATCACAATACCAAAGCCACCCGTTGAAGTTATTTTTATAAATCAGTGATTGCTTCTCTTAGCTTATTTCCTAACCCAGCTATCACACAAATAATTGAGACTCTTTCATATTTGTTTAAAAATAAGCTTCACCGACAGCCTACAAACTGGGAAAAGATCTTCACCAACCCTGCATCTGACAAAGGTCTAATATCCAAACTTTATGAAGAACTCAAGAAATTAAATGCCACCAAACCAAATAACCCAATTGAGAAATGGGGCTCAGAATTAAACAGAGAATTCTCAACAGAGGAATATCAAATGGCTGAGACACACTTAAAGAAATGCTCAACATCTCTAGTCATCAGAGAAATGCAAATCAAAACAACTCTGAGATTCCATCTTACACCCATCAGAATGGCTAAAATCAAACATTCAAGTGACAACACATGCTGGCGAGGATGTGGAGAGAGAGGAACACTCCTTCATTGCTGGTGGGAATGCAAAATAGTACAGCCACTTTGGAAATCTATCTGGTGCTATCTCAGAAAAATGGGAATAGGGCTTCCTCAAGACCCAGCTATTTCACTCCTAGGAGCATACCCAGAAGATGCTCCAGCACACAACAAGAAAATTTGCTCAACCATGTTCATAGCAGCCTTATTCATAATCGCCAGAACATGGAAACAGCCTAAGTGCCCCTCAGTAGAAGAATGGATAAAGAAACTGTGGTACATATACACTATGGAATACTACTCAGCTATTAAAAACAAGGATTTTACAAAATTTGTGGATAAATGGATTGAACTAGAAATGATCATAATGAGTGAGCTAACCCAGAAGTAGAAAGAGTCAAATGGTATATACTCACTTATTACTGGACACTAGCCCAAGGGACAGGTCCCATGAAAGTCTGCACCTACCAGGAAACGGGGATAGAGGTGAGGACATCCTATTGAGACTCTAGATGAGGAAAATATAGAGGATAGGCAAGTAGGGGGACCCAGAGGGTCCTAGAAACCTACAAGAAGAACATTATGATGGCTAGATTTGAGCCCAGGGATTCTGCTTGATCTAAGGCACTAACCATGGACAAAACGGGCAGTCATCGTCAAACCCCTACCCAGATCTAGCCAAGGGACAGAACATTCTCCACAGCTAAGTGGAGACTGGGGACTGACTTTCACAGGATCTCTGGTGCCCCATATTTGGCCATGTCCCTTTGTTGGGGAGGCCCGATGGCACTTGGAGGAAGGATAGCGGACTACCAAGAAAAGACTTGATACCCTAGCACCATACTCAGGGGGAGGAGGTCCCCCACAGCCACAGTCATAGGGAAGGGGGATTGGGGTGAAAGAGGGAGGGAGGGAGGAATGGGAGGATGCATGGGATGGGATAGAAAAAGAGATATAATAGTAATTATTTTTAATTTTCAATAAAAATGTGTTATTAAAAAATAAATAAAATAAAAATAAGCTTCACAACAGCAATCTTGAGCAGTTTAAGTCTGTTCTTAACCTCTGTGCTATTTTGTCTTACTCCCAGCAAACACCCCAGCAAAACTTGCACTTTGTAGCTTTCCTCAGCTCCAGCTCCTTCCTCCTGATCTTCCTTGGACCTCTCCTCCTGGTTGAATCTCCTGCTTCTTCTCCTAATTCCCCCTCCCATGTCTAGCAGGAAATCTGGGCCTATTCCTTCCACTGCTCACAGATTGTCTGTAAGCTGCTTTATTTTATTTAGATAGATAGATGGATGGATGGATAGATAGATAGATAGATGAGTCTGTGGATAGGTGCATGGTGGGTAAATGCTCTCAGTTGCCATGCTTGATAGCTCTTATCAAGATTCTTCCAGTAGGTTCTCCACTGACTGGGTTGCTCTCCCTCCCGGCCTTACTGGCTCCTCCTGTGAACCTCAGCCTAGTGCTTAACACTCACTCAGCTCGTAGTCTTGACCTTTCTATTCAGTTATCAGTGCAACACCCGCACCCTGTGCACACAAGCCCCAGTATGTGTTGTAGTGGCCAAGGCCACCTTAGTTGTTTATTGCTTGGGGTCTAATGCCCAAGAGCTCAATGTGGGGTGAAGGTATGAACATGAACATTGTCTGTCGTCTGTCTGTCTGTCTGTCTGTCCGTCCGTCCGTCCGTCCGTCTGTCTGTCTGTCTATCCCAGCAGCCTAGCACAAAAGAGAGTATGTGTAGGGAGCTCTGACTGTCAACAACTCTCCAACTGCAGGGAGAGCTGCCAGCTACAGAACTCAGCCCGTGTGCCCAGAGAGCTAGCAGAGCGAGCGGCCTATAGGGACCTGGGCCGGCAGTGACTCCTCCGTACTCATGTCTCTGTAGTCCACCACTCAGAAGGCTGCCAGGCTCTGCTCCAAAAAGGGTTCCTGGTACCAAGCTGGGTCAAAGTCAGTGATTCTTTAGGGGGGGGCGTCGCATGTGTAGACATGCATGTTGTACGCACACGTTGCACTGGGTGGGGTGGCAGAGGACAATGTGGTTTCCTGAGGAATGACTATCCCACTTGTTCTTGCTGTTGTGGCTTTTTTGAGTCAGGATCTCTCATTGAGAACTGGGGCTTCACTTGTAGCTGAGGCCAATGAGCCTCCAGCATCCCTCCTTCCTGTTTGTCCCCAGTGCTGGGATTACAAGCACATACCACCTTTACATGCGTTCTGAGGATTGATTAGGGTCCTGATGCTCTCACAGCGAACACTTCATCTCCCCAGCCCCAAGCTTGGTACTTTGGGCCTTAAATGAGAAACCCTTCTCACCTCTCTATGGCAAAGTCCTGAACGTCTGCATAGGATTCTGGCATAACATTCACCAGTCTGTGTCTCAGTTTCTAGCTCTGTAGCACTTGGTAAGTGTCCAAGGCCTGCTGTGAGGACCACGTCACCTGGGTCATGACTGGGGAAAGCACATAGGTTCCTCAGTGCCTTGGGAGGTTCCGTCACTGTCACTGGTTCCACAGAAGGAAAAGAAATCAGTACTTACAGTCCGGGGGTGGAGGGCACAGAGGCCACACCAGCCCATGCCCTGCTCCTGAAAAGACAATGGGCACGGGAGAGGCCCGGGCACGGGGGAGGCCCAGCCACGGGTGGGAATCCCCTGTGGAGGACACAGTGGAGACAAACAGGCAGTCTTTGCTCACCCCACCCTAAGGGCCAGGTTCCAACTTGGCCCGAGGTGAGAGATGAGGCTTCTGCTCACTGGCAGGAGCCACAGCCTTTTCTTAAGGAACAGGAAACAGATGTCTCTGCAAGGTGGGCTCCACCTATGGAGGGGGCTCAGAGAGAGGCGAGCCTTGCAGGATTGGAAACAGGTCTACACACGGGAGAATCTGGATAGGCCAAAGGCATCTAGTCAGCCTGGGTAAGAACAGTGACCCCAAGATAGACACACAAGGAGCCAAATGTCGGGGAGGCCGTAGGGACTGAGCTCCTCTGTGCCTAAGCCTAAGCTCAGCAGAGAATGTCCTGTAAGGCCATCTATCTATACATGGGACCACTGAGCATGTTCAGCAACCACTTAACTCTGCACCAAAGGGAGCCACAGAAACACATTGAAGGGGTTTGGGGTGCTGGGCGTGGCCAAGGAATGTGATGAAGCCAGGACTAGATACGACCCCACAGCACAATAGTGGTGTGGTCCATCGTAGCAGGGAAGCCACGGTGGCCTGAGCATCAGGAGGCAGCTGGTCACATCGCAAACACAGTCAGGAACCAGAGAGATATGGGTGCCGGTGCTTAGCTCACTTACTCCTTTTCAATCAGCCAGGGGATGGTACCGCCCACATTCAGGGTGGGCCTTCGCATCTCAGTTAACCCATTCTAAAAAGTCCCTCACAGCAGACATGGCCAGAAGTTTTCCTCCTTAGGGCATCCTAGATGCTGTCACATTGACTGTGGACAATAATCATCATCACAGGGAGTTACAGACCCCTGGGGGGAATCCCAGAGCCCTATAGCTAACATGTGACCTGAGCAAATAGCATCTTGGGGCCTCAGTTTGTCCTCTGTGAAATGGGAAAATAACGCGCCTACCTCATTAGGTCAATGGGAAAATAGACCAGGGAATTCACATGGACCAGAATGTAGGATGCAGTAAGTAGCTGCTGCCATCACCACTACCACAAACAAGGATTACTTTCTCAGCCAGTAAAGCTCACAGGAATCCAACCAAGAGAAAGAAATGGAAGAGGTGCCCAGAAGGCCCTGGCATCTGTCCTATCTGGGATTCAGAAGCTCACAGGCATTTATTTGATGGCTTTATCTCTGGGATCTTGATAAAGACCCACCCATCCTAGGAGAGAGAATAGCCTGGGCGTGAGGACTCTGCTAAGCCTTGGATACAGTCTAGGTGTCCCCAAGTTTTGTGCACTGAAATCAAATCCCCAGTGTGAGGAAGAGGAGGGAGAACTGACTGCTAGCCTGTGACTTGAGATAGGGTCTCAGGAGTTACCAGGGCTCTGTGATGTCAGGGTGAATGGAAGTCCTGTGACAGAGTCCTGGTGGCTTTACAAGAATAGGGAGCCACAGAAGGCACACACATGCATACGTGTGTACATACACAGCTTCCTGTCTCTCATCCTATGAGGCCTCGAGCCACCTCAGGACTCTGCCCACATGAACGTTGGCAAGGGCTGGGAGCATAGCTCAGTTGGCAAAGTACTTGCTGAGAAAGCCTCAGGCCATGAGTTTGATTCCCGGCACCCACACAAAAATGTTAGGCTTGGTAGTGGGTGCTTGATGTCATGGCACAGGGAGGTGGAGACAGGTGGGTCCCTGGGGGCTCCCTCGTCAGATAGCCTAGACTACCCAGCAAGCTCCAAGTCAGTGAGAGATCCTGACCAAAACAAAAACAAAACAAACAAACCAAAGCCCAAAAGACAAAGACAAACTAAACCAAATCCACACACACACACAAAACCTAGAGGACATGGCACCTGGGGAGGGACAGAGTAGATTGCCTTCTGATACACACACACACACACACACACACACACACACACACACACACACACACACACACGGAAGGGGGAGGAAGGAAGGGAGCGAGTCAAAATGAGGCCCCTTGACGTCGGACTGTAACTCTGTGGTCTGAGGTGAACCTTTTTTCTTTGTAACTCCCCCAGCCTGTGGTCTAGTGGGATAGGCAGCTGAAAACGGCCTAACAACACCGAGGGATGGAGAGAAGACCCTGTCAGGCTCCTTTGTTGGACTCAGTAGCTCTGGGCCTGACAGACAGTGCTGAGCTTCCTGCTGGCCTCTGGCCTCCTCCTTATCCAGACCTCTGACTGTCTCTATGCTCTCCAAGCAGAACTCCTGACCTACCCGCCTGTGTGTTCCTGGCCTGGACCACTGGCCACTTCAGGTTCCTCTCAAATGTCGCTATGGGCAGCTCTTGGACCTGAAGCTATGGGGCTCTGGGTCCCATGGTGACAACAGTAAAACACAGGGAAGCCCAGGGCAGGCAGTCCTGGCTGACAAGTCAGACTTCTGGACAATGAAAACGGGTCTTGAGGAGAGGCTGCTGGCTCTGGCTTCTCGCAGCATTCAAAGGCCAATAAGCCCTATGCCCTCCCAGGTATGGAACACTGGGCCCTGTGGGTCCAAGGAAGGAGTACAAGAAATCTGTCCAACCTCTGCCTTGGGTGGTGAAGTGTTTTGTTTTTTGTTTTTACCTTACCTCCTCTATGGCTCCTGGGCAGTCCATATCCCTGCCACGGGGAGCTTGTGACCTCAGACAGATGCCCCTGTGGTACCCAGGGCAGAGAAAGATGTCACATTGTATGTTGCCCCCACCTTCTAGTTCTGAACAGATAGTCCTAGGGACGTAGATATGAGGTCTGAAGTGCTAAAATGGCCTCCAGACACCAGCTGTGCCTGTGGCAGCCATGGCAGCGGTAAGGGCCTCACGCAGACTTGGCCACAGCCTGCAGGATGCCACAGATTTCAGGGCTTGGCTGTGGTATATGGCAGACAAGAGATGAGAGACTGTGGCCATCAGACATGGCCATGGATGGCTGAGTGACCTTGGACAGGTCCTTCCCATGCTTTCTACCTCGGTTCCAGCTTCAAATTTGTGTTGGGGCTGGGGGTGGGGATGGGGGTGGGAGTGAAGAGAGACCTAAGGCCCAGAGGACCTGACCCAAAGAGAAAGGTTCACTGTCCAGCCCTAGAGAGAGGGCAGGATATGCCTGACAGAGAGAGAGGGCTGGAAGACGCTGAACTGGCTGCCCCCTGCTGAGAGACCTTTTTTTTTTTTTCCCTGAGAGGCGGGGCCTGAGCCCAGGGTGGCCCTCCTGGCAGCCGGCAGCCTGCTCAGCCCTCAGCAGTCCTGGATGCTAGGTAAAAGATAAATATCTTCCGGAAGAGGGAAGGGCTCAGGCCGGACACAGGAACCCCGGGAATTGGAAAGGGAGGTGTCAGGAGCAAAGGCTCCCCCACTTCAGAGGTGATGGCCCCACCCCGTGAGTCAGCTGGATGCTAGACTCCTGTCTCCCCTCCCCCTGCAGGGACTCACTCCAAGTGCCCCCACCCAACCCTGTCTACATGCAAAGCTTTCCCTTTCTATGAGGACGCCTGGACACACTGCGTGAGGGCACACTCTTTCCTCTCCAGAAAGAGGCCATTGAAACACAAATGCATCTGGAATGACTTCTCTGCCACATAGGGGTGTGTCAGGTGTATTAGGACCCCAGCTCATGAACTGTGAGAACAGAACATCACAGAGGCCCGGGGTTGGGAGACGACAGTGTTGCCAAGGCTAAGGGTAGGGTGGAAGGTGTGATTGGTGAAGGTTTTCATTTCTGCTTAGAGTTTGTTTGTTTGGTTGGTTGGTTTGGTTTTGGTTTTTATAAGACAGGTCTCACAATATATGGCCAACACTATCCTTAAACTCACTACGTAGCCCACAGAGGCCTTGAATTCCCAGTAGCTCTCCTCTCTCAGCTTGCCAAGTGCTGGCATTAAAGGGACTGCTGTGCTCAGCTGGAACAAGGTTTTTCTTCTTAGGATACATAGTCTCTAGAAGAACCGAAGGAGCCCTAGAAAGCTGGAATCCTACCTAGATACCCAGAGAGAAACTGTGCGGCAAAGAGGGCAGGCAAAAACCTCATGGTAGTGTGTGTGGTCCCAGGCAGCAAAAATGGGGAAAGATGGGCCAGAAAGCAAGCTACCACAGCCAGCAGCCATGAGGACCAGCCCAAGTAGCTTCAGGGACTCCTGGCTTCCCCACAGGAGAAGAGCTTACCAGCTAGCCTCTCTTGCCCCCTAGATTTTACTGAGAAGCAGTCTTGGGGTGTAATTCCTACAACCTGCCTGTGGGCTATTCAGTCTTTCAGAGCAAATCCTGGGGGAGTGGAAGCCAGTGGGAGGGGCATACAGCCAGGCCAGCTGAGCCACTGCATTGGTGGGAGCTGCAGGAAGCTGCCTTCCCTGGGAGTGGGGCTAGGTTGGCTAGGCTCCTCTCAGGCATAAGGTCAGGGGACACAGGACTCACACAGGTAGAGGAAGAGCCACCCTAAGTGGTCACACTTGCTTTCCTGAAAACCCTGTTCCTATGGGAACCCTAAAGCCACTGTCTCCACCTATTCCCTCTGTTGGGTCCCAGATAAATGGCTGCTCTCCAGCACCTGAGCCCAGGCTCCTTAGGCTTCTTCAGGGGCTCATGCAAAGCCAAGGTCAACACCAGATTTAGGACATGCCCAGCCTAGGCAAGAAGCCGGAAGCGCCTGGGTTCTCCTAGAAACTGGAAATCTCAGGGCAAAAAGCTTTGTCCCATCCCATCAGATCTGGTAGTTCACTCTTGTAATCCTACAACTTGGGAGGCTGAGGCAGGGGCATTATTGAAAGTTTGAGGCTCCCGTAGGCTGTGAGTTTGAGATCATTGCAGACTACACAAGGAGACGCTGTCTCAAAAACACAAAAAAACAAAAACAACAACAACAACAAAAAAACAAAAAAACAAAACAAACAACAACAAACAAAGCAAGAAATACAGAATAAAGGCTCTGTTGATCAAGTGCCTACTGTGCAAATAAAAGGACCTAAGTATTGATCCCCGTCACTCACATTAAAAAAGAAAAATAGCATGGTAGCACTCTCTTGTGATCATAGCTCTGAGGGGACAAAGGTAAGAAGATTGTGGGACGCACTGGCCAATTAGTCTAACTGAATCAGAAATTTCCCTCGCCCCAGTGAAATGCCATGCCTCAAACTAAGATGGCCAGCACCCGAGGAACCGTACTCAAGGTTGATCTCCTGCCTGCCTGCCTGTTTGCACACTCATGCATACCGACATGCATGTGCACGCACACATATGCTCACACACAAAATCCTTGTCCCGTTCACATTTCTCCATGTAAGAACATTGAGGCAACGATGTCCGGAGATGCCCAGTCCGGACACATACTCTTTCCTGCACACCCCTCCCTCAACGCACAGGTAGACTCCAGAAAGTAACGCAGATGAGCCGGCTGGAGAGAGGGCTCAGAGGTTAAGAGCACTGTCTACTCTTCCAGAGGCTCTGAGTTCAATTCCCAGCAACCATGTGGTGGCTCACAACCATCTCTGTCCTCTAATGGCCTCTTCTGACCTGCAGGTGTACATGCAGATAGAGCACTCATATACATAAATTAAATTTAAAAAAATTTTTAAAAAGCAACACAGGTGAGCAAGGCAGGATTCCAAGTCAAGAACCTTCAGGAGCCTCAGCAGGAAGATATGGGCTTCTGTCATGCAGTGCACCGCCCCGCCCCCCACAGGGGAGGGCTCTTACCTGCACCCTAACCCAGCCAGGCAAACCAGTAGCTAGGGGCCGGGTTCTTGCCACAGGTGGAGCAGGCACCCTGCCAGGCACACCTGGCAAGCTGGGGGCCACGGGCTCACTCAGTATAGCTATCACTCATGCTATGAAGAAGCCCCTTTGTGCCATGGACCTGAGACCCTCCCCAACCATGAGACATGGACTGCACCCATGGGGATCCACAACAGTAGTGAGCCTACAGGAAATGCTTCCTCACAGGCCAGAAGCCTCCCCAGAGCCATCACAGGACCTGGAGCAGCCCTTGACTCCTCCCCCAAAAGCAACCAGGGGGAGAACCTAGCACCAGACCATGCAAGTACACTGACCAGTAGTAACCAGAGATAACTCACCACTGAGAACCGAGCCTTTGTGGGCTCTACCCAACCTGCTCCCCACCCTCACCCCTATGGTCAAAACGTAATGCATTCACCCAGGACAGAAGCTCCAAGATTCAAACCCAACTGTGAAGATGTACTGCTTTGAAGATGGATGGTCCTTCCAGGCTCAGTCTCCAGCAGTTATGGTTGTTTGGGGGAGGGAGCAGAAATTTTTGAGGGAGGCCTTGTTAGATGTGGAGGTCACTGGAGACAGGCTTTAAAACAAACAAACAAACAACAACAACAACAACAAAAAACAACTTTTCTCTCCCTGCTCCATACTGTCCACAAGGTGAGCAGCCACTAGCATGTTACTCTACCACCATTGGCTCAGAAACAAAGGTAGGGACTGAGCCTTCTGAGACCGTGAGCCAAGAAAGCATCTTTTTTCCCATTAAGTTGTTTTGTCAGGTCATTTCTCGCCATGCTGCAAAGTCTTCACATATGAGTGTCCAACAGAAATCACACATTGGCTGGGCCTGATGGCTCAGGCATGTCACAGAGGCTACTCAGAAGCCTGGGGCAAGGCCAACTTAGGCTACGCAGTAAAGTCAAACCTGGCCTGGGGAACTTAGTGAGGCGCGTGTCTTAGAGTTTGTATTGCTGTGATGAAACACCAGGACCAACACAACTTATTTTAAAAAGCACTTAACTGGGCTTACAGATCCAGAGGGTTAGAATCCATGAGGACAGAGGGAAGTGATTAGAACAGCTGAGAGTTCACATGCTGGTCCCCAGACACGAAGAGGAGAGAAAGCACACTGAAAATAAAGTCTTTTAAAACTTCAAACCCGCCAGGCGTGGTGGCGCACACCTTTAATCCCAGCACTCGGGAGGCAGAGGCAGGTGGATAGATGTGAGTTTGAGGCCAGCTTGATCTACAAAGCGAGTTGAGGACAGCCAAGACTACACAGAGAAACCATGTCTCTGAAAAAAAAAAAACAAAACAAAACAAAAAGAAAACAAACAAACAAACAAAAAATTTCTAATTTTTTTGACATGACACACCTCCTCCAACCAGGCCACACCTCCTAATCCTTCCCAAACAGTTTCACTCACTGAACACCAAGTATTCAAACATGTGAGTCTATAGGGGCCATTCTCATTCAAACCATCACATTCTGTCTCAAAATAAGAAGTAAAAGGAGACTAGGGACACAGCTCAGTGTCAAGGAGCCTGCCTAGAATCCCCCAGTGAGGGGCTGGGGTGTGGCTCAGTGGTAGAGCACCTGCCTAGAATCCCCCAGTGAGGGGCTGGGTGTGGCTCAGTGGTAGAGCACCTGCCTAGAATCCCCCAGTGAGGGGCTGGGGTGTGGCTCAGTGGTAGAGCCCCTGCCTAGAATCCCCCAGTGAGGGGCTGGGGTGTGGCTCAGTGGTAGAGCCCCTGCCTAGAATCCCCCAGTGAGGGGCTGGGGTGTGGCCCAGTGGTAGAGCCCCTGCCTAGAATCCCCCAGTGAGGGGCTGGGGTGTGGCTCAGTGGTAGAGCCCCTGCCTAGAATCCCCCAGTGAGGGGCTGGGTGTGTCTCAGTGGTAGAGCACCTGCCTAGAATCCCCCAGTGAGGGGCTGGGGTGTGGCTCAGTGGTAGAGCACCTGCCTAGAATCCCCCAGTGAGGGGCTGGGGTGTGGCTCAGTGGTAGAGCACCTGCCTAGAATCCCCCAGTGAGGGGCTGGGGTGTGGCTCAGTGGTAGAGCACCTGCCTAGAATCCCCCAGTGAGGGGTTGGGGTGTGGCTCAGTGGTAGAGCCCCTGCCTAGAATCCCCCAGTGAGGAGCTGGGGTGTGGCTCAGTGGTAGAAGCCTTGCATGTACAAGGTCCTGAGGCTAGTGAGATAACTCAGTGTCTAAGGGCATTTGCCATCAAGCTTGAGAACCTAAATTCAATCCTCAAAATTCATACTGTGCAGAGAACTGGCTCCTACAAGTTATCCTCTGTCCTCTACATGTGAATAGCATGCCCCAACTCTCACACTGGTGTTTCTTTGGTGTTTTGAGAGGCAGAGAGAGAGAGAGAGAGAGAGAGTAGCAACTCACATAGCATACTGAGAACCAAGGAATCATTGCACTTTGCTAGCTCCTTGCTGTCCCTGGGTTGCCCTGGAGGTCACAGACACCCACTCAAGCCCATGGTTTCTACTACTCTGCATATCACAGAGCAGCCACATGGAAGCCTGCTCATTTGTCTGTCTGTTAGTCACGGCTGCTGGCTTACAAGCTTCCAGAAAGCAAAGACACATCATCTCGATGCCCCTTATAACTGTGGTGACAAATGGAACCGGACAAATGGGAAATAAGCATTGACATTTATTAGATGTATAACTGAATCAATTAAGGCTTAGAGCAGGGAAGAGGCACAGTTGGATTTGAATTTTTAATCCTTATTTAT
Source organism: Acomys minous (assembly GCF_964271855.1). NCBI lineage: Eukaryota > Metazoa > Chordata > Mammalia > Rodentia > Muridae > Acomys > Acomys minous. The sequence goes on along the minus strand of NC_140498.1, from coordinate 70,312,430 downwards.
GTATACATGTGTATACTTGTGTATATATATCCTTGTACATCTGAGTCCCTGTGGGAGCTGGAAGAGGGCATTGAATCCTCTGAAGACAAAGACCCGAGTGGTTGTGAGCTGCCCGATGTGGGGGCCGGGAACTGAGTTTGGCTCTTCTGCAAGAGCAGCCAGGGCTCTTAACCATTGAGTCATCTCTCTGGCTCCCTTGATTTCTATTTTCAAGTCTCTTGGAGATAGCCTCGGAAATGGTAATCGGTCAGAGGTCACCACCAGACCAGTCCAGGAGGAGGGGAAGGTGGGACACACGATGCATTTGAACCATGCAGCAACCAATGGTGGGTGCAAAGGTATGAGAAAGTCATGTAAACTCCTGCTGCCCTGTCCTCCGTTGGCTGGGACGGTAGGCATGTAACACTATGCCTAGGGTAAGTGGTACCAGGCATGGAACCTGGAGCTCCATGCGTGCTAGGCAAACACTCTACAGGAACAGATCTAGCCTTGTTTTTTGTTCTGTTTTTGTTTTTTAGCTAAATGAGACAGAGTTTTACTATATAGCCCGGCCTGGCCTCGAACTCAGATCTCCTACCTTCAGTTGTGCTGGGATTACAAAGCGATGGACCACACCCAACAAAGGGCTATCAGTACAATCCATAGCTGCTACAGACAGGAAGGGATACCGTTTGGATGGGGATGAATATGAGCATTTTTATGCTCCCTGCTCAATTCTTCTATGCAACTAAAATGACTCTGAAAAAAAATAAGACGGGTTCATTCAAAAGCATCCCTCGGGAGCCCCAACAAGACCATCGTGCACCCCCGATGGCTAAAGTGAAATCAAGCAAGAGCAGGCGTGGGAGAGACCAGGAGCAGGAATTCTCCTTTGGCTGCTGGCGGAAAGCTGGAAGTTCAGCAGGAGCAGGAGCCAAGCATATGCCCAGGGAAGCGTGCAGGCGTGTGCAAGTGCGTGCGTGCGTGCGTGCGTGCGTGCGTGCGTGCGTGCGTGCGTGCGTGCGTGCGTGCGTGCGCCCACGAAAGCCCATGCTGTGCGCGACACCTGACTATGGTGTTTCAGGCTCCAATAAGGAAACAACCCTGATCCTACAATGTGTGAAAGGAGAGAACAGGCTGTACCTGTTGCAGGCGGCGGGGATGGCGCTGAGGTGACGCAACACGTACGCTGTGGTATTCTCTTTATAAGAAGCATAAAAGCTGTGGCCCGGCAGGTGACGCTAGATGTGGCAGAGAGGGTCTTTTCCCAGGAGAGGAGCTAGGGAGGAGGCAGGGAGTGGAAGTCAGCTCATCATGGGAGCTGGGGAATTCTTTTTTTTTTTTTAAGTTTATTTATTTTATTTATATGAATGCTCCATCTCCATGTACACCTGCATGCATGCCAGAAGAGGGCACCAGATCTCACTATAGATGGTTGTGAGCCACCATGTGGTTGCTGGAATTGAACTCAGGTCCTCGGGAAGAGCAGGCAGTGCTCTTAACTGCTGAGCCATCTCTCCAGCCTCCCCACCCCCACCTGAGCTGGGGGATTCTTAGGGAGCTGAAGGTTTTTTCACATTTATGTATTTGTCATGGGCAGGGCAAGGGGGGAGGAGCCTGGGTGCCATGGACAACTTTTGGTAGTCGGTCCTCTGTTTCCACTATGTCAGTTCCAGAGCTTGAACTCGGATGGCCATCAGGTGAGGCAGCAAGGGCCTCTGCCCGTCAAGCAATCTCGCTGGCTTGAATTAAACATCTCGGTGATGTTTCTGCAATGCACGAGGACCTGGGGAGATAACTTGGCCAGTGCAGTGCGTGCCACCCAAGTGTGAGGAGCCGAGTTCAATCCACTAAATCCAAGAGGTATGGACTGGTGACCACAGAGCTGGGGAGGCAGAGACAGGCACATCCCCAAGGCTCTTTAGATTAGGTACTACAGACTCATGTGACCAGTATCAGGCCAGTGAGAGTCTCTGTCTCAAAATGATTCATGTGGATGGCACTTTGACCTCCACACCTGTGCATGTGTACCCGTCATCACACGCATCGCACACATGCACATATACACAAAAATTATTTTATAAAATAGAAGTAAAGGTGGGAGAGATAGGGTTGATTAGTAAAGTGCTTGCTACTGAAATATGCCACGTGAGTTGGCAATTTCTGTACTCAGGTAAAATGGGGCACAGTGATGCATGACTGTAACCTCAGCTTTGGGGGCGGCTGAGATATTTAGATACCTAGAGACCACTGCTTGACCAACCTAGCTGAGTCTGTGTCCAGGGAAATCTCTGATTCATTGTTCACAAATCCTCTCTGTAAAGGCTCACAGGGGTATATCGCCATCACAAATGTCCTGGCCTAAGTCAGGGCACGTGATCGGTTTGTTTCCTCTTCCCGCAGGCCTGTCCTAGCACCCTACCCTCACCTAGATCAGGGGAAAGGGTTGGAGCTCTGCCCCAGCCTTTCCAAGGCACATACGTGTGTTACCAGTTTCCACCTGTGCTTGTGAGAGTCACAACCACCTGGCTGGAGTCATAACTCTTACCCACCTTTGCATCTCTGGCCACACGTTGACATGGCCACAGAGGGGCAGGGAGGAGGAGGAGAGCTCAGAGAAGTGCCTGACTTGGAACAAATCCACCCTCGACCTCCAGGTCGCACTATTTGGGGGGACAAACTTCTGCTGCATCTGGCCAGATGTGGTGATGCCGGCAGCCTGTCTCTACTCTTCCTCAGCCCTTGGCCCACTAGTAGCCCTCAGATGCAGGTGCTGCGACCATTGTGCATTTAAAGATGCACAGAGAGGTTAGGCAAGCTGTCTGAGGTCACACAGCTGGTGATGCAAAGATGAGGCCTGAACACAGGATGGCTGGTTCAGAAGTCAGCCTCAGGACACTGATTTTAGGGTGCATGGGTAGTAGGGGGGGCTGGGACTGGAAAAGGCTTTGAGTGATTGAGTCAGAGTTAGAACGGGAGACTTCCTACAGATGCCCATTTCAACCTGAGTCTGGGGAAGTGATATTAGGCAAAGTAAGCCAGATATGAGAGGACCAATGGCACTCGATTCCACTAGTGAGAGGTTCCCAAGGGGAGTCGGACTCATAGAGAGAAAGCATGAGAACCAGACGATGGGAGACGGGCAGCCATTGTTCAGTGGGGACTGACCTGCCTGGGAGGCTGAGAAAGTTCTAGAAATGGAGAGTGATGGTGGTGTGATGGTTGTACAAACAGTGTGACTGTGTATGGTATCCACCATGGTTCCTATGCAAAAGTGGTGTGTGTGTGTGTGTGTGTGTGTGTGTGTGTATGTGTGTGTGTGTGTGTAAAACCTTAATCAATTAAAAAACGGCGCCTGGCGTGGTGACGCACGCCTTTAACCCCAGCACTTGGGAGGCAGAGGCAGAGGCAGGTGGATCACTGTCAGTTCGAGGCCAGCCTAGTCTACAAAGCGAGACCAGGGCAGCCAAGGCTACACAGAGAAACCCTGTCTCGAAAAACCGAAAAAAAAAATAAAAAAATAAAAAATAAAAAATGGCCCTGTAGCTACCTTAAAGGCACAAAGACACCTAGGCCAAGAGATAACCCCTCAGTTATTTAAGAGCCCATTGTCCAAGAGTAAGGACCTAAACTCGCACTCCCAGGACCCATGTTAAAAAACCAAGTGTGGTACGGCATGAATCCCAACTCCGTGGAGGCAGAGACAAGTGGCTCTCTGTGCCTTCTGGCCAGCTGGCCTAAGCAAACCAGCAAGCTTCAGGCTGGCGAGAAACTCTGTCTCAAAAACTTAAATAAATAGAAAGTGGACAGTGCCTGAGAAACAACACCTGAGACTGTCCTCTGGCCTCCGAATGTATTCACCTGCCGGTACACACACACACACACACACATACACACACACATATAAACACACACACACACACACACACACACACACACACACACACACACACGAGAGAGAGGTCAGAGCAGTTTGATCACCATTCATTCGTTCATTCATTCATTCACCTAACAAGTTCTCTGCTCCCAGCATGTGAGAGGAGACAGGTAGAGCCTTGAGGGGAAGACTGGGGAGAAAGAGGACCCTGGGGGATGGGGTGAAGGGTGAGAAAAGCAACAGGCAAAACCATCCTAGATACAGGGAGCACCCTAAAACAGGATGTGTGGGGATCCCACGCTAGAGGCGGGACTCCTGAACAGGAAGTCAAGAGAAGACCAGCTGAGACGTCAATAATAGGGACCAGCTGGTACATGGATCCGAGAAGTGTCCGCAGCAGGCAGAGGGCAGCTGCAAAGACCTAGGGCAGGAAAACACTGGGCGTACAGGAGTGGGAACCAGGAAGGCTGGCACGGTTGTGGGCTAGCTGAGGCTGACAGGGGCCTGGCAGGGAAGGAACGCATGCGCATCAGCCAGGCCCGTCGGACTCTTGAGAATTTACCTCTGTTTAGTGAAGTTGCAGGTCCTCTGCCTCCTCCCCTACCTTTGCGGGACCCAGTGGTGGCCATGTCTCAGGCTGCCCTTGTTCTGGTTAATTCATCTTCTGGAATCCTTTGAACCTGGCACACACTGGAATTTCTCTTCTCGGAATAGAAGGAAAATGGCTGTCCAAGAGGGCATGGACCTTGCTGGACATAGTTCCTAAGCTGTGAACAGCTCAGGCCTTTGGACCTTGGTACCTAGTCATGTGGCCAATACAAGCCAGTAAGACAGAGTCATTTTTCAGCAGAGGACACCACCACTGTGGCCCACCACTGTCCTGTTAAGGGTAAGGCTAGGGAACTTTGGTTATCCGTGCACAGCAGGCTGCCTGCCGCAGTGCCTCCAGATGAGCTGCATGGAGCCGAGTTTTGGCTTGGGACCATTTTCCAGGTGAGCATGATGGCCAAGGGACATAAGAGAGCCAGTGGTGCACAGAGCACGGGACTACTGGGAGTCCTAGTCTGGAGTGGGGCCAAGGGGTGGGACCCCGAGGAGCCTTGAAGGAAGTGGCTGGTGTTAGTTCGCAAGACAGCTCCTCAGATTTCACATTTCTAAGATAGCCTAGGGGCCACCTGAGGATGATGGGGGGGGGGTTCCCAATTCCTCTGTGGAGTGGCCATCCTTGGGCGGGCTGGAGCTGGCCCAGCCTGGGGCCTCTCTCACCTCATGCATACCAGCCCATGGTGCATCTGACTTCTGATGGGTGCAGCAGGCCAGCTGGCCCTAGGACACAACCCCTGTTGGTTTCCAGCTGTGACAATCTGACCTACTGCCATCACAAGTGAGGACAGGTTTCCGGGGGAGCTCCTGCTGGAGGTTCGCTGATCTCATTGCAATGGAATGTGTGCTTGTCTGCAGGGCACAGCTCTCTCAGCTCTCGGGTTGAGGACAGGACAGCTGGGACCATGCCATGTAGCACAGCTCTGCACCCAGCCTGTGCCCTCCAGGGTGGTGAGGAGCCACCTCCAGCTTCACCTGACTGAGGCAAAGGGCCTCCCATTCTGTGCCCTAGGGTACCCTAGGCCCAGCCAGGCTTGAACTGAGCATGTGTGCTTTTCCAGTGCCGGGTAGGGCACCAAGCTCAGAGAATGATCTGGCGGGGGGGTAACAAAAAGGAGGTTCTGACCCCTGCTTGTGCCCCTTGGAACTCACTTGCCATAGATACCTTCACCTTGAGGGTTGGCAGCCCAGGCTTCTAGCATCATATTCTAGTTGTGGTAAAGGTAGAGTTAGCCCCATGGGTAGATTTGGGGATGCGGTCGTCCGGTGTCTGTAAATAAAGGTCCCTACTGAGGCAGGGTTACTGAGGCCATGCATACCAACTATCCTGCACCAGGGTCCATGGGCACTATGGATAAAAGGGATGCTCATGAGTCTGAGCTCATAGAACATGCCAACCAGCAAGAGAGAAAAACGAGGTTCAAAGTCTTGCAGTTGAAACCATGAAGAGCTTGCAACTACGTCTGTGGCGCCCAAGAGGGCACATGACGTCTGCGGACTAGAACAGAGCTGAGGAAGAGAAGCGAGCGCCTGACGGAGGCCTGCAGGGGCTGGGAAATACTGATGAGCAGACAGAGCCCCAGGCCTCAGGCTGGCATCCTTGCCAGTGTCTGTTGGACAGATAGCTTCTCTGCCATACCTGTCCATCACCACACCTTCCCCACCCATGGCAGAGCCTGTGTGAGGACAGCCAGGCTTCAGTGAAGATGAACGGTAAAGCCACCAGCCCTGGGGGAAGAGCAGGCAGGGTTAAGCCACAGGTGATGTCCCTACAAGCAGGCTTGAAAAGTGATGCCCAGTGGCACCGACAGACAGAATTTTCATCTTGTCCCCGTGACACACATAAATAATCCTAGGAATAGATGAGAATATAACACCAGGGCCCAAGCTGAGTCTGTATACTAAGGACAGAGCCTAGGACCTCACATACTCTAGTGCCATGTCATACCTCCGAGTCTCTCGTTGGGAGGTTCTAGACAGGTGCTCTACCACTGAGTCACACCTCCGAGTCTCTCACTGGGGGATTCTAGGCAGGGGCTCTACCACTGAGCCACACCCCAGCCCCTCACTGGGGGATTCCAGGCAGGGCTCTACCACTGAGCCACACCTCCAGCCCCTCACTGGGGGATTCTAGGCAGGGGCTCTACCACTGAGCCACACCCCAGCCCCTCACTGGGGGATTCTAGGCAGGTGCTCTACCACTGAGCCACACCCCAGCCCCTCACTGGGGAATTCTAGGCAGGGGCTCTACCACTGAGTCACACCTCAACCCCTCACTGAGGAATTCTAGGCAGGGGCTCTACCACAGCCACAGCCCCTCGCTGAGAAATTCTAAGCAAGTGTTCTACACTGAGCTACGTTCTTTAGCCTATTTTTGTTTGCTTGTTTGTCTGTTCTGTTTTAATGTGTATGCATATGTTTGTGTTGAGATATGCATGCATATAGAGGCCAGAGAACAACCTTGGGTGTCATTCCTTCCGTTCCATACACCTTGTTTTTTGAGACATGGTTTCTAATTGGCCTGGAACTCACCAACTAGTCTAGTCTGGGTGGTCTCTAGGGATCTACCTGCCTCTTCCTCCTGGGCATTAAAATGGCAAGTCTGTGCAATGATGCTCGTCTCGTATGTGGGGGCTGGGGATCTAACCTGAGTCCTCGCTTTTGCATAACAAGCTCTTTGCCTACTGAGCTATCTCCCTCAGCCTGCTTTTATGCTTTTGTGGATATATGTGTTTGTGTTAACATGTGTGTAGGTACATGCATATGTAGGCACATATGCACGTGTGTTCGTACACTTGTGGAATACAGAGGTTGATACAGAGGATGAATGTTTGCTGTTTTTCTTGATTGCTCCCCACTTTACTTATTGGTAGAGTGTTTCTCACTGAACCTGGGGATCATCAATTTAGAGAGTATAGCTAGCCAGCTTGCCCCAGGGCTACCTGTCTCTCCCTCGTGGGCACTGGGCTTATAGGTGGGATGCCATGCCTTCGTAGCTTTTTATATAAGTACTGGGGGTCCAATATCTGCCCCTCAAACTCGTGCAGCAAGGGGTTCAGCCCCCGAGCCACCTCCTGTTTTTATACGATCTCCTTCTGTGGTACAGGCTGGCCTTGAACTTACTCTGTACTGGCTCCTCTCCACATATCTGAACTGACTCACTCCACAGTTGTAGCAGTGGGCGTGAGTGTGCCGGAATTGACGCAGGGAGGGATCAGCTTAAATCCTAGCACCTTCCCACAAACAGCTCTGGCGGAGTGGAGCCATGTCCGACGGGCTCCATGTGTAAAGTATAGAACTGATCAGCGTGACTTATAACGCAGGCCCCATACAGTCCTGGCGACAGAGCAGTCAGCCCACGCTCACACGGGCCATACTACGCTGCCTACCCAGAATCCCCTAGGGCCAAGGCTCTTCATGCTGTGCAGCTGAGCCCACGCCTCCTTTCTGCAGACAACCACGAAACAACACTAACGGTGTCCTCCCGATTGTATCCTCTGATATGTGGGGCTCTGGGTTGCTTCCGGTTTGAGACTAATCCAGCTAAGCTCGCTGCGAACATTTGTGCACAAGTCTTATATGAATGTATGTTTTCATCTCTCTTGGGTGAATGCCTGGGAGAGAAACAGCTGGCCCTAGCAGTTGGGGATGTTTAGCTTCTGAGAAATTGCCAAAACGTTTCCCAAAGTGTCTCTTGTTGTTTTTTTGTTTTGTGTATTTTTTGTTTATTTTTTGTGTGGGTTTTTTTTGTTTGTTTTTTGTGGTTTTTTTGTTTTTTGTTGTTATTCTCTCTTTTTAACATTCCTGTCAGCCACAGCGAAGTGCACTGGCTTTTTCACATTGTCCACTTGGGATGGGCAGGATCCCAGTTGTAACCACTCCAGCAAGCGTGTGCTGGACTTTATTTTGCTCCAGTTATTTCCCCAGAAGCTAAGGCAGCTGAGCGACTTCTTGTGTGCTGATTTGTCACCTCTACATGTTTCGCATCTTTCTTACTAGTTTTTTTTTTTCCTGATGCTTTCATCACTGAGTTTTCAGAGACTCTAGGCATACTCCAGGAGTGAGTCCTTTATCCAATAAGCTGGTTGCAAGGATTTGCTCCAGGTTGTGACTTGTTTGTTTGTTTGTTTTGTTGTTGTTGTTCTCTTAGCAAGGTCATCAGAAAAATAAAAGCACCGCTTTTGAAGAAGTCACTGTATTGATTTTTATTTCTATGGGTTCTGGTTGTGGTGTCATACCTAAAAAAAAAAATCTTTGCCAAACCTGAAGTCACAAAGATTTTCCTTCTTGTCGTCTTCCACGAGAGCGTAGTGTGTGTGTGTGTGTGTGTGTGTGTGTGTGTGTGTGTGTGTGTGTGTGTGCGCGCCTGCACGTGCGTGCACACATGTACAGAGACCAGAGGTCAGCATTAACATTTCTCAGACACTTTCTACTTTGTGCTCTGATATGGAGTCTCTTAATGAAGTTGGAGTTTCCTTGTTTGTCTGGATCGGCTGGCTCATGAGCTGTACGCATCCCCTGTCTCTGCCCTGGTGGCGCAATGACAACAGTGTGTCTCGGCACCTGGCTTCTATATGGGTGCCAGGGGTACTCATGCTCTCGTGACAAGCACTTTACTGGCTGGGCCATCTCCACAGCCTCTTCTGAAAGGTTCCAAGGTACAAATTTTACACTTAAGCCTGTAATCTGCTTTGAATTTTTTTTTTTTTTTGTCTATGGTGTAACCGATGGATCAAAATGTAGCTAAAAGGAAGACAAATTAGTAGAGCTGGATGACAGAAATAGAGATAGAAATCAGATGCTGAGTAAAGTGCTTGCTGGGCAAGCCTGAGGACCCGAGTTCAGATCCCCAGCACCCGTGTAAAAAGCCAAAAACTAGAGAGGCAGAGGAGGGAGGTTCCATGAAGTTTAATGGCCGGCCAGCTTAGCCAAATCAGTAGGCTCTTCGTTCAGTGAAACCTTGTCTGAAAAACAAGGTAAAAGACAATTGAGATAGACGTTCAATGTTGATCTCTCTCTCTCTTTCTCTCACACACTCTCTCTCTCTCACTCACTCTCTCACACACACATACACACACAGGGACATATGAACATATATATATATATATAAAATAGATGGTCCATAGGTATAAAGTGATGACAGGTTATGATAAATATAGAAATGATAGATGACAAATGGGTACATAGATCTTAAGTAGATGAGAGAGTTTATATACAGCTACAGAGGATGATAGACAATTCCTCACAGCATGACCTTTATCCTTTCTCAATACTTAGCCATCCACATGTGTGTGTTTGTATCTAACTTGACCTTGACACGCTCTCCTGATTGCTAGAGCTTTGTAACAGCCATTGGCATCCTGCTTTATTAGTCTGCCAACTTCGCTGTTTTTTTTTTTTTAAGTTATTTGAGCTCTTCCAGGTCCTTTGCAATTTCACATGAACTTAGGGAGGTCTTTATTTCAGGTACAATGCCTTTAATAGTTACTAAGCTACCTGGACCATCTTTCGAGAAAGCGTCTCTCTGTATAGCCTTGGCTGTCCTGGACTCACTTTGTAGACCAGACTGGCCTCACACCCACGGTAATACGCCTGCCTCTGCCTCCTGAGTGCTGGGATTAAAGGTGTGCGCCACTATGCCCAGCTTCTCTCTCTCTCTCTCTCTCTCTCTCTCTCTCTCTCTCTCTCTCTCTCTCTCTCTCTCTTATGTATACAATGTTCTGCCTGCATGTGCACCTGTACACCAGAAGAGGGCACCAGATCTCATCATAGATGGTTGTGAGCCACCATGTGGTTGCCGGGAATTGAACTCAGGACCTCTGGAATAGCAGCTAGTGCTCTTAACCCCTGAGCCATCCCTCTAGCCCTGTATTGTTGTTCTTGCCATCTCTTTAATCTCTAGAGTCGGTGGTAATGTCTCTTCTCTCCTAAGTTCTTTGTCACTTTGTTGTTGTTTTGTATGGCTGGTGTGTGTGTGTGTGTGTGTGTGTGTGTGTGTGTGTGTGTGTATGGGTGCGTGATGCATTTTGGTGAATTTAGTTCTTGTTTTGTCAAGACAAGATCTCACTGTGAGGCTCTGGCTGGTCTGGAACTTGCAATATAGACCAGTCTCACCTTGAACTCACAGAGATCCCTCTGCCTCTTTCTCCCTAGTGCTGGAGATAAAGGTGCATGCCACCACACCCAGAAAACAGTTTACCATGGTACTTATAGGCTTAGGGTTTTATTTTTTTCAAGATTTATTTTAATGTGTATGGGTGTTTTGTCCACAGGCGTTTTTGGGGGGAGGTTAGTTTTTCAAGACAGGGTTTCTCTGTGTAGACTTGGCTGTCCTAGACTTGCTTTGTAGACCAGGCCAGCCTCGAACTCATAGTAATCCACCTGCCTCTGCTTCCTGAGTGCTGGGATTAAAGGTGTGCACCACCACGGCCGGCTTGTCCACAGGTTTGTATGTACCACGTGTGTTACTGGTACCCACAGGGGCCAAAAGAGGCTGTCAAATTCCCCAGCTGTGAGCTACCTAAGTGGATGATTGGAATCGAACCTGAGTCCTTTTCAAGAAGATTGGCAGGATGTGCTCAGTCCTGACATGGCTTGATGTCCCAGGGTTGTTTTATTTTGTTTCCTGTTGCTTATTCCCTTCTGCTCCCTTCCCCTGTGACCCTGAGCCTTAGGTGCAGAAGTTAGAACTGTAGATGTATTCCCTGTGGATGCTTGGCTTTTATATGCAGAACCCAGAGTAGACGTTTTTCTCACAGAAACCACCTACAAAGACTTTGAAGAAGAAAAAAAAAAGCCTGTGAGCCTTTTCCAAACTGAAGTTGATGTCTAAAATATATTTAATTTTTCTAAGTCTAAGATAATGACTTATTCCTTGTAGCAATATGTAATCTATTCAGTGTAACAAGGTCAAATAAGATGAGACTGTGTAGTGACTTGAAGAAGAATGGCCCTCACAGGCTCATATAGCTGAATGCTGGGTCGCCAGGGCCTGGGCTACTTGAGAGGGATTAGGAAGTATAGCCTTGTTGGAGGAAGTGCGTCATTGGGGGGGGGTGGGCCTTGTTGGAGGAAGTGCGTCATGGGGGTGCGCCTTGTTGGAGGAAGTGCATCATTGGGGGTGGGCCTTGTCAGAGGAAGTGCGTCACTGGGGGTGGGGTTCAAAAGCCAAAGCCAGTCCTAGTGTCTGTCTCTTCCTACTGCCTGCAGATCCGGATGTAGAAATCTCAGCAACACCTCTAGAATCGTATCTGCCTGCAGGCCACCATGCTTCCTGACATGATAACAATAGACTAAACCTCCTAAACTGTAAGCCAGTCCTCAGTTAAATGCTTTCCTCTATAAGAGTTACTGTGGTCGTGGTGCCTCTTCACAGCAATAGAACACTAAGACAGAGCTGGGCACAGTTTGAACCAAAACTCTGTCACACAATTCACTGGCCTTAACCATCTTTTGGTGACTAACGTACAATGTTTTTTGAACACTTATATACAAAATGACTTCAGTGAGTGCTGTTATTGTTGTTGTTGTTGTTATTGTTATTATTATTATTATTATTATTATTATTATTATTATTATTATTATTATTATTATTATAGTCTAAAGAGCCAAGAAAAACAGGAGTTGTTGTTGTTATTATTATTATTATTATTATTATTATTATAGTCTAAAGAGCCAAGAGGAGTCAGGAACTATCTCAAGAGAAAGCAGAGCTTCCTGCTCTGGCTTGCTCAGGATGTACACAAGGTCTGGTACACACAAGGCCTTACAGAGAGTGAGCAAGGCAGGCTGCAGGTAGCTGAGAGTAGCCTTGTCATGCTGTGACTATACAGTAAGGGTGACAATAAGCTTCGGAGCTGACACACATGAAAATAGTAGTAATCACAGAAGAAAGAGCATGGCCCATTAAACTACATACCTGTCACATAGCTGCCACAAAATACCTGACAGAACAACCTAATAGAGAAAATTTTGTTTTTGGCTCACAGTCTGAGGGTACACAGTCCATCATGGTGGAGAAGGCAAGGTGGCAGGGGCGTGAGGCAGATGGTCACATGGCATCTGCAGTCAGGAAGCAGAGAAAGACAAATGCTTCTGCTCAGCCCAATTTCTACTTTGTGTTCAGTTCAGGATCTTAGCCCAACATATGTTGCTACCTACATTCAGGTTGGCTATTCCAGCTTCAATTAGCCCAACTCTCCCACAGACATGCCCAGGGGTTTGTTTCCATGGTGATCCCAAATCCTGCCAGGTTGACTGGCAATCAAAGATTAGCTATCATAGCCACCACCCGCTGGCGTCCATGGCTAAGGCACTATCTGGCACACGAGATCTGCAGTTCTCATGGTCTGATTTCCAGGCTCCCAGAATACAGAACTCTCACTAGCCACACGTATCCACACGTGTGTAAACATATGCCTGTCTATGGAGGGGCTGGTACAGACTGGAGAGTTCTATCTCTGATCTCTTGCCCTCCATGGTTTAATCACATGAATAAAGCTCCAGATCATTCAGTCATCACCTATGGAAAATGGACATTGGACAAAACACCAACATATTTCTCATTTAAAGTGACCTTTAATTTTTTTTCTTCTCTTCCATTATGGAAATTAAATCCTCATGGATGCTAGGCAACTCTACTATTACACCGTACACCCAGCCTCTACCAAGGGACTCTGGGTAGGTGACCTACCACTGAGCCACACCCCAGCCCCTCACTGGGGATTCTAGGCAGGGGCTCTACCACTGAGCCACACCCCAGCCCCTCACTGGGGATTCTAGGCAGGGGCTCTACCACTGAGACACACTGCAGCCCCTCACTGGGGGATTCTAGGCAAGGGCTCTACCACTGAGCCACACCCCAGCCCCTCACTGGGGGATTCTAGGCAGGGGCTCTACCACTGAGCCACAGCCCAGCCCCTCACTGGGGGATTCTAGGCAGGTGCTCTACCACTGAGCCACACCCCAGCCCCTCACTGGGGGATTCTAGGCAGGGGCTCTACCACTGAGCCACACTCCAGCCCCTCACTGGGGGATTCTAGGCAAGTGCTCTACCACTGAGCCACACCCCAGCCCCTCACTGGGGGATTCTAGGCAGGGGCTCTACCACTGAGTCACACCCCAGCCCCTCACTGTGGGATTCTACACAGGTGCTATACTGCTAAGCCATAACTACAGTCATCTTTTCACTTTTGTTTTGTTTTGTTTTGCTTTGTTTTTTGAGACAGTGTCTAGTCTCTCCGTTACCTAAGTTGCCCTCAAACTCACTCTCTGGTCCTGGCAGGCTTTAACTTACAATCCTTCTGTTTCAGTAGCCTGAGGAATTGGACCACAGGCCTGTCCCAACAGGCCTGGCTTTGTCTGCGAATTTCATTTTCACTCTTATTTGTTCATCTTGGTGTTTTTCCTGGCTGAAGATCCTAAACTCTTTCTAATAACATTGCTAACACTTCTTGTAAAAAAAAATAATAATAATAATAATATTGGTAGCATGGGAATGTATGTAGCGTGGAGTAGAGGCCTCTTGCAGGAGACGCACATGGTCAGGTATGTATTACATGTGGGTGTGCTTACAGGATCTCCATATACAAGGCCTACAACAGCCCAGGGTGGGTTTGATGACACTGAGCCAACGCAGAAGCCACCATCTGCGTTGTCTCCAGACCTCTCCATGAAATGCAGTTCTCAAAGAGCAAAGTCACCAACCAGGGGTTGGATATGCAGGATCAAGGCCAGGACAGTGGCCGTGAGGATGGAGCCTGGGGTATCCACACTGCCCGGAAACTTCTAGAAGCGTCCATCTTCTTGACTACAGGTGAGTCGACCTAGAGGCCTCCGTGTACAGAGTCAAACCCAGAGGATTAATGGTTCATGGGACATGCACAGGCTTAACTGATTTTGGTTAAAATCTCTGCCCTTTAAAGTATTAACAGCAGTGGGGGCTGGAGAGATGGCTCAGTGGTTAAGAGCACTGTCTGCTCTTCCAGAGGTCCTGAGTTCAATTCCCAGCAACCACATGGTGGCTCACAGCCATCTATAATGAGATCTGGTGCTCTCTTCTGATGTACATGCAAGCAGAACACTGTATATGTAATAAATAAATCTTTAAAAAAAAAAGTATTAACAGCAGTAACGCAGAGGAAATCAGCGACAGCACACGGAATGGGGATGCTCCCGTAACACCCAAAGATGACAGAAAGAGGGAAGGGGTGGGAGGGGACTCAGCGTCATCACCTGACTGATGACATGCCAGCCAGAAGCCTGTTCACACGTGGGGCCCAGGAACCAATGTCCTGGTTAAACTGAACAGTACCACAAGGCTGAACTGACTGGAAATCCCTGTCTTGTTGGGGCATCAAGTATAGCTGGATCCAGGAACCTACAGCGGCTGTCAATGTTGACACCCTCAAGCCTAGCAGTTTCTCTAGCGTCGGTCAGCAGTTACGATGACGTAGGGTACCTACTACACATGTTTGGTTGTCTACGTTAACAGGAAGACCACAGCTATGGCCCGGCTCCCATCTCTACGATGATACAGGCGGCGGCAAAACGTACTGAATCTGGGGCCCGGCAAGAAGGTGAAGCAGGTAAAGGCCTTTGCTACCAACGCTGAGGGCCTGAGGTCAATCCCTGGGAACCACGTGACAGAAGGAGGCGAGAACGGACTCTTACAAGTTGTCCTCTGACCTTCTCCATGCGTGGTGTGGCACACCTGCCCTAAAATTAACTAATTAATGTACCAAGATTGTTTTGTCTCTATTAGTTGGTGTCTTTCACTGGGTGTAGAAAATTATGAATAATTAGTTTCTTCTCTCTCTCCCCCTCCCCCGCTCCTGTCCTTTTTTTTTTTTTTTTTTTTTTTTTTTCTTTTTTTTCTTTTTTTTTTTTTTTTTTTTCCTGTTTTTCAAGCATACGAGATAGCAGTCCTTCATGGTAGTTTGATGCCTACCAGGGGTCGGATGAAGCTCCCCCATCTCTCCCCTTCCTCATCTCCCTCCCTAAAGCCAGGATTCATGCAGGGCAGACAGATGAATTCTGACCCGTGTGACCGGAAGAAAGAGCTTTTCTGTGCCTGTTGTCTACCTCCGTGGAAGACTGGTGACTGGACAGCCCCACACCCCTGGCTGAGGCCACTCACTATGAGCCGGTGGATGCTGGGGCCTGCAGCAGAGACCAGGACTGGCTGGTGAGCCCTGCCCTCCAAAGCCTCGGGCCCCCCTCGGCTGTTTCAGAAACATGATGGCAGAAAGACAACACCACTCAGGGCCCTGAGGAGGCCCCTGTGCCCTGCCCCCCAAAGAGGGAGATGGACTACACTAAGCTTCCAGAGACCCAGTTGCTTCATGAACCAAATGGCACACACAGTACGTATTAGTGATAGTCTCCACCATCACCTATAGCCTTAAATCGCCTTGTGAGGTCACTTTGAATCAGACTGTGGAGCTAGGCCTCCTATTATCCCAGTTAACAGGAGATTGAGACAGGAAGGTCACAAGGTCAAAGGCAGCTTGAGTACAGAGCAACTGCAAGGAAAGCCTGACAACTTAATGAAAGTCTGACACAAAATAAAAAAAGAAGCCCGAGGATATAACTCAGTGGTAGAGCACCTGCCTAGAATCCCCCAGTGAGGGGCTAGGGTGTGGCTCAGTGGTAGAGCCCCTGCCTAGAATCCCCCAGTGAGGGGCTGGGGTGTGGCTCAGTGGTAGAGCACCTGCCTAGAATCCCCCAGTGAGGGGCTGGGGTGTGGCTCAGTGGTAGAGCACCTGCCTAGAATCCCCCAGTGAGGGGCTGGGGTGTGGCTCAGTGGTAGAGCACCTGCCTAGAATCCCCCAGTGAGGGGCTGGGTATGGCTCAGTGGTAGAGCCCCTGCCTAGAATCCCCCAGTGAGGGGCTGCGGTGTGGCTCAGTGGTAGAGCACCTGCCTAGAATCCCCCAGTGAGGGGCTGGGGTGTGGCTCAGTGGTAGAGCACCTGCCTAGAATCCCCCAGTGAGGGGCTGGGTGTGGCTCAGTGGTAGAGCACCTGCCTAGAATCCCCCAGTGAGGGGCTGGGGTGTGGCTCAGTGGTAGAGCAACTGCCTAGAATCCCCCAGTGAGGGGTTGGGGTGTGGCTCAGTAGTAGAGCACCTGCCTCAAATCCCCCAGTGAGGGGCTTGAGTGTGGCTCAATGGTAGAGTACCTGCCCAGAAATCCACCAGTGAGTGGCTGGGGTGTGACTCAGTGGTAGAGCCCCTGCCTAGAATCCCTCAGTGAGGGGCTGGGGTGTGGCTCAGTGGCAGAGCACCTGCCTAGAATCCTCCAGTGAGAGGCTGGGGGTGTGGCTCAGTGGTAGAGCACCTGCCTAGAATCCCTCACTGAGGGGCTGGGGATATGGTTCAGCTATAGAGCACCTGCCTAGCCATGTTTTACAGTCAAAAAAGAAAAAAAGAAAAAAAAGAAAAAGAAAAAAGCAACAACAGGAAGCAATATAACTGTCCAGTAACCAAAATAAATAAATAAAAAAAAACAAAAAACAAAAAACAGAAAGCAAAACAACTCAACAACTGCGATATATAACAGGTCAGGCCTCAGCCCGAGGAGGCATCCAGCTGCTGTCCAATACCACCCACAGTGTATCTTAAAACACCATGATGCATGCAGGCAGGAGAACCCACACCCATGTGGGATTCTGCAAGGAACAAAACCAGCTAATCCAGGAGTCATCGGAGCAGTTGTGTGGAAGGGTGGTGACCAGGAAGGGTCACCAGGAGACCTTCAAGTGGCACGTGTGCTCTGCCTGGACAAGTTCTGTCTAATCCTGTTGAGCAGCATCCTTGAGATCTGAGCACTGGCGAATCTAAAGTGGACATGAAGGGAGGCCCTTCAGGTCTCGTGAAATTAATCAGGATGTCAGGAGCTGGGAGGCAGCACCCTTTGTGGGAGGCTTCAGGCAGGGGCCCTCCTGGCCGCTGGTCATGTTTTCATTCCTGGCCAAGCTCTGCTTCCCTTAGCAGGCAGGCTTTGTGATAGAAAGTGAGCCGTGTGCTTGGGTCATGTGCCCCGCCATGCTCATGAGATACTTGGGGAAACTTCCCAAAATCAAAATGCAGGCTTTGTCTTTGGCAGGGCGCATCCAAGATCAACTTTATTTTCAGCTGCTGTCCCATGTTCCCGCCTGGAGTCTCATGGCCTCTGTCAATACAACAGAGCCACCACCACCTGAGACTAGCAATTGAGACATCTCCCTGGTAGGTTTTTCAGATAGGGGTGGGAAGGGCCCTAGATTCTAGAGGGAGTGGAGGACTCACTCCACATCTCCAGGGCCCAGCAAGAGCTGAGATCTCTTCCTACCATTGTAGGGTTCTCACTCCCAGTACCGTTCAAGCTCTGTCCCCTTGTCTGTCCCCATTCCTCTATGAAACCCAAACCCAGCATCCTCAAGACTGTCCCCAAGCAGGGCCAGGGCCCAGAACTGTGGAAGCAGATGAGACTGGGGTGGGGGAGCACAGGCAGGAGGGGATGGGCACCAGCTGGTGTTTTGGAAGAGTGGTGCCCCAAGCTCGAGGGATGGTGGGCCAGATGCCAGCCCCTCCCCCACAACCCCTCAGGGCACATATCCCACCCCCACCCCTCCCTCTCCCTCCCACCAGACCACCCTGAATTCACAGACCTGTCTGCAGTCACAGACAGCTGGGGCGTCCTGTCACGTGACTGGCCCTGGGCTGGACCCCCCACACCCAGGAAGAACCGGTGCCCAGGTTTCTGTCTTCTCTTTCCTGGTGGGACCAGAGTTTTCTCCCTATAGTCCTCCCAAGGAGGAGAAGGCCTTGTGGCACAAGCCTGTTTTGAATATCAAGGTTTGCAAAGATTTAAAAAAAAAAAAAAGCGGGCAAGGTATTTTGGAAACACAGAGTGTGCCAACTAATTAAGGGTCTGATTATTAGGAAGCTCTGTCATACAGGGGGAGAGCGGAGGCAGGCAGCCAGTCCCCAGCCACTGCAACAACAGAGAGAGGGGGAGAGAGAGAGAGAGAGAGAGAGAGAGAGAGAGAGAGAGAGAGAGAGAGAGAGAGAGGAAGGGAGAGAGAGGGAGGGAGGGAGTGAGAGAGAGAGAAAAGGGAGTGACAAAGGGAGGGAGAGAGAGGGAGAGAGAGAGAGAAGAAGGGAGGGACAGAGGGAGGAAGGGAGGGAGGGGAGGGGGACAGATAGAGAGAGAGAGAGAGAGAGAGTCCCCTATCAGCAGCTTCATCAAGGAAACAGAAACAGATAGACGGGTTATGCCTCTATATAGCAATGAAAATGATCAATAGCTGGGTGGGGGAACCCCCAAAGGACAGAGAGTATCTGTCAAAGCAGGAGCTGTATCTGGGAAGAGGTCAGTCTCCTGTACAAATCCAGAAGGCCTTGGTTCCACAAGGATGCTACCACTGATCCTGGTGAAGCACAGCCAAGGGGCTGAGGAGATGGTGCAGGAGTGCGGGACCTTCGTTATGCCAGCACGAGGAGCTGAGCTCAAACGAACAGCACCCACGTAGACAGCTGAGCATGAAAGCACAGGTGCCTGTAACTCATGCTCTGTTAGGGGACAGAGACAGCAGGATCCCTGGAGTTGGCTGGCGGCCAGTCTAGCGAAAGAGCTGAACAGGCAGGATGACTGAAAGATGTGAGAATGACCACACCCAAAATTACATTATGAGGGAAATGTTCATCAGAACCACAGTGACCTTGAGGGCACAGGCCTGCCTGTCATTCCAGCTATTGAGAGGCCAAGGCAGGAAGATGCCAAGCACAAGGCCAGTCTGGGCTATACAGTGAACAGAAGGCCAGCCTAGGAAACTTAATGGGACCTTGTTTAAAAACAAAAAGAAAAAAGGGAGCTAGGAATATAACATGATAGTAGACTGCCTGCCTGGAATCCCCCAGTGAGGGGCTGGGGTGTGGCTCAGTGGTAGAGCACCTGCCTAGAATCCCCCAAGGAGGGGCTGGGGTATGGCTCAGTGGTAGAGCCCCTGCCTAGAATCCCCCAGTGAGGGGCTGGGGTGTGGCTCAGTGGTAGAACACCTGCCTAGAATCCCCAGTGAGGGGCTGGGGTGTGGATCAGTGGTAGAGCCCCTGCCTAGAATCCCCCAGTGAGGGGCCAGGGTGTGGCTCAGTGGTAGAGCCCCTGCCTAGAATCCCCCAGTGAGGGGCTGGGCTGTGTTTCAGTGGTAGAGCACCTGCCTAGAATCCCCCAGTGAAGGGCTGGGGTGTGGCTCAGTGGTAGAGCCCCTGCCTAGAATCCCCTAATGAGAGGCTGGGGTGTGGCTCAGTGGTAGAGCACCTGCCTAGAATCTCCCAGTAAGGGGCTGGGGTGTGGCTCAATGGTAGAACACCTGCCTAGAATCCCCCAGTGAGGGGCTGGGGCGTGGCTCAGTGGTAGAACCCCTGCCTAGAATCCTCCAGTGAGGGGCTGGGTGTGGCTCAGTGGTAGTGCACCTTCCTAGAATCCCCCAGTGAGGGACTGGGGTCATGGCTGAATGCACAAGACCTTGGTTCTATTCTCAGTGTTGAGAAAAAAAAAATAGCTGGACCCCCAGCTAAATTCAGGGAAGGGACTTGAGATTGGCAGATCCCTAGAGTTCACTGGCTAGCTAGCTTACAAATTAGTGAGCTCTAGATTTAGTTGGAGATTCTGTCTGAAAAAATGTAGAGAGGCATGGAGAAAGACATTCAACATGGGCCTTGACCTACTTACATAAACACACACACACCTGCACATACACACATAAGATATGAACACATAGATATACACAGCAGCATACACACATACATACACACACATCTGTGCACACACCTAAGACATACACACAGACACACAGTAGTAGCATACATATACACACACGTATACATATGCCATACACACATACATCTTTACAGACACATGCATATACACATACATGCACACACACAAAAGTGTACATACATACATACATACATACATACATACATACATACATACATACACATACATCTGGGCAGACACACATACCTGCATACATAGTCATCTGTGCATGCACATAAGACACATACACATAGACACACCTGCACACAAACATGCATGTGCATATGAGAGAGAGAGAGAGAGAGAGAGAGAGAGAGAGAGAGAGAGAGAGAGAGAGAGAGGGAGAGAGAGGAGAGAGAGAGAGAGATGGGGCTTAGCAATGAAGAACTTAAACATCCAAGAACCCTAGGACTGCCACTTGGGGCCCCAGTGGTGAGGTCACGGGTGCCAGAGCTAAGTCCTGACCTAGGAAAGAGGGGTGGGAGCTAAGGAGAGGGCAGTAGGCCCTATGATAGGGGACCAGCAGATGGCCCTTCTAGTGACTAGAGGGTCCCAGGAGCTTTTCTTTACCTAAGGCCCAGGGCATCACCTGGCCCAAGCTCCCTTTGCAGTTTAGCTGAACTCTTTGCCCGGAAGGTCTGGTTCTGACTTTGCCCTGTCTCAAGCTGTCCACACCGAAGGGGGATGTCTGGGTTATTAGCCCCCATGCTGGAGTGGGCCTGAGGCTTTAGGGACCAGAGACACCTTTCTTCCTGGGTTAATCGCACTTCAAAGGAGACCCAACTCCTGCAAGGTGGCCTGGCAGGGCAGGAAAGCTCACCTGGGGGAGGGGTGACAGCCTCCTAATCCTCCACTGGGCAATTAGGGGCCAGATTGTATTTCCTGGCCACTCCCCTCTGCTTTCCTGGGGTCTGGAATGCACCCCCAGGCCTTTGAAGACTTCATTAAGGTGTTTCTGTACTGACCACCAGGCAGGGGAGAAGTACCCAGTCCCCAGGCACCCTAGCTAGCAAAGCCTAGGATTAGCCACAGTGCAGCCCAGCTGGCTCCCTTGTTCTTGCTCTGGGTGGCCAAGGAGGGTCTTCCTGAGACCCAGGCCGGGCTTTCCCACCCCATTCCACCACCCCCCTCAGCTTCCCACTCCTGCCCCTCACACGCTCCCTTTTTTTTCCTCCAGGGCCTCGTCCTGGATGAGTGAGCTTGTCAGTGCCCAGGGGTTGAGACCTAACCCTTATGGCCTGATTCTGAAGATGTCAAGCCATCTCCCCTTTGGCATCTGATGAAACAGAGCAGGGATGGTCCTTTCATCTCGGAAGCCTGGTTTAACACTTGGCTGCCCCTGGCTGCAGCTCCCAATGCATTGTCTGCGGGGCTGGGGGGGGGGGGGGGTGGCTGCCTGGCCCAGGGGGCCAAGGGCCCAGGGAGACAGAACTGTAGCATGGCCTCTTTTGCTTCTGGGCTTTGAAAGACCCAACTCCTGTCCCCTAGGAACTGTGACCAAAATTTTTACAGTAAAAAGCCTAGACTCTGGCACTTCTAGCTAGCTCAGCTGAGCCCTTTATCTTCAATACAACAATGAAATAGAGCAATCATAAGAAACCGAGGAAGGAGATTTATGCAGTGTGGCCATATTGGGAATAGGAACAAATGAAGGAAGGGGTTGGTGAGTCCAGAGTCTATCTTCCTCTCCCTGACATGAAGGCAAGAGGTTTGCATAGCTACTCAGTACAAATCAAAGTGCCATCCCGGCCAGCTGCATCCTGAGAGACAGACCCTGTGGCTGGCACTAGGCTTTAACCTGTCCCTCCCACCAGCATGGGAAGGGGTTTGTTTTGTTTTGTTTTTAAATTTTAGAGACAGGGTCTCTCTGTGTAGCCTTCACTGTCCTGGACCAGCTTTGTAGAGCAGGCTGGCCTCGAACTCACAGAGATCTACCTGCCTCTGCCTTCCTGAGTGCTAGGATTACAGGCGTGAGCCACCTCAGGTTTCTGCCTCCTCATCTATCCCTCCCAGGCCAAAGCCGTAGATGCACAGGACCGAGTAGGCACCGTGACCCCTTTGCTCAGCCCCCTCACATGGAGGGTTCTGCTTACCCAGACCCAGGGCAGCAAGTAAGCCCAGGCTAATAGCTCAGTCTTGAGGTCTTGGGCCTCCTAGGTGTGCATTCCTGTTCAAAGTGGCTCAGAGTGAACTCTGGGATGTGGAAATAGTCTAGACCTACTTTACTCCTCAAAACTTTATACCCCGAGTCTTCGGGAGCTGGAAGACTGAATATAGTCCCACCAAATCGGGATGAGCTGGCTGGCCGGGGGCCTGTCTGTACTTAGTCTAGAGGTCTCCAGGCCCATGGCATCCTCAGGGGAAGGGCTTACTTACAACATGATCCAGGACCCAAAGCGACATGGGGATTTGGGGTCCGGGGATGGTTGTGTAAGAGGAGGTATGTAAGGCAAAAGGGGCACCCAGCAAGAGGCACTGGGGGAGGGGCTCAGGTGGACAGAAAAAGAATAGAGAGGACGGGTGGATTAAGGAGAGACCCAGGGAGCCGGGCGCCTTTAGTCCCAGCACTCGGGAGGCAGAGGCAGGCGGATCGCTGTGAGTTCGAGGCCAGCCTGGTCTACAAAGCGAGTCCAGGACAGCCAAGGCTACACAGAGAAACCCTGTCTCAAAAGACAAAAAAAAAAAAAAAAAAAAGGAGAGACCCAGGACTAAGTCCAGAAGACAGCAGCCAGGCCCAAGGAGCAACAGGGACAGGGGTATGTCGTCCACCCCCCACCCCACCCCCGCTCTTCTTGACCTCGTATGGGTCTTGTCTACCCTTGCTAACAGTACAAAAACCTCACCTGTCACCCCAGGACTTAGCTGGATTTAAGGGGCTATTTAGAACAGCCAGATGGCTGTCCTGGAAATCTGAGCTCATGACTTCTTCTTTTCATTCCTCCGTAACCTTCTCTGTGGTATGCAAGCGTGTCCTGGAGCAGTCTGTCAGTGCATCAACATCAACCTGTTTTGTTGTTGTTGTTGTTGTTGTTGTTGTTGTTGTTGTTGTTGTTGTTTTCCTGAATGAGCTCAGGTTAGCAGGACAGGGGTTGAGAGCTTCATTAACTCTTCAACAATCTCGCTGTGTAAGCCTGGGGACCTGGGACTGACCCTCAGAAGCCAAGCATGGTGGCACACACTTGGAACCTCAGCACTGGGAAGGCAGGGACAGGATGATCTCTGGGACACACTCCAGTGACTGCATCCTCCCACTTGGTCCCCCAAAAGTTCTACTTCTTTCTAGTGGGGACAAAGCCTTCCATGTGTTTGTGCCTTTAAGGGACATTGAAACCCCAAACCCAAGCTGCTTCTTTTTAAAAAATGTATTTATTATTGTTACACATTTATGATAGCTATGTAGGGTCACGCATGTGCCATAGCACACACATAGAAGTCAAGGGACAACTTCGTGGTCAGCTTTTGCCTTCCCCCCTCTTTTGGGTAAAGTCAGCTCTTGCCTTCCCCTTTTTGTGGGTTCTGGGAATCACACTCAGGTTGTCAGACTTGCATGACAAGCAGCTTTACCCACTGAACTTCTCACATGCCTCTTTCTTTCTTTCTTTCTTTCTTTCTTTCTTTCTTTCTTTCTTTCTTTCTTTCTTGACACAAGGGCTCATTACATAGCCCAGGCTGTCCCAGCATTACATAGCCCAGGCTATCCCAGAACTGTCAATCCCCCTGTTTCTGCTTCCTGTGTGCTGAGATGGCAGGCTTGCACTACTACACACAGCCTCTAGAATTTTAATTTTTAAGAGTTGTAATTATGTGTATGTGCCCCTCTGTGTGTGTGCACACACACACACACATGCACATGCACACACATGAGGCCAAGTGTTTGTGAAGGCCAGAAGCATTGTATCCCATGGGAGCTGGAGTTACAGACAGTTGTGAGGTCCCCAAAATGGACGCTGGGAATCGAACTTTGGTCCTCTACAGGAGCAGTATGCACTGAACCTCTCCAGCCCCTACAGAAAGTTTTAACAAACCCACTTATCCCAGTGCAGCCTGGTTTCCTATCCCATCAAGAGGCAGCATAGATTCCAACATTAAATATAGGTCATATGTGTGTATGTGTGTCTGTGTCTGTGCGTCTATGTATACATATATGACATATATATGACCTATATCTAATTGACACATATACATATACATAACTGACACATATGACATATATGGTCATACTTAATGATTATGTATTGCAGCTGGGCTTCATCATGGGCTCCTGTCAGCTCAGCACTTAGTAGAAACCGAGAGTTGGAGACCAGCCCAGACCACATGGTGAGACCCTGTCTCAAAAAACCGAAGTCAGGTTGGAGAGAGAGCTCAGTCTGTAAAACCTGTAAAAAGCTGGATGCACCGGGGAACATCTAAAATCTCAGCGATGGTGAGATGGAAGGCAGAGACAGGCAGCTCCCTGGAAGCTTGTGGGCGAGCTGGTATGGCCCAGTTAGCGGAGCCCCAGGAAGACCGGAAGCCACCCTTGAAAGGAAGTGCACAACTTCTCTGGCTTCTACATGCATACATGTCTGCATAACTGGATTGCATGCGTGCATGCGCGTACACATCAGACAGGGACCGAGACCCAGACGCTAGGATCAGCCACAGTATTTCTCACTTCCCAGGGACACTTACATTGTAGAAGTTTCATCTCCAGACTTCAGGCTACCTACAGCACACAGAGCTCATATCCTCCAGCCCGGAAGGCACAGAGAAAGAAGGCTTTCGTGGTAAAGATGTGAGGGAGGACGAACGCATCCCCACTGCCGGTGTCAGTGTGGGTGGATGAACGCCTGGGCCTCCTTGCAGCGTGGCATGGGTTGGAGGTTGAGCGAGCTTTGCAAGGTCCCACAGGGTGAGCTCTTGGCCCAGTGCAGAATTGTCACCACCTCTCAGGTGAAAATGAAATAAGTGAGGTTGAGATCAGAGTCTGGGCCCCAAGGACAGAGACAGATTAGGGATGGGATCACTTGGGATGGAGCAAAGTGGCTGGTGAGAAGACACACTTGGGGTTCTCTGACATTCTGAAATTACTTTTTTTTTTTTCGGAGACAGGGTTTCTCTGTGTAGCCTTGGCTGTCTTGGACTCACATTGTAGGCCAGGCTGGCCTCAAACTCTCAGAGATCCACCTGCCTCTGCTCCCTGAGTGTTGGGATTATAGGCGTGTGCTACCGCACCTGGCTGACATTACTTTAATACTTTGTGCGTGAATACAAGTACATATTTGTGTTTGTGCATATGTGTATGCCACAGAGGTCAATGCCCAGTGTCTCCTCAATCACTCTCCACTATATGGCGATAGAGACAGACAGACAGACAGACAGACAGACAGACAGACAGACACACACACACACACACAGAGAGAGAGAGGGGGGGGGAGGATTTCTCTCGGTAGCCCTAGCTGTCCTAGAATTCATTCTGAAGGCTAGGCTGGCCTTGAACTCAGAGACCTGCCTGCCTCTACCTCCTGGCTTCTAGGATTAAAGGCGTGTGTCTGCATCACCTGGAGCTCATCAATTTGGCTAGACTGATCAGAGCTCCAGGCATCAGCTTGGCTCCACTTCCCCAGTGGTGAAATCACAGAAACACACTGCCACACCCAGGTTTCCACATAGGTGCTGGGAATCCAAACTCAGATGCTCAAGGTTACATGGCAAGCTCTTTACCAATGGAGACATCTTTCTGGCCCAGCATCCTGAAATGTAGGGCCAAGAAGGCCAGCTGTGGAAAGACCAGATACTCCAGGCTAGAGCCAGCCTCAGTTATGATGTCTGCTTGGCTACTGGCCAGCCATGGAGCCAACCTTACAGCTTACAGCATACAGCAGCTTCTGGAATCTGCCAATAGTCTTCGGTGCACATTCCACAGATGAGAAAACAGGTTGTCCATCTGAACCAGTGCTTAACCTGCCAAGTAGGCAAACCAAGCAGTGTTCAGCTGTGGAAATGGAAGCATAGCTTCCTAATCTCCGTATAGAACTGAGAACTCTCACAGATATCAAGCAGTGCCTCCAAGCCAAAATGGATCCTGTGCCTCTTCTTCTTTAGGGCTTCCCACCATGCACCTGGCCCTCTGTGTTCCTGTCTGTAAAATGGAGCATGTGAATGTTACAGATAAATTCTGCGTCCGTATGGCTACTGGATTAGGGCTTTGTCAGACATCCATAGGGTCTGCCAGATGAGGTATGGATTACACAGTGCTCTCTGAGATTTAAGTCGGCCCTCAGCACTAACTCTTTGTGCTATTGCAAAGACAAAGTAATAGTTGAGCTCATCTTAAGAATAATTTAGGAGGCTTTGATGGTACAGTCCTTGCCTGAGTTGACTTTTTTCTCTCAAAGACCCACACAGCCGGGCGTGGTGGCGCACGCCTTTAATCCCAGCACTTGGGAGGCAGAGGCAGGCGGATCACTGTGAGTTTGAGGCCAGCCTGGTCTACAAAGCAAGTCTAGGACAGCCAAGGCTACACAGAGAAACCCCGTGTCAAAAAACAAACTGAGCATAAAAGGACTTAGCATTTGGGGGAAGCAGGCCTCCCTTAAAACATGTCCTCTGTTGTACATCAAAGTATTTACACCATGATGTTTAGCCCATTTACATTTATTGTAAACTTTAGTATAGCTGATTTGCTACTTGATTTCTGTCTTATTTTTGCTACTTGATTTTTGTCTTATTTTGTGGTTATTCTATGTTTTTGTTGTTTGGTGGTGTTTGGTGCATTCGTTGTTGTTTTGGTTTTTTTTCTTTCTTTTTCATCTTTCCTGACTTCTTTCATATTAATCACAGAATTTTATTTTGTTTTGCTTTTGCTTTTGATTTTTTGCAATAGGCTTTCTCTGTGTAGCCTTGGCTGTTCTGGACTCACTTTGTAGACCAGGCTGGCCTCGAACTCACAGCAATCCACCTGCCCCTGCCTCCCGAGTGCTGGGATTACAGGCGTGCGTCACCATGCCCAGCTTAATCAGAGAATTTATAGCCACAGTCGGTAGATCCATTCATGAGCCCGTGTCCTCTCGCCACCTGTCCTCTTACTCTCATCTTCTCATGTGTGTGGTGACAAGGTAATTTCCCAGAGACCACATGACATCATGAAAGAATGAATGTTAAAAAAAAAAAAAAAAGGTATGTGGATCCAGCCGCTAAGGAAATCATTTAAGGACTTCTGTTAAGAAAATCAGCAAAACTACACAACAATGCTACTTTTGTCATTGTTTTCTTCTAGAGAATACAGTTTGGAGGAGTTGTGTTTCTTTTGAGCTTTTGAGACAGAGTCTTGCTATGTAGCCTAGGCTGACCTGGAACTCATGATCCTCTTGCCTCAGCCTCCCAGTGTGTGCCTTGCACTCTTGACCTGTTTTTCTTGACATGACTTGCGCTGTGTGTGATGGTCTTGGTGCTCACCTGACTCGGTGCTAGGCTTTCTGCTCCCCTCTCAGGAGTTGAACGCATAGCAGCTTCTCTCTCACTTGTAACTTTGGGCTGAGCGGACGGTCGGCTGGCCTTGGTCCCTGACCCCAGGAAAGAAGTTCTCTAGCGGCTCGCTTGGCTACAACTCCATCCTGGCAAGAGTGCTTTGCTGGCACCTCCTGACTACCTCTGAGTCCACAGGAGGCGTGAGGGCAGAGAGAGGGTGTTTGTTTGGAATCCCATCCCAATTGGCCAGCGGCAACCCTGGTTTGTCCAGAGAGCTTTGGCTCCCTCCTCCTGGAACCCTGCCCCCTCTTGGACTTGAGTCCAGGCCTGGAGGGGTAGCCAGGAGTGAGCGGATGGGCTCTCGGCCAGGCACGTGGCCCAGGAGGGGCTGTAGGAGCTGACACTGCAGCTCGGAAGCCAGGGGCACTCTCCTCAGCTCACTTTACCATGCCAGGAGCCTGGGAGAACCCTTTCCTATGTGAAGCTGGAATGTCCAGCCCACCCAGCTGGGGCACCTCTGTGGTTGTCTCCCGGTCCTGTTTCTCCCCCCGCCCCGCCCCCGCCCACAATCCCGGTGGCCCAGGACCTGCTCTTCCCTGAGTGATGTGGACGACTGGGTGGAGAACTACAGGGACAAGGGAGCCAGGAAGCCAGGCATCTTCTAACAAAGCCAGCAGCAGCGGTCTTGACACACATCAAAGATCCAGGCCAGCTAGTGCGGAAGCTGGTCTTTCTGCCTGGTCCGAGATACAGGCCCTGCCCACTTACATCTTCTGCCCTCTCTGTCCACAGCTCCAGGACCCAGAGATGAACTCTGAGCCACTGCTGTTCTTAAATGCTGGCACACCTTTGATCCCAGCATTCTGGAGGCTAAGGCAGGTGGATTTCCATGAGTTCGTGGCCCAGCCTGATCCAACATAGTGAGCCCCGGGCCAGCTAAAGCTATATAGTAAGTCCCTGCCTCAAAAACACTGAAATAGCCAGGTAGTGGTGGCACATGCCATTAGTCCCAGCACTCGGACGGCAGAGTCGGGTGGATTTCTGTGAGTTCACGGCCGGCCCAGTCTACATAGTGAGCCACCAGCTAGCACTGAGATCCTGCCTCCAAAAACACCAAAATAAATAAATAAACGAAAGCAGAGCCTCCAGACTTTAAACACTAATGTTTTCTGAGGCATCCAGTGGCCTCTGCTGAAGCCCTTGTTATTTCTCAAGTGTCACCCGTGAAAGGAACTGCGTGTGGCTGTGGACATGGAGGAAGATCTCAGGACATGAAGACTGCTCCGGGCTGCCACAGCAAAAAGGTGGGGCCAGAAGCAGGAATGTCAAGATCCTTATGAAAGTCCCTGCCACTTGGAGCCCTTCCTTAGGACCCTTGCCTGTGCCCTACTGCCGAGAGACAGGGACCTCCCAGGCTCAGGATCTATGCTTGCTATGGGGGTGAGTGAAGGAACAGCAGCACTGGATATGAAAGCCGCCATGCCTCCCCCCCCCCATCACCCCATCCTTCCCACCCCCTCCTCATCCCTCCCCACACCTTCACATCCCTTCCTCCCCTCCTCCCAGCAAAGCCACAGTCACCTCTTCATTAGTCATCAGGGTTCTTGGTAGGACCACATCAAGAAATGCTCGCAGACGGGTGGTGGCGCACACCTTTAATCCCAGCACTCAGGAGGCAGAGGCAGGTGGATCTCTGAGTTCAAGGTCAGCCTGGTCTACAAAGCAAGTTCCAGAACAGCCAGGACAGAGAAGCCTTGTCTCAAACAAAACAAAACAAAACAAAACCAAGAAAACGAGAGAGAGAGAGAGAGAGAGAGAGAGAGAGAGAGAGAGAGAGAGAGGCAGAGACAGAGACAGAGACAGAGACAGAGACACAGAGAGAGACAGAGACAGAGAGACAGAGACAGAGAGAGAGAGAGAGAGAGAGAGAGAGAGAGAGAGAGAGAGAGAGAGAGAGAGAGAGAGCGCAAACGTGATTTTATGGAACAACCCATAATCCTATGCTCTCCACTTCTCTTTATTGCCAGAGAACAAGGAGCCATCAAGCGGAGACCACCTGCCTATCGTGCCAGTAGGCGGGACATCAAAAGCACTCTCTGAGTCCAGCCTCAGTGGCCTCCACACACCTGAAGAATGTAGGGGGCTCTCTGATGCCTCGCTTCTTTGCAAAGAGCCCCAGGGATCCTTGACATCCCTGGAGGGATCCCTCCCCCCTTGGGGCTTCTCTGTTCACGATTGGTGTGAAATCAGGCTCCCTCAGGCAGGGTCGAACCCCTGTCTTTCATGAGAACAAGGCTCATGCTCCCCCCCCCCCCCCCCAGCTCTCTGCTGCCCCGCCTATGCCCTGCTCTGATGTCCTTGCCTCATTCTGTCACTGTGATAAAAAAAAAAAAAAACACTACGGCCAAAAAGGAGCTTCGGAGAGGAAATGGCTTATTTGTCCGACACTTCCAGATCACAGCCCATCACCGAGGGAAGTCAAGGCAGGAGACTACACAACGGGCCTGCTTGTTCTTCCACGTAGCAGTACTTCCGACTGGGGATCTCCCTCACAGCCAAGGAAGTACAGCAGAAATCCATAGAGGATCGCTGTTTGCCAGCTGGGCCACAGACTTGTGGAGTCCAGCACCACCCTGCCTAGGGAATGCTGCTGCCCACAGTGGGCTAGACCCTCCACACACTCAGGTATCAGGACAATCTCCCCACAAATACACCCATAGAGAGCTCTATCGTAGGCAGTGTCCCACATTGGGGATTCAGGGGTCTGTTGATACAAGGTGTTTAGAGGGGTGGGGGAGATGTCAGGCTTCAGTCATATCACACGCGGATGGGACATGAACATATCTTCCTGGACCTGCCTGGTGGAGTCTAGCCCCACATGTTTGCCCTGAGGGTGCTTTGTACAAATGAGGGTCAGAAAAGAGAGCCAACATGCTCACTTGGTAACTGTGTGTGTCTGTACGGGAATCTCAAAAGACAGTGGCGGAAGACCTTGACCAGAAAGCACTGCCCCCCTCCTCTCTCAGGACATGCTGTCCCACCTACCCTGATTCTGATAGGACCAGGTAAAAATGTCTTCTGGGAGTGCTTCTGGGAGGCAGGGAGGTCAGAGGCACAGATAACCTCACAGGTTTTTAAGGTATTCCACATGGCCTGTGATACCAGAGACGAGGAAACTGAGGCACGGAAAAGCAATACCCACAAATCCCAATGGATGCCCCCTGGGTACATACATGGTTTATAACTCTGGATATGGGGAAACTGGTGTCTAGAGAGGTATCACTCATATCCACTCTGCCCCCAGGATCCCTGGCTCAGACCTGTATGGCTGTGCCCACTCCTGTGGAGGCAGGCTCCAACTTTCTTCTAAGCCCTGGCTCAGTCCACAGACCCTTTCAAAATGCGCCCAGCATTCAGTCAACAAGGGTTCATTCAGCCCAACTCTCCCCAGTGCAGGGAGTGCATGCTTTCAATGAGCACTTCCCAGAAAGAAAGGCAAGCTGGCCATGCTTATGTGACAAGACGCTCCGCCTGGCTGTGCCAAGGACCTCTAGCCATGACCCTGATGGGACTCAGGAGTCATATTAGTCTTGCATCTGGGGCTCAGGGAGGCAGATCTGGGGTTTCTTGGATTCTTTTAAGCCAGTCCCCGCCCCCCCTTCCCCAAGCCAGTCCAGAGGCTGCCACAAATCTCCCAAGCTCAAGGGAGAAAGGTCTGGCTGCAATAAAAGCCACCTGTGAGAGAACACAGACAAGAGCTTCTGTAAGCACATGAGAAGCACTAGGTCCCTTCTCCCTGTGCCCAAGTCTGAAGCCCCCTGGCAGTCACCCTGAGGGAGTCTGGATGGCTGTGCTGGGCCATTAGTGCCTTCCTCTAGTTCACACTAGCTCCTTCCTTCCTGGAGTGGTGAAGAATGTTCCACACAAGCTTCTGGATGGAGAGAGGACGCGCTCTGTCTCTCAGTGTTCTCTGTAGCACCAGCACCCACTGACAAGCCCAGGAGAGGGGAGGTGCTCCCATAGGGGATGATGGTGTGACACCCACAAGGCCTGAGCTGAAGACAATCTCAGGGTACAAGGAAAAGTGGAGGCAGCTGTGGACAGGCTTGGAGTGATGACTCTGTTGGATTTTAAAGTTTTTTGCTGCACAAGCGTGAGGACCTGATTTCAGATCCCTAGCACCCACAAAAATGATGAGCCCTTCAGTGCACAGCCGTGACCTAGGAAGGCAGAGATAGGTGAGTCTCCAAAGCCCAGTGGCCAACACAGTCTAGTCTAGTGAGAGACTCTGCCTCAAAAAAAAAAAAAAAAAGGTAGGGAGTAATAAAGGCAGACACCAAAATTTGACTTCAGACCACCACACACACGTCTACTGATGCTCATGAATACATACATGTGCACACACAAAGTGGACATGCCCATCCAAGGCCATCTGAGATGGCTAGAGCCCTGGGGATACGGTCTTGCCTCAGAATTTCTCCTAAATGTTCATGAAGGGGTAGGCCGAGGAAGCATAGCCCCAGGGTCATCCCATCACTACCCACATGGACAAAACTAGAGAGTTGGAGGCAGGCTCAGCAACCGCTTCCAACCCCTAGGTAGCCGAGGACCCTGTTGTATCTGGTGCGGATACAAAGCACAATGGGTTGTGACCTCTAGGGCCACCAAGCAGGGACCCTGAGCTGGCTGGTGAATGACTGGCCTTTCAGCAACTGTGCCAAGATGATGATAGTTTCGGTGCTAGACACCACTGACCACATGCAGAAGTGACCACATCCTCCCACCGTCAGCCAGAACTCTCACCCTCTGCATCCTCACTCTGAGAAACTATGGCCATGCTTTTCCAGACAACCCCTTCATGAGCATGGGAGAAATTCTAAGGCCACCCCAGGTAAGCTTGGACAGGCATGTCCACATTGTGTGCACACGTATGTATACATACACATCAGTAGGTGTGTGTGTGTGTGTGTGTATGGTGGTGGCGGTGGTGGTGGTGGTCCCAAACTTTGATGTCTGCAGCACTCCTCACCTTTTTTTTTTTTAAGCAGGATCTCTCACTAGACTAGCATACAGGCCAAGTGCTCACCACTATTAGGCCCTGTGCTGGGCACTGGGGTTGCATTCCCATCCAGTTCCCAAGTTATAAATCCTCCCACCACAGCTGGAATGAGAGACAAACCAGACTCCATGATGTCAAGGGACATGGAGTTGGGTGAGGACCAGGTGTGTGCAGCACAGCTTCTGTCCTGATTCGTCCCCAGCTTTTCTGGAGAGGCAGACCTTCAAGGGTTTTACTTCTTAACCATTTTATTAGCAAATACTATATCCATTGCCTGGATTCTGCAATTTACATTAACTTCAGCTTTCTTATCCTCTGTCCGTCCACCCATCTATACAGGCATCTATTTACCCATCCACCAACTTATGTGTCTACCCGTCTACCCAAGCCCTGATCAAGGACACTGTCAACAATTTGGACTCAGCCTATCTAACATGTGGTCACCAGCCCCAGATGGGCACTTAACTTTACATCCCAGATAGCTCAAACATGAGAAGGTTAAAGGTCAACCTTAGAGATGTCACAAGACCACAGCCATTCTGCTTCTGGGGGACACAGAGACTCCCCCAGATGATGTTGCCCAACATACAGGATTTAAAATAGATCTTGGGCTGGTGAGATGTTTCATCAGATAAAGGGGGCTTGCCCTGAAATCCTGGCAATTTGAGCTTGATCCCTGGCCCATATAAAGGTACAATTAAAGAACTAACACTAAAAAGTTGCCCTCCCAGCTCCACGTGCATACTATGGTATGTTTGCACCTCCCCACACACAATAGCAATAGTAAATTAAATTAAAGCAGGATGTTCTTGCCTGCTTTTCTCCAAGCATCTTCTCAGTGGGGCTCTCTGATGATGTATTATGCTGGCAGCTTCTCACTGCTGTGCTGAAGGCACAGCCTGTTGCTCCCAGCAGGGGCAAGTCCTTACATTGTGGGGCTAGGACTATTTAGCCAATGGCATTTCAGACTCCAGTAAGCAGGGTATAGTGTCGTTCTTGATATTGTACAAACTTCCTTGTCTCCTCAACTGGGGCAAGGACTCAGTAGGAGAGCATCTGCCTAGAATCCCCCAGTGAGGGGCTGGGCTGTGGCTCAGTGGTAGAGCCCCTGCCTAGAATCCCCCAGTGAGGGGCTGGGATGTGGCTCAGTGGTAGAGCACCTGCCTAGAATCCCCCAGTGAGGGGCTGAGGTGTGGCTCAGTGGTAGAGCACCTGCCTAGAATCCCCCAGTGAGGGGCTGGGGTGTGGCTCAGTGGTAGAGCACCTGCCTAGAATCCCCCAGTGAGGGGCTGGGGTTGTGGCTCAGTGGTAGAGCACCTGCCTAGAATCCCCGAGTGAGGGGCTGGGGTGTGGCTCAGTGGTAGAGCCCCTGCCTAGAATCCCCCAGTGAGGGGCTGGGGTGTGGCTCAGTGGTAGAGCCTCTGCCTAGAATCCCCCAGTGAGGGGCTGGGGTGTGGCTCAGTGGTAGAGCACCTGCCTAGAATCCCCCAGTGAGGGGCTGGGGTGTGGCTCAGTGGTAGAGCACCTGCCTAGAATCCCCCAGTGAGGGGCTGGGGTGTGGCTCAGTGGTAGAGCACCTGCCTAGAATTCTCAAGTATACTGGAATATATTAAATGGCAGTATAGTTCAGTGGTAGAACTCTTGTTGCTTAGCATATGTTTAGTTCCCTTCTCTAAACACACACACACACACACACACACACACACACACACACACACACATACACACACACACACACACACACACACACACACTGGAGGGATAACTCAATGAGTAAGAGTGTTGGGTGTGTAAACATCAACATTTGCATTTGATTCTCCACACACATGTTAAAAAATTAAGTTCTGTGATCTAAAAAAAAAAAGTGAAACAGTTAACACTTCATTCAACCTAGTCATTTTCTCAGTATTTTTTTAGGTCATGGCATCATGCTGGGTTGCAGTGCCATTGGGTCCCTGGTACATCATTCTGAGTCTGCATCAGCTGGTCCTATGGTCACCTTATCACATACCATGGAATTGTGCAAACCCTATTTTCCAGGGCTGTTCCATCCAAGGATTTGGTTGCCCAGCACCCCCCCCCCAGCACCCTGAACCACACCAGTTCCCATGACATCACCAGCTCCAGTGACCTCTCATTGGCCAGGCTGCCTTCTCATATGAAGATTGAAAACATCACGGAAAAGTTCCGCCAGAGTACAAGAAACAAATGCTCTCGGGACACTTCAGACAGCCCAGGCTGAAGTGCAGCCCGGAGGTCAGGCAAGGTTTAGCCTAGGCTCCAAGGCCTCCAGCTGACCCAGAAGCAGGGGCTCTGAGCTCCTACTCCCCCAGCTCTGTAACCCTCCAAGGCCTGCAACCCTACCCTGGTCAACCACTGTGGGCTAAGGACAGCCTGTGGTCACCAAGCACGGTACCCAGCCTTGAGATATTTCTGCAGGTTTGCCTGAAAGCAGCCTCATGCTGTCAGGGCAGAGTTAGGAAGGGCAGTGGCAGTTGACGGGGCAGCCTTGGCCCTCTCCCTGGCCACCTCCCGACACATCTCTAGCTGGCCTTTGAGTCCCCTACGGCCTCCTAGGGAGCCTGGCACCCATTCCCCTGGACTGGGCAGCTTCGCCTGGCCCCGTGGTCCTTAGCAAAGAAAGACTCAGGCTGAGGACCCAGAAAAAAGTTGCATATTGACATAGGGAACAGGGCCAGAGTGAGCTGTGAGGTGGAGACAGGCAGAGGCCTCAGGCCAGCAGTCACCAAAGGTTGGAAATTGCTCCAGAGGCTATGGTCACAGGGGGTGCCGGACTAGAGTGAAAGAGAAATGGTGTGTGGGGAGAGGGAGCCCTGGGGTGGGGGGAGGGCAGGGGGAGGACGGAGGGGAACAACCAGTCATTCCAGAGAATAATTGTATTCTGCAGCCAGCACACCATAAACTGGGGAGAGCAGGCATAGGAACTTCCGACTGTCCATAAGGGCTATCGGGACTTGAGAGGGCCTCTCAGGACATTTCTGCAGGGATAGGGATGCGGCTCCGTTGATCAAGCACTTGCCTCGCATGCACAGACTCCTGGGTTTCCTCCCAAGCACCACACAATCCCAGAATTTAGGAGGTAGAAGCAGGAGGCTCAAAAGGTCAAGGTTTTCCTCAGCTAAGCAGCAAATTCGAAGATGACCTGGGGTGCAGAAGATCCTATCTAAAAGAGAGTGGGGAGGGAGCTCTGTATATAGTTTGTGTGAGGAACTCAGAGACCCCCTCCCCTCACATCGATCCTATGCTTTCTTCCTTCTGGAGTTTTCCCCACACCAAGCTGGCAGCCAAGGGCAGGGCAGCTCAGCAGGCGGCTAGCATGCTGGGGTCAAAGAAGGCATGCAACTAAAGCTTGATGCTTTCAAGCCACATGGCCCTAGGACCAGAGACCTGTCTCAGAGACCTCCGATCGGGTAGCAGGTGAGGCTTCTTCAGAGGAGGTGAGCCCGCCTAACGTGGGAGGTGAGAGAACCTTTCATAATGTCTATGACCAGAGGGGAAAAAAAAAAACCCTCTGCAGTTCCGTACCTAGAACCTTTAACAACTCCGCAGGGCTCAGGGACGCCCTGTTTTGGTCCCTGGTGAACCCATATACCTGGAGCTAAGCCAGAGCACAGTGAGGACTCGGAGTGGGCCAGGGAACCCAGGCCACAGGTACTGTGGCCTGCCAGTCCCCCTATCACATAAATGCTAAGCTGGGAGGGGCCTGGGAAATGGGGCCACCTCGGCCATGTAGAAAGACCTCCCTGAGACGTGGAAGAAGGCCAGCCAATAATATTGTTAGAACCCCTGGATCTGACCATACCTGATGCCAGGAGACCCTGCTGGGCTTGGCATGAGTCGGTAAATGCCCAAGCCATCTTACCAAGTCCCCACTCCATCCTAGAAGTTGCACAATCACTCCTCGGCTCTGCTGGCTAGCTCCCAAGGCCCTCCCCTCCCCCGCCACAGATCGCCTGCCAAGGAAGGTGGTAGTTTCCTCAATTCCACATGCCTTTGGGAACTGAACCCAAAGGAAGAGCCTCCAAGATGCTAAGCCTCTCCACCTATCTGCTGGAAGAGAGACAGAGGGAGATCCTCTCTGACTGTGTGACCATGGACAAGTTCACTCAATGTCTCTGAACTTCATGGGGGTGAAAAATAGGGTCTATGCCCAGCACCCACATAGTGGCTCACGTCCGCCTATAACTTTAGTCCCAAGAAATCCAACCCCCTCTTCTGGCTACTGAAGGGTACTGCATGCACACGGTGCACAGACATACATGTAGGCAAAACACCCATACACATTTTTTAATGGGGTCTACGATCTCCACCTCCAAAGGTTGGAGCGAGGGGGGGGGCTGAGTATGAGATTCGGGGTGTTGGGAGGGTTCCCTGGCTAGTCAGCAAGGCCACTTACCCTATGGTTCTTGCATCTTTAGGGGCCCAGTACTTGCCAGTTCTGTACTGCCAACAGGCTCACGATTTACTAATGAATTATGCAGGCCCCCCCTCCATCCCCAGAACAGCAGCAATATATAATCCAAAGCTGCAGAAGAGATAATCTACCCAGACCCAGGGGAGCAGGTTTTCAGCACAAACTGGGTCCAGCTTACTAGAAGGACCTAGCTCCCAGCAGTAAAACGCAAGGCCCTGCCTGGCCCGCACCCCATCCTAGAGCATTCTACTAACAGGGAAAGGCCACCCCCCCACCCAGCAGACGTCAGCCAGCAGCGGGGGGGGGGGGGGGGGGCAGGTTCCCTGCCAGCAGCCAGAAGAGCTGAGAGGGGTCTGCCTTCTGTGTGTGTGGGGGGGGGGGGGAGGGCAGAGGACAGACCACACCGTGCATGGAGCCCCCGTCTTAGTGTGCCCTTGGCAGTGCACGCTAACGCCGTTCTTTTTGCTTGACACAGACCCAAAGGTCCTCATCTGTCTCTGGTGTGTAGGGTAACCACTGGAGCTGTCCCAGGGATAACCTGGGCACACACTGGGCCGCCTAAGGGCCCCTTCCCTGGGCCTGCCTGGAACCTGGCTGGCAGCCAACAGTGTCCCTGCGGCACAGCACCTGGCTCTCTGGGGATTTGTTCTGAGTGACACCTTCAGGTGACAGATCTGAGATCTGAATCCTAGACAGGCCTTACAGACGGCTGAGGGCAGGTGGAGAAGCCATTGGGGAGGTAGAGTGGAGTGGGGTGGGGAACCAGCTACTTTCTGAGGATAAGACACCCCCCCTTCCCTTGAGGCCCCTTTTCTAGGGGTTCTCATCTGGCTGGACGAAAGCCCCCCAGGAAGCAGCCGCTTGCCCTCGCTGGGGCGTGCAGGGCTGAGACTGGAGTCTCAGGTTGCCGGATCACATATTTTCCAAATGACAGTTGTTGCAGGCACAGGCCAGCACAGGTAGGGGCTGCTAGCTCTGCTGGGGCAGGGAGGGGGCCCAGATGCCCAGAACTGCCTGGCTTGGTCTTCCTCCTGCCCTCGTGGGAAGGGCATAAGCATTCCACATGGGGCCAATCTGCAGCGTTGCCCACTCTGTGGCTGCTATGCAGCGGTGAGCAGGGACTGTCAGCTGGCTCTGTGGTGTGGCCTGCACGAGCAGCCAGGTCTGCTGTGTACCTGGCCCCAGGAACATTGACCACACGCTTCCGGCTGTGTGCTGCCCTCACAGCTGGCTTCCAACAGCTCACACCATCTGCTAGAGGAAAGGGTAGGAACTCCCCTGACTACAAAGATAGGACATCTAGAAGCTTCCCTTGGAGCTATTCGGGAGTTTGCGTGTGGCATCTGCTCTTTTTAAAAATTACTTTTAGGCACCAGTAAGATAGCTTCTCAACAGGCAAAGGTGTTTGCTGCCAAACTTATGGCCTGAGTCCAATCCCTAAAACCAACATGGAGAGGATTTTTTTTTTTTTTGTAAATTGATCTCTAATCTCCACACATACACTATTGCGTGTGTGCGCCCACCCACCCACAAATAAATAAATAAACAAACACACGCAAAAATATTTAATTTCAGTGTACAAAATAATGATTTTGTTATGACATTTCCACACAACACTGTGTTCTGATCATACTCAGCCACATTACCCACCCACCATCTCCCACTGCTGCCCCACATCATCTTTCCGGACAGATTTCCAGGTGTCTGTGGAAGGAATGTGTGTAGGCTTAGCTCTGGGATACCCGAAGGCACAGACTAAAAATCAGGCTTTGGGGTCTAGAAAAAGCCCCCCTCTCCGCCCCCACCTCTCCCTCAGGCCTTAACTGAAGTTAGAGGTTTGCCTCCACGGTTTCCTGTGATAAGGTGTCATGTCCTGGCGTTGTCAAATGTGAAGAAGGAGCCAGTGTAAGGCACTAGTCAGCCCAGAAGCTTCCATTCAAAGGAAGTCCCAGGGCTGTTTTTCCGCAGCGCGATGAATGTTATTGCCCTCAGCATCTTGACTGACAAAAACACGTGAGCTGTGGCTGCTCTGGATTCCCGGGGTGGGGGTGGGGGGCCCTGCCAGCACTGCAGGGGCGCGCGGGTTAAGATCGGCAGTTGAGCGTTCCCCCAGCACCCCCCCCCCAAATACATTTAAAAACTTTCCTTCTGGACATCCGTGAGCACTGAGAGCAAACAGCCTCTACCTACCAGAAGAACACCCACAGCAAAAGATGCTCTTAGGAGCCTGGGATGAGGAAGAATGAAAAACAAAAACTTCATCCAGAAATGCAGCCGCCCCAGCATGGGGAGGGAGGGGGTTATACGGCTTGAGGGTCCCTCGCAGGCAGCCCGGGGCAGCACAGCAGGCTCGCCGCTTTATGAATTGATTTGAGCCGCCCCCCCCCCCCCCCGCCTGATCTCCGGTGACATGTTATTTGGGTAACCTGCAGTTTTCTATCCACACGGTAATTTTCACCTCCCTCACTGTCAAGCAGAAGACAAGCTTTCACCCTAAGTCAGGACTGACGAGCTACCAAAATAGCAGGCCTGCTAAATGAAGGAATCCCACAAAGGGGCCTGACTGACAGGCACACAATGGGCGCCCCGGTAATGTCCGGGTGTTCAAAGAGGCCCAGGTGGGCAGACGGGAACGGGCTTGTACTCAGGCGCTGCTGCGTCGTCTTCCTCTCGGATCCGGATTCTCAGGGGATCGCAAGGCACGAATTAGCAGACCCCCCGACTATCTATCGCCAGCCCCTGGAGTTTCCGCTTAAACCCTTCCTAAACCCCAACAAAAAGTCTGATTATAGTTTAGTTGAGATGGGCAAGCGAGAGGAAGGAACTCAAAGATTGAGCGATTAGACCCGGCTTCCTCTTCCTCTTCCACCTTTTCACTGTGGATCCCCAGAACAGGCCCCTCATCCTTCGGTTCAGCAAATCCATAAACAAAATGCCCCCCTCCTAGAGACATCAAAGGCAGATGCAAAGTGCGGCCTGGTGCAGGGGAGGACGGGCCTAGGTTGACCCCTCGAAGGAGCTCAGTTCTGTTTCCTTGACCGTTAAAAGCGAGAACGGCAGGGACACAGAGGACGTGTATGAAACCAGCAGCGGCTGAACTTCGTTGCGCATGGGAGAGAAACCGGCAGTGAGCAGGCAACTGGCAAGCCAGACCCCTGACAGCTTAGAGGCCCTCACGCTCCCAAGCCAGCCCCTCACCTCTCCAGCAGGGGCCTCTGCCTGGCTCCCTGGGAGCGGCATTCCTACCTAGGAGCTCGTTGTGGGCTCGGTGGGTGGCCCTAGGGAAAAAGCTGGAACAATGAGAAGGGCTCGGTCTGCCTCCCACAGAAGGGACCCTGCTCCCTCCGCCTGCTTTGGAAGCCTAATGAGTCAGTGTTTGTAAAAGATGTGAGCTTCAGATGAAAGGGTTTTTCGGAGGCCTGCTTGTTAGAGAGGACCAGCCTGCCAGCACCCCCAGAGCACCCAGAGCATTCTGGAACACCTATGAGCCCCACCCCCACCCTCTCCACTCTACCAGAACACCCCACAGGTAAGCCACAGCCAAATCACCGCAGCCAACAGCTGAGGCAACAGGGACCACGTGGCTGGGCCTGTCCATCATATGGCAAACGCACACGGAGGACCCCCACGGCTGGAAGGGCAAAGAGACAGAAAGTGGGCTGAGTCTGTGTCCCTCCCACCTCAGCACCAGTCCCCCCACCCAGGTTTCGTGTTCGTGTTTGTTGGTGGGGAGTCATCCACAGGGGCTCCTGTGACCTGGATGGTGGACACCTTAGGGGGACTGTCCTCTGTTCTGGAACCTAGCCTTATGGGGCAGGCCCATAACTCAGCCGCAGCCCAGGGGCCCTAGCTTACTAGACCCAGAGGAGAGGCCACAAAGCAATCAGATCCACAAGATTCAGGTGAGTAGACACAAACCAGCTGGAGCCAGCAACTACATGCAGTGGTGTGAATACCCGACCCTACTCCTCCTCCTTACTTCCCCCTCCCTCTTCCCCTCCCCTCCCCCTCCCTCCCTGCTTCTCCCTCTCCCTTTCCTCCTCCTCCTCCTCCCTCTCCTTCTATGCCCTCCCTCTCCCTCTCCCTCTCCCTCTCCCTCTATTCCCTCCCCTCCTTACTCTGTCTCCAACCCTATATCCCTACTCTCTGTCCAGTTCTTCTCACAAGTCCCCAGGCATCAGATCAAACCTTTCAGAGGTGCTGGGTCACAGAAGGCCACAGCTGTGGTTCCGGAACCAGCCCCCTGCCCTGCCAAGATCCCAAGACCAAGACCGGTCCTGATGAAAGGAGTAGAGACTGTACCCATCTGTAAACCCACGCCTGTGTAACCACACTCATGTACACACACACAAAACCACAGGTGCACACATGCATCACATACATACACATAAAGTTATGGGAAAGCATATGTGCATATATGAACACGCATGCACGCAAGTACATGCACAGGCACATGCGCATGCACGCACACACACACACACACACACACACACACACACACACACACACATGCACTCACATTTCAAACAAGCACAGAATGGGGCCAGCTTCTTTGGCAAGCTGCCTGGGTTTCTGAGTAACATACATTGTCAAAGTAGAATTTCGCCTGCACCCGTCCACATGTTCAGTTCAGACACCAGCAAGTGTTTTGGTTTGGCTTGGTCTTTTGAGACAGGGTCTCACCATGTAGCCTCGGGTTAATCTTGGGCTGGAGGCCGTCTTCCTGCCTCAGCCTCGCCAGTGCTGAGGTCAGAGGCACAGAGCATCGTGCCCCAGCAAGTTTTTAATCACACACGTGCTCACAGGCTGTGTGCTCTGATGCTCTCTGGCCTGAGATGAAGTCTTCTGGCAGCAGGGGGGGGGGGTATGGGGGGGTGGGAATGGGGTGGGGGATAGGGTTGGGGTGGGGTGGGATGGGGTGAGGGTAGGGGTGGGGTGGGGGATAGGGAGGGGTGGGGTGGGGGTGGGGTGAGGGTAGGGGTGGGGGATAGGGAGGGGTGGGGTGGGGGTGGGGTGGGGGGGTGGGGGATGGGGTGAGGGTGGGATGGGGATGAGGGTGGGGTGGGGGATGGGGGTGGGGTGGGGGATGGGGGTGGGGGTGGGGGTGGGGGTGCTGAAGAGGAAAATCTTCAGGCAGGCACCCAGCTGGGCTGAATGACTCCAACAGGTGAGGTACAACCAAACAGCCTCTTAAGGAGAATCAAGTTCAAGAGGCAGGTGGCCTGAGGGGCAGGTGACAAGTTACCAAGGGTGGTGGAATTAGGGTCTTCTTTTCCAGCTGCCTGTCCTGGCCCCACCACTCACACATCTGATGTTAGAGGCCTGGGCAGCCTGAGTCTTGGCAGGCATGCCATCGCCATTGCCAGCAGCCCGGTTTCATTCTCAGCAGGCCCCAGTACGAAGCTGAGGAGCATGCGGGTCACTCACAAAAACAACCTCGGAAATGCCAGCTCAGCAGAGCAGTCCCCACCCTGGCGGAGCAGGCTCACCCTCACCCAGCAGCCACCCCCCCCCCCCCAAGGCCCTGGCCATCCATCAATGTCACCAGCTCCATTTTAAAAGCCGCCTGGCTGCAGCTGCTTCCGCCACACAGAGGGTAAGGATGGTGGGGGCTCCGCGTGGGGCTGGCTGCTGGCAAAGGTGCCCTGGTCAGGAAGGGAGATACTCAGTCAGATGTACATTGCTGGCCAGCTCCAGCCCAGGCCCTTTCCGAGGTCACAGCCAGACAAAGGCTTGCTAAGAGAGAGTTTCTCTCTGTGGCTAGCCTCTAACCAATGAAAGCAGCTAGAGGCTAGAGTTGACCAAATTGCCACAAAGGACCAGAACACAGGGGCCTGCAGTAAGTGTAGATCCGAAAGCTCCAGGACTAGGGTGTGGCTCAGTGGTAGAGCCCCTGCCTAGAATCCCCCAGTGAGGGGCTGGGGTGTGGCTCAGTGGTAGAGCCCCTGCCTAGAATCCCCCAGTGAGGGGCTGGGGTGTGGCTCAGTGGTAGAGCACCTGCCTAGAATCCCCCAGTGAGGGGCTGGGGTGTGGCTCAGTGGTAGAGCCCCTGCCTAGAATCCCCCAGTGAGGGGCTGGGGTGTGGCTCAGTGGTAGAGCCCCTGCCTAGAATCCCCCAGTGAGGGGCTGGGGTGTGGCTCAGTGGTAGAGCCCCTGCCTAGAATCCCCCAGTGAGGGGCTGGGGTGTGGCTCAGTGGTAGAGCCCCTGCCTAGAATCCCCCAGTGAGGGGCTGGGGTGTGGCTCAGTGGTAGAGCCCCTGCCTACCGGTGAGGGTAGGAATGGGAGTGAATCTCAGTGGTGGAGGGCCTGCCTAGCATATATAAAGCCCCGGGGCTTCATTTCCAGCACCAGATTGGGACCATGAGTTGAGGAAGGACTATCTCAGTGTCCCTCCTTGGGTCCAGTTGTGCCAACCCTGCTTCTCTGTGTGTTGAGTCTGCAGTTAGAGGCCAGAGTTGGCCTTGCTTCCCTGCAGCCATGTTTATTGTTGGATCTGTTTGAGAGTTCTGACCTTGGGTTATGGAACTTCTCATCTGCAGGGTCCACCCTTCTCTACGTGTATGGAGGCATCCTTGTGTGTGGGATTGAAGGGCCTGTTCCTGTCCCCAAGGCGTCACTTTAGTCAAACACTTCTGTCCAGGGCTCTTAGTCTGGGACACCCAGGAACAGTCACGGTAGTAGGTCTCTATGAGTGGCAATGGCAGGCACTTCTGGAAGGGAATAGTTGGGGATTCCTTGTGACCGCTATGTACTTCCAGATACCAGATCTTAAGACTCCCAAATCCTGTATCTAAAGAGATATATTTGGGGGGGGGGCCTGGAGAGGATCTCAGAGGTTAACAGCACTGCCTGCTCTTCCAGAGGTCTTGAGTTCAATTCCCAGGGACTACATGGTGGCTCACAACCATCTATATATGGTGCCCTCTTCTGGTGTGCAGACGTACATGCAGATACAACATTGTATAAATGATAAATAAATGAATAAATATTTTTTACAAAGAGATATATTTTGTATACTAATGAACTGTTGGTGGCTGAGGGCCCCAGGTGACTGGTCGCCAGAAGCAAGGAAGGTTAGAATTCTGGGATCCAGAGGGAAAGCAGATAAAGGCTGATGATCACGAGGAGTCCCCACAAAACCTCAAAAGGAATTATGGAGCATTTAGACAGCTGAGCACATCTGGGAGGCCTGGAGGGGATGATCTTCCTGTAACCCCCTCAGACTCACTTGTGCATCTTTCTGTTGGTACCGTTTATAATGTCCTTGTTATAACCCAGCGAACACACTTCCCTAAGTGCTGTGAGACATTCTAGCAAATTAAAGAACCCTAGCTAGCTCGTGAGAAGCTCAGGCGAGACAGGCCAAGTTTTGTCACTGATGTCTGACGTGGAAGCAGTCTTGGGGGCCAAACCTCATCCT
The DNA here is from genome assembly GCF_964271855.1 of Acomys minous. Classification (NCBI taxonomy): domain Eukaryota; kingdom Metazoa; phylum Chordata; class Mammalia; order Rodentia; family Muridae; genus Acomys; species Acomys minous. Next base: position 70,267,811 of record NC_140498.1, on the reverse strand, counting down.
GTGGGATCTGATACTACCGCCAAGCATACCATGACAGCGCGGAAGTGGACTGAGGGAACTCCAGTTTGGTGTTCCTATATAACTGCTCTGTTGGTGTCAAAAAGCATTTTGAAAGATGACAGTGGGGTGGGAGTCGGGGGGGGGGGGGGATGGGAAACTGAGGCTGAGTCAGATGCTGGATTTACCCATAAAAGATCTCCAGCCACCCAGCCTACCACACACTGGAAAAATGGAGATGTTGTTGAATGTAGGCGGAGGATAGATGACCGGTGATTGGAGTCACAGACACATGATAAATAGATGGACAGGTAGATGGGTGAAGTGGGTGAGTGGATGGCTGGATAAGCACGGATGGGTGACTGATGGATGGATGGATAGATAGGAATAGATAGGTGGGTAGATAGATGGATGATAGTTGGGTAGGAGGATGGATGATGGATGGGCAAATGGGTGGAGAGTTGGATGGTGATTGGATGGGTGGGTGAGTGGCTGGAGCTGTCTGGCCAGATGGATGATGGATAGATTGGGGAAGGGGCAGGAGGCCTAAGCTGACCTGGCTTACCTTGCTGATGGTTTCTGGGTACCTGTCTCAAGCCAAGCGCATATAGCAGCAGGCTCCCATGAGCAGGATGGCATGGCCCCACCTCTTCAGGAAGCAGCCTATCATGTCTCTACATTGCAGGATGAAGAAATAGGATGAGGTGAGGCCACATGTACGTCCAGGTCTCTCTTTCCTTCCAGGTACCAGGGATTGTGGTGGGACGCACAGGACCACCATGTTCACAACTCTTTTTAGCCCCGCCCCCACCCCATCAGCTCTGCCCCAGCTGCTACCACCAAGGGGAGCAACGAGCTCATCCACAAAGCTGCAGGCATAAAAGGCAAGCCACTAGCCTCAGCTGTTCCCATGGCTGACACTTGATCCCCGGACTTAGTTATTTTTTATCCATTAAGTAATCCTAGTGGGAGCCAGAGAGAAACTGAGCCCCTGCCTTGAGCAGGGGCCAAGAGGACTGCGAAGATAAAAGGTCACGCTAAGAGTGGCTGTGGGCCTTGTCCCAAGCCAGCTTCTGAATAGAATCAGGCCTTGGAAGAAATGTTCAGATGCCCAACTTGGGAACTTTGCAGATCTTGGGGCCAGGTCCTTGTTGTTAAAGACCCGTGGCTACTCAGACCACCTGGGTGTGAGGCCTGAGGTCTCCTTTCCTAGCTCTGGCTCTCCACCTACCCGAAGGCTCTTTCCTATCTTCAGAGTGAGATCTCCTGGCGGGAGTTCAGGTGCGCTAATTGCTGGTTGAAGAGCCTGGAGATGCTCACAGCAGGTGTTCAGCAAAGGTGGTTTTCAGGTCAAGCTTGCAGAAGGGCCAGAGGCCAAAGCCTCTGGGGAAATGGCTTGGTGTTCAGGAACTCCCCTGTCAGGACCTCTAAGACCTGCCTGGGAGAGGTTCCTCCCCTGACGTTGTCCTCAACTGGACAGAGTCCCAAAGCAGAAAACACATGAAATCAGTCTCCCCAACACCCCCCCACACACACACATCCTGACACACACACACCCTAGAGAATCCTAGTAATCAAAGACTTTGCAGAGTGACGGCATTTCTGTTCTCTGTTCCTCCCGTGCATTAAAGTACTGGGGTCGCCAGCTCCGTAAGATGCTGCTATGTCTCTGCCTTGCCAAATCCTCTTAACCCTGAGCCTCACACATCTGGCACAGAGAAGGTAGCTGTTTGGTGGATGGATGTTGAGTAGATGGAAGGGTGAGGGGATGTACAGACAGATGGATGATCAGAGGGATCGATCAGTGAGTGGGTGAGTGGGAGCATAATATATAGATATGTAAGTTGTTGCATAGATGGATGGACCAATGGTGTGCGAGTGGGTGAATACATGAGTGGACGGTGGGTAAATAGATCTATGGAGGGTGGATGGAAGGATGACCGGATGGATGGATGAATGGATGGACAGTTGGATGGTGGATGAGTGGCTAGGTGAGTGGTAGATGGATTAATGGATGGGTGAATAGACAGATGGATGGGGTGGGCAGGTGGTTGGTTGCATGAGTGGTGGACGGTTGGATGGTTATGGATAGATGGGTGGATAGGTAGGTGGTTGTGTAGATAGTGGGTAAGTGGATGGATGAGTAGAGATGGATGGGTAGGTGGATGGATGGATGGATGGATGGATGGATGGATGGATGGATGGATGGGTAGAGACAGACTTGCCTAGCCAATGTGGGCTCTGAGTACCAAGCAGGTAGCCTTTCAACTGAACACTTGGAATCCTAGTCAACAGATCCCTGCCTCCGTTTCCTTACTGAATCTTACATCCTTCCATTGTCAGAAGTCAGTTCTCCAAGCCTTTCCCCTCCCACTGTCTAAACTGAGCCATCCCCTCTCGAGGAAATAACTAAGGGATCCTATTTTGTCCATTTCTCTTTCTCCATCTGCCCCCCCCCATCCCACTCTCCTCAGGTACAGAAGGCGACCACGTACAAATCCAAATCCCACTAACAGACAGGAGGTCAAGCCCCTCCCACACGCTCAGCCTGTGCCCCTGCCCTGGGTTCAGGATCAAGATGGGATCTTCAGTCTGACTCAAATGCTTTGAGACGTGCCCCCCTCTTCCCTCCACCCACTTGCTCCACCAACAGCTGCATCCTCCATCCTGTGATGTCTTTGGAGAGAGACACATGAAGACAGAATCAAAGATCAGCTCCAAGTGTCTCCAGAGCCCTGGCCTCAGACCTTCAGCAGGTCCCTGCTCCCATCATGAAAAAAGAGGTCTAGGGGCTCAGGGTCTGAGCCCAATCCTGAATCATCCCTGTACCGAAGGGACCAAAGCCAGATGTGGTCTCCAGTCCAGGAGAGCATCCTCCACACAGCCTCACAAGCCCAGCCCCGCAGAGCCTCAGGACAGTAGTTTGAGCTATAAGCAGGAGTATGTGGACTTACTGCCCCATCTTACGCCTCATGCTGAGGTGATACCGAGCCCTGTCTGATGTTCTCTGCATGCATATGTGTATACATTCATGTGGGGGCCGGAGATCAACATTGGATGTCTCACCACTGAAACTGGAGATCACTGATTGGTTGTTTGGTCAGCAGTTCCCCAGTGACCCTCCCTGCCTCCCCACACTCCACACTGGGATTGCACACATGTGCTACCACACCTGGTTTCCCCACATGGGTTTTGTGAGGGGATCAAACGCAGGTCCTCATGCCATTTCCCAAGGCCTCCCTTTTCTCTTTTCCAACTGTAGCCAGCTGGCTTCCGCGTCAAGCAGGCTTTTCTGAATTACAGAGTATTTTTCCCTGTGTGCCTTGGCCCTAGAAATAAGACACTGCTCAGTGCCCCTCCGCGAGGCCCCCTGGAATTCAAGGTATGTGGCCCTGATCAGGGTCCCAAGGGTCCTGATACCCCATACACAGGCCACACAGCCTTCCAACAGAGAGGCAAGGCCCCACCTGCCTCCTAGAGCAGCGACCACTTGTGTGAGGAAAAGCTTGGAGTCCTAGGAGGGTGGGTGGCCTCTCTGTCCAGCTGGTCTGCAGCCTTAAGGGCAAGGGAGACTCCACAGAGTGACAACTGCATCACTTGCCCCCTGCCTGTCACCCTGGGACAGAGTGACAGGTGAGCACTAGTGAGCTGAAGAGAGACAACAGCTGCCAATGCCCCACCCCCACCCCATGTCAACCTGGAACCCTTAACAAACTCCCTCTCTGCCCCTACTCCTTGCAGAAGGCAAGATTTCGCAGCCACCTAGGACTCCTAGTAGTCTTGGGCTGAGACCCACACTCCTCTCTGGCTAGCTGGACCCAGCAGCATCTGAGTCATTGCAGAAGGTGAGGAAGGATCACAAGGGCCTGAGGCTCCTGCCTTCCCAGGGCCCGGGCTATCTAGCCGAGGGTCAGAAGTGGCTGGATTTGACATGCAAAGCCCTGAGACACAGGAGCTGGGAGAAGCAGGCCCACATAGGCTGAGCTCAAGGACGTGATGACCTCATCTGTGTCCCTGGCCTGAGGGCTTGGATGTTTACCATAGAACCAGGCTACTCACTCAGGCCACAAAGGTCCCCTGAGCACCCAGGGTTGGCTGAGCCTTTGAACATGGGCCAAGAGGGAGCCGAATATCAGGTGTCCAAGGGGCCCCTGCTTCTCAGACCCTGCTAGGTTTCTTCTTGGCAGAGGCCCCACTTCGTGGGAGCCTCACCCTCTGCCTTGCCTCCTCCTGACCCTCAGACCCTCATCGGTCTCCCCCACTGTCCCCCACAGCTTATGAAATGGGCAAACGAGGGACCCCATGCATAGTTCCAATTCACTCTAATCTAAATTAAAATGGGGCTGGGCGGTGGTGGCAGGTGCCTTTAATCCCAGCACTAGGGAGACAGAGGCAGGTGGATCTCTGTGAGTTCGAGGCCAGCCTGGTCTACAAAGTGAGTCCAGGACAGTCTAAGGCTACACAGAGAAACCCCTGTCTCAAAAAAACAAAAATAAAATAAAATAAAATGAAGTGGGAAAATCTAAACAGCCAGGAACACTCACTAACAAGCCTTTTATGGATTTCTGGAGCTCTAGACATAGGTCACAGCTCTGTTTGTGAAATCCAGAAAATAGCACCAGCCTAATCACCCACAGCAGATGGATAGAGGAAGGAGACGTGTGATAGCTCCACACTAGGGAGTATTACTCAACCCTGAAGCGAATGAGCCGCGCAGTGTGCTGGGAGAAGAAAGGCATGTACAGAGAAAATGAAAAATGCCAGCGAGGCACCAGGAAATGTCACTCTGGAGAGTGCTTGCTGAACATGCATGAAAGCCCCAAGTTCGGTCCCCAGCACCACATCATCTGGGTATGGTGGCTCACGTAATTCCAGCATTCAGGAGGTAAAAGCAGAGGCAGAAGGATCAAGGGCAGGCCAGGGTCATGGCTCCGTGGGTAAGAGCGCTTGCTGTGTAAGTTTGAGGGCCTGCGTTTGGATGCCAGCACCCATATAAAAAGCTGAGCATGGCTACACACCCCTGTTCCTCTAGTGCTGTTGGGGGCGGGGCCAGGAAGATTGCACAGGGCATGCTGGCTGCCAGCCCAGCTCCAGGTTCAGCGAGAGACTCTGTCTCGAGGGAATAAGGCATAGCGTGATGGAGCAGGTCGTATGACATCTTCCTCTGCTCTCAGAGCCTGTGAGCACTGCCACTTGCACTCACAGGCACGTGCACACTTACACACTCATGCATGCATGTGCACATGTGCACACACAAGATCATGCCCATCTACCTAGTGAAATTTGAGATTAGTCTAGGCTACACGGACTCTATCTCCAAAAAGAAAAAAAAGAGGCGGCTAATCTATCTTAGATACATAACAGGGACACCCCCTAATGTGGGACACAGGATTGTGAACTTGGGTGGTGCTCTAAACTGTGGGGGTGACACGTGTGTGATAGTACAAGCTCATCCTCCAGAACCTAGTGCCTCTGCATGCGCGCACCGAAACCTGTCAAAGTATATGCATTAGTGTGTGCAAAATTCAACGGTTAAGAGCACTGTCTGCGGTTTAATCCCAGCACTCGGGAGGCAGAGGCAGAGGCAGGTGGATCACTGTGAGTTCAAGGCCAGCCTGGTTTACAAAGCGAGTCCAGGACAGCCAAGGCTACACAGAGAAACCCTGTCTCAAAAAACCAAAAAAAAAAAAGAAAAAAGAAAAAAAAGAGCACTATCTGCTCTTCTAGAGGACTTGGGTTCCAAGCACCCACATAGTGACTCAAAGAAGTCTGTAACTCCTGTTCCAGGGGATCTGATATACAACACACACACACACACACACACACACACACACACACACACACACACACACACACTTTTGACTTCCGTGGGCACCAGGCACACCCGGGATGCATAAACATATATGCAGGCAAAATACCTAGACATATAAAATAAAAATAAATCTTTTTAAAAGCGTGTTCTGATTTCAATGTATCAATTTCAGTATATCTGCTTCAAAAGCAGTCCATAGGCCACTTTTAAAGGGGATATGCTCCTGGGATTAAAGATGGACATAGAGGGGAAAAAAAATGACTGCAGTCCATAGTGCCACAGCTCAAATAAGTGAACAAATAAACAGGGGCCAACACGGGTGGACTCTGAGGGTGAGACATTTGCACAACTCTTCTTAATACTGGATCTGGGAGATGTTTAGTGGATTGGGCACTTGCCCGACAAGTGTGAGGCCCTGAGTTCAGATGCCCAGCAGCCAAGTAAATGCCAGGAAGGTGTGGCAGCCTGCCTGTAATCCCAGCACCCCAGAGGAGAAGACAGGCAGTCCCTAGGGCAAGTTGGCTAGCCAGCCTAGCCAAATCCGCAAGCTCTGAGTCCGGCCGAGAACCCCTGCGTCCAGACGCTCCACTTCAGCTTCCACGCACACACATACGCCCACATGCAAAATAACCCACATCGCACAGCTGCAGAGAGCGTGCTGCCTCGTTTGAAACTGCACTCCCTGAGATGGTATAAGTGTTTCAAAATATTTTAAAGCATTTGATACACTTATTTATTCATTCATGTGTGTGTGTGTGTGTGTGTGTGTGTGTGTGTGTGTGTGTGTGTGTCCATGCGTGCTCACGTGCACTTGTTACAGTGTGTTTGTGTAGAGCTACAGGACTTTCAGGAGTCAGTTCTTTCCGTCCATCTCAAACAGTTCATCCGGTTTGGGTTTAAGCTGAGTCACCTTACTGGCCCACAAATAAAAATGTAATTGAAATAAATAAGTCAGCTATAAAAGCCTAGAAAGCATCGGACACGGTTTTCTATAACTTCTACATAAAAAAAATAAATTAAAAAACCCCTTTGTTTGATGGGGGAAAAAATGAAGGATTAAATGCGTGCGTAACAAAATGAGCAAGCATTTTTCGAATTATAGACAAAGGGTTAACGGCTCGGATATATAAATAGCTTCTACAAATAAAGAAAAGGGCAAACATTAAAAGAACAGAATGAGCCAAAGAAATGAAGAAATGACAGAAAAAGGAAATGCCAACAGCCTTTAATCATACAAAACACGCTCGGAAAATGGCCCATGGAAAAAATTTAAAACTGAAGCTTTTTTTTTTGTCTTTGAGAATGTGAATAAAATGAATATTTTTGTGTTACAATTAAAAAAAAACTTTAAGTGTGGTTCAGGCTACCAATTAAGTGATTTAGTTTTCAATTATAATTTTTATGATAACTAGATGCATGCAAGTATTTCCCTAACTGAGATGCTCTGGGCTATAGCTCAGTAGTAGAGCTCCTGCCTAGAATCCCCGAGTGAGGGGCTGGGGTGTGGCTCAGTGGTAGAGCCCCTGCCTAGAATCCCCCAGTGAGGGGCTGGGGTGTGGCTCAGTGGTAGAGCCCCTGCCTAGAATCCCCCAGTGAGGGGCTGGGGTGTGGCTCAGTGGTAGAGCCCCTGCCTAGAATCCCCCAGTGAGGGGCTGGGGTGTGGCTCAGTGGTAGAGCCCCTGCCTAGAATCCCCCAGTGAGGGGCTGGGGTGTGGCTCCGTGGTAGAGCCCCTGCCTAGAATCCCCCAGTGAGGGGCTGAGGTGTGGCTCAGTGGTAGAGCTCCTGCCTAGAATCCCCCAGTGAGGGGCTGGGGTGTGGCTCAGTGGTAGAGCACCTGCCTAGAATCCCCCAGTGAGGGGCTGGGGTATGGCTCAGTGGTAGAGCCCCTGCCTAGAATCTCCCAGTGAGGGGCTGGGGTGTGGCTCAGTGGTAGAGCACCTGCTTAGAATCCCCCAGTGAGGGGCTGGGGTGTGGCTCAGTGGCAGAGCCCCTGCCTAGAATCCCCCAGTGAGGGGCTGGGGTGTGGCTCAGTGGTAGAGCACCTGCCTAGAATCCCCCAGTGAGGGGCTGGGGTGTGGCTCAGTGGTAGAGCATCTGCCTAGAATCCCTCAGTGAGAGACTAGGGGCATGGCTTAGTGATACATATACCAAAGAATGAATGAATATATATGTGTATGTGTGTCTCTGTGTCTCTGTGTGTGCCCATATGTATGTGTATACAATTAAGTTATCTTAGTTTTTAATTTACTATATCACAAATGGCAGTATTTTTATTTTATTTGATTTACTTAGCTTTTTTAAATTTTTATTTTAGCCTTTTAATGCCACTGTAAGGCAGTTTAAGTTTATCAATTTACTTATCTTTAAAGATTTATTTATTTATTTATTTATTTGTTGGTGTGTACGGTCATGTATACCTGTTTGTGTGGGTGTGTGCATATGTACATGTATGGAGGGAAACCATGGATTTCAAGAGTCTTTTTCGGTTTCTCATCTTTTTTGAGACAGGCTCTCTCAGCGATCCTCGAGCTCACTGGGAAGCTGGTTAGTGACCTCCAAAGATCCACCCGTCCCTGCCTCCCTAGTATGGGACTACAAGTCTGTGCTCCAACAACCAGCCTTTTATGTGGGGGCTGGGGATCTGAACTCAGATCCTCAAGCTTGAAGAGTGAGCACTTTACCCACAGAGCCATCTCCTCAGACCTCGGGTATCTATCAACTTACATCATCCTTTCCTTCCCCCAATCCTTTTTCTCCCACCTGTCTTGGGAGGAAAGCCTAGCTTTGTGGGGGTTGGGGGCGGGCACTGGCTGCTGAGTGACATTTCCAACTTCCGGCCCAACTGCCCACCAATGCTTCTTAATTATCCTGCAAGAGGCGTCCGGTCTCTCAGTCTCTTAGCATCACTCAGGAGGCAGTGGGTGCCCCCCCCCCATGACCGTTGCCAGTTCCAGTTAAAAGCTTGAATCACCTAGGCTTGGCCTGTTCCCAGGGGACCAATATTGCTCTCTGTGCCTCTTGCCTCTGAAGGGGAGCCTCTAGGGCCTCCCAGGAGAGATGACCAATTGGGACATCTAACTGGACTCACAGCCACATCCTAAGTAAACAAACAAATCTTTTGCCTAAAGTTCCTGATTTTTCCCAGGCAGCATGTAGACTCAGGGCCCAGCCCCTCTGAGCAAACTTAGTACGCAGAACCCAGCAGAAGGTGACCAACCTGGGGTCTCCAGTACTAAGCGGCCATACCAGGACCCAGCAGACACTGAGGCCACACCTCTGACCACGCCCAGCAAGAGCCCTTGTAATTTGGGATGACATCACCCAGCCATGTCTGAAGAAAAATCCCTGCTCACAGGAAGGTGACATTTGTGGTGATCCCAGAATAGTCTCAAGAGCCGTTCTCCACCCTGAACCTCCTGGAAGCCACGCCCACAAAGACAGAAATCTCAAAGCCCCAGAGCCTTTGGTGCGCCAATGGGAGCATGAAGAAACTTCCAGAGGAACCAGTAAGTCATAGCATCTAGGATCCTGTGAGAAACATTTGCACAGGGAAAAAGTGGATGAAAAAAAAAAATTAATGGATGTAGAAGATAGAGGCAGGCAGGGCAGAATTCTTCCCTGGAGCCTTAGAGGGAACCAATGCCAAAACACTTCAATAAAACTTTCAGCCTCCAACGAGAGAGAGACTTAGGTCCTGGACTTATAGTCAGGAAATACACATGGTCACCACAGGGCACTGGCCTGTGCAGATAGGACCCCAGAGTCCACATCCAAGCATGGGAACTGTTATCACGGTTGTTGAGGGACCCTGAGCCAAGAACTCAGGATCTGTCCAAGGTCCCAGCTATCCTTTTGTGCCTTAGATTCTGTGTTCAGAAGCACTCAGGTTCTTAAGCCACAACACATGGGGTGTATGAGGATCAAATGGAGTTTGCAGGGGACCGCCTGGTACAGATCCTGGTGGACTTGGAAGCTTCAAGAAAGCTGAAGTTAGCCTGTACTACCAGGGCCCGACTGCTCAGCAGAGTCCCTTCAAGTCTCCTCAAGAGTCCACCGCTTTTACATGGCCACGAGGCAAGGGTTGACTGTTCATTGCTCCTCGTTTGCTTCTTTAGCCGACCTTTCCCTGTGCCCTGAGGAAGACACAAGTATTGAAGATTCCCTACCCCACGTATAGAAAAGGAGGCGCAGACCGGCTCAGGATGGCATGGTCAGGAATGACGTTCTCCCCTGGCCCAACCCACCCAGGCACATCAAGTCGCATCAGGACTGAGCTCTTCCTCATCCGTTGAGGCCAGGCAAGGCAGTCTGATAAGAGGGAAGTGACGGAAAGCAGACAACAGAGTCTGTGCCATAGACAACACCTGCTCAACTCACTAGGGGACCCACATGAAGGTCAAACTCCCCATTGGTTACATATGTGTATGGGGGATGGGCGGCGGAGGGGTGGCTGGGTCCAGTCCACGCATGCTCTTTTTGGTTGGTACATCCATTTCCCCATGAATCTGGGTTAGTTGACTCTGTTGATCTTCTTGCCGCATTCGTGCCCCCTCCAGGTCCTTCTGTCTCTTCCACAGGACTCTCCCCGCTCCGCCTAATGCTTGTCTATGAGCCTCAGCATCTGATTCAAGGGGAGGGGGAAGGGGGGAAGAGAGTGAGAGGGAGGGACCAAGAGGAGAGGAGAGGAGAGGAGAGGAGAGGAAAGGAGAGGAGGGAGGGGGCTGTGACAGAATATAAAGTGAATATATAAATTGAAAATAAAATTTTAAAAAGACAAGCAGCAGAAACGACATTTCTTCCCCTGCCATGCCTCACTCTGAGGGAGGAACTGGGGAAGAGGCAGGAAACACTGGTGAGAGAACAGGACGTGGGTTCCAAATCAATCCCTCTCTCTGAGGGCCTTCAGTGGTTTCCCTCCAGCTTTTGCTGTGGCTGCAGACAGGCCCTTGCTCTGTAAGGCAAAGTGTTTGCCGCTTCCCAGGACCAGGCTCGGGGGGGGGGGGGGGGGCGAGGGGGACACAGGATGCCTATAAGAGTATAAGCGCTCCTAACCGCCAAGTATGCAGGATGCCTCCACCAAATCCACAGAGGTATGTGATACCCAGATGGCCTCAGCCTCGGGCAGGCACTATTTGTCCAGCCTCTCTCCCACCTGCCTGTGTCCATCCATCCAGGGGGATACGGGAGCCCTGAAAGAAGGGCAGATAAAAGGCACACATGTGTCGGCATACCCATAAGACACAAGCCTGTAAATTAGGGATCGTAATCGGACACCTATGGAGCTTTCCTTGGGCGTGAGATATGCTCTAAACACAGTGCTAGGGACTGAATCTAGGTTCTTACACATGCTAGTCAAGAGCTCTACCAGTAAGCTATCCACCACAGCCCCTAGCCATCGGAGAGCTTGTGTGTGTGTGTGTGTGTGTGTGTGTGTGTGTGTGTGTGTGCGCGCGCGCGCGCGCGCGCGCGCGCGCACGCGTGCACATGCATGCCAGAAGTCAGTGTAGGATCATTTCCTTATTTTCACCATCCTTTTTAAATACAATGTCTCTCACTGAACCTGGAGCTCACCAATTCAGCAAGACTGAATTGAATCCCCATAAATCCTCGTGTCTTTGCTCACCAGTACTGGGATTGCAGGCACGCGCAGCTGGGTCCAGCTTCTGACATGGGATCCGAACTCGAGTCTGCATGTTCATGCAGCATGTGTACTTTACTGATAGAACCATCTCCCATGCCCTTCAAGCAGTTTTTACACACAAACTTGTGCCCGCTGTAGATTGTGAGAGAGGCATGGCAGTCACCCTGGGTCTTAGAGAAACAGAGGCATCAAAAAATATTAACAAAAGCCAGGCATAGTGGTGCACGCCTTTAATCCCAGCACTCGGGAGGCAGAGGCAGGCAGATCTCTCGGTTCATGGCCAGCCTGGTCTACAAAGTGAGTCCAGGACAGCCAGGGCTACACAGAGAAACCTTGTCTTGAAAAACGAAACAGACAAAACAAAACAAAAATAGCACAAAGTCCCCAAAGCCACATGAGCTAGTGACAAGAGAACCAGCACCTGACCCTACATCAGGCCGTTCATTACTCCACACAGGTGAATGAGTACCTACATGCACCCATGAACAGGCACACACACAGGCACACACACACACACACAGGCTCACACACACACACAGGCACACACACACACAGGCACACACACAAGCACACACACACACAGGCACACAAAACATTACATTAGGCTTTGGGGACACACGGACAGATATGCCGCTGTAAATTCTAGGTATGACCAGTGCTCATCACCAGAGCCTCAGTTTCACCAACTCTGAATCGAGGTAACAAGGAAGCTTAGGGTGCAAAGTGACATTTTTAAGCCCGCCTCCTGTCCCCTCCCCCTAGCAGAGACAACTGAGATAGCTTCCTGACGCAGTAGCTAGGCTGGGGGCTGAAGGATCGACCATCTTTTTGGTTGGAGACAAAAAAAACTCCCATGGGGGCTCCTTACCTCCTCCCACACCCCACGGGCAGCCTCGGGGACACATCCTGGCCACCCGCCAGCTCCCAGGAATGCCTGTAGTGATTCCTGGAGCACAGCCAGATGCTGTCACACGCCCCAGGGGCCCCTCAGCATTCTTGGCTTTTGTTTCCGATGACGATGTGGGATGCTCTGGGAAGGGGGAGCCTGCAGGGAGGGGTGCTCTGGGGAGCCACTTGCAATGACAAGACCTGGGCCTCCCATCCTCGTCCCTAAGAGGCCAGGGCCATGTACAACTTCTGATTTCCAATAGGGAAGTGAATGCTGGCGGCAAAGGCAAGAGGGAGGGGTAAGCAGTGGGTGCCACTCGGCACACACGTGATCCGGCAAGGGCTGGGTGCAGGGAGAGGAGGTGGGCTCAGTGCCAACCCATGGGGGCTCCAAAAGATGGTGGACGTGAGCTCCAGGCCAGCTGAACACAGCTGCTGACAGAGTCACCAGGAGGCTCCCTACTGCTCTGACAGGAAGGTGCTTTGCTTCATCCCTGGCTGCTCCAGCTGGTCAAGGGTGAGCCTTGAAGGCCTGGCAGGGTCCAAGCTACCCTGCTGGGCCTCCCTTCAGCGATTTGGTTAAAGACAGGAACAACTTATGCCCTATTTATATCCCTGGCTTCGCCACCCAAGGCCTCTGTCCCCATAGCCTGTTCGAGAATTCCACTCCTATCTGTTTACACCTAAACAAAATGTTTCCTTAGCTCCGGTCGGCTTGCTGGCAGTGAACGTAGGACTTGGGCACCTGTGAGCACAGGTCCAGCTGCTGAAGTGGGCCCTCCCTGGCCTGAGCCATCCCTAAGGCAGTGGGCAGGAGCAGGGCTGTGCAACAGTGACCCCTAGTCCTGCCGTGGTCCCACGGCTTCTCTTGGCTTTGCTGTGTCTAACTTTCTCAGCTGCAGGCAACCTCGAGCCTTAGCAGGACCGAGACCCTGGAAGGGTGTTTACGTGGCTCTTGAGCGTGTGGCCGGCTCCCAATCCATCCTCTTTGGGTCACAGCTCCTCTCTCTGGCTTCTCCTGGTTAGAGCTTTGGTCTTTCTGCTCCTTCAAAGTGGCTCTCTCCTGCTCTGTCCACCCCCACTGACCACTCTGGGAACCCCAAGTCAGAAAGGGTAAAAATACAGACCTTGGCCCCAGAGGCTCATGGGGCAAAAATGAAATCTTCGGGTTCCCTCAATCCTTTGCTCTCAGCAGGTGGAATTTGGAGCAGAATAAAATGTTCAAACCCCTTCGGAAGACTGAAACGCAAGGCCTGTTCCCTGGATGGGGACCAACTCTTAGCTGTCGCGCTAGGCTTCAGGGCTTTTCCACAGAAGGCGAGTGCAGAAGAGGGGAACAAGAACGGAGGCCTTGCCAGGCGGTGGTGGCGCACGCCTTTAATCCCAGCACTCAGGAGGCAGAGGCAGGCAGATCGCTGTGAGTTCGAGGCCAGCCTGGTCTACAAAGTTAGTGCAGGATAGCCAAGGCTACACAGAGAAGTCTCAAAACCCTCCCCCTCACAAAAAAAAAAAAAAAAAAAAAAAAAAAAAAAAAAGAATAGAGTCCTTGGGTTGGGGTATAGAGAAGCACTTTCCAAGAGGATCGTATTCAGAGTCAGTCCCAGGCACATATATCTGCAAAACTGGCCGTGAACCCTAAACCTCTGGGCTTAGACATTCCTCTCAGAAGGCCACCAAGAATCCCTGAGGTGACCAGAGATGTTGGCCGTGAAGCAAGAGCCAGAACATTGACAAGATGGGGATCCTGCTCACGGTCACAGAAGGTCCTCAAGTGTGATGTCAGGGGAAACTGACCACCCCTCAGATCCCCTCTTGGCTCTTACCCCAGCCTGGGAGCCTCTAGTTGAATTTAGAAACGTCTGGGAAGCCTGAGCTGGGTACAGGAGATTCTAGGGCTGTCCCTTGGCCACAAGGGCTGGTTACCTCCCTGGACCCTTGTGACAACCCTGAGTGAGCAACCTTGGACACAGAGAGGCAGGCATGGGGACGTGCTCATGGCACAACACATTGCTAGTCGCACAGTGAGGCCACACTGCAGCGGGATAACTGTCCAGCCTGCTCTCAGGAGTCCACAAGTGGTTCTGCCACCCAGCAGGCAGGCGACACAGGTAGACAAACAAAAATAGAAAGTCTGGCTACTGGCCAGGGGTCCTGTAGAAGGACTGATCCTTTTGGGCAGGTCTAGGGAGCTGGTTGCTAAGCAACAGCAGAAAATTAAGAGTTCACCAGGCAGGAGGTACAATTTTGGAGATACAGCCCAGGTGAGGGCAAAGAAGTGGCAGCCTTCTCTCTCCCTCTGATAGAGCTGCTATGGGCTAGCCTCAGCCAGCACCTCCTACTGGCCATCCTCTGGCAGATCTCCATGGGAAGGGAGAACAGGTGGGAAGTGGGTCTGGCAGGGTCCACAGCAGAGCAGGGTCAGTTCCCCTCCACCTGTTCAGGGAGCGCAGGAACTCCAAAGGTCAACCCACATTCAGACACTTTTTAAAATGTCAAATGCAACCCCAGAGTGTTACCTGAGCCAGCTCTTCCGCTGCCCAGTGCAGAGATCTAGCTCTGCCGGGCACCCTAAACCCCACTGGAACCCACCGGGTCTACCATCTACCCCTACTGTAGGTAACAGGAGCTACTAACTGTTCCCACCTCAAGGAAAGACTAGACTCCCCAGCCTTGTTCTTCTGGGCCAGCTGGCTCTCACGGGGCTCTGAAGAGAGATAGAAACTTCTCCATGGATGACTGGGCTGAAACAAGGCACCATGGGTCAAGGCCAGAGGTACAGCTGTCGATGTGGGCGGAGCTCGGGTTAGCCCTGGCATCCTCTCTGAGTGACTAGAAGGAGCCTGTGGTCCAGGGATGGAATGCCAACCCCCCCCATGAAACAAAAGAATCCTATAGGGGGTGAGGAACGGGGAGTCCTCAAGCCTAAGGAGATACAGTCACAGGCTCTTCCCTTCCTCTGTCTGAGCCAAGAGCATCTTTTTCTTTTCTTTTCTTTTCTTTTTTTCTGAGACAAGGTTTCTCTGTGTAGCCTTGGCTGTCCTAGACTAACTTTTGTAGACCAGGCTGGCCTCGAACTCACAGCGATCTACCTGCCTCTGCCTCTGCCTCCCGAGTGCTGAGGTTAAAGGTATGCGCCATCACCACCCGGCTGAGCCACGAGCATCTTTTGAGGGGGTAAAGATTTATGCCAGTTCTTGTGTTGCTGAGCTTGGGGCCTGGGCACCTAGCTCACCAATGACAGCTCAGTCCTATGGTCTCTCCCACAGCCCCTTGAAGAGGAGGAAGCGCCACGTCCTGTTCAGAGAGTGAAATGGAGGCGCTGAACTCTGCGTGACAGAGTTGGGATTCAAACCCAGGCCCCCAGACTCCAAGGCTAAGGTTGTGAAACAAAGAGAGAAGGATAGCGCCCAGAAAAACAATGGTGAGTGGGCACAGCCACCCACCCCTCCCCCAGAGCACAAAGAACAGGCTGCAGCCTCATTCTCATCCTGCCCTGGTGATTGGCTGAGATGACAGGAGCTGCATTTCCCAAGCCCAGCAAACATCTGTTGGCAAATGTGTGTCCATCCGTCCTGTCAAGTGCTGGGATATTCTGGGACCTTGTTGTCCAAGTTGGGGTTCTGTTGTCAGACACCCCGAAGTCCAGTTGAGACAGGGGAAGGGCAGGTAGATGACCCCATGTAGAATGTCTGGACTGTAAAATTGGAGTGCGGGGTGGGGGGACCGGACTCATAATATCTGAGCGATGGAATGCTTCAGGAACAGTTTGATCCAGGAGCTACTACCATCAGAGCAATGCTTTAAAGATTGAGTCGGGGCTTGCCTCTGTGAAAGAGAGTCACAAGTGAAGATGGCTGCAAGCATATGGCATCTAAAAAAAAACCACAGTCACCTCAAGCATAGAAAGGCTAGGTATATACTCAGAAGGCCCACGTGCCCAGCAGGCCGGCTGGAGGAGCCCCACGTGAAAAGGTAGCAAGGGCAGGACCCCACTGTCCTGGATGGGCTCCCAGATCCCCCGCTGTTCCCTGACCCACCCCACCCCACCCCGCCCTTGCAATCTATTTCTGAGTTTCTCTGTAAAAGCCTATAGCTGGGACCGGAGGTGGCACTGGGCAAGCTCCCGCCCAGCAAGGGCAAAGCTCCTTGGCCAAGACACCAGGCACTTCCTGGCTTGGCTCCGTGTCTGGGGGCTGGTGGGGGGAGGGGGTCCGGGGGCGACATTCCAGCTGCCATTCCAGCCCCTCCTCGACAATTTGTCCATTTCCTGCCTTGGCTGCAAATCCCAACCATTTCCTTCTCGGCCGCCTCCGGCCTCTGCCCGCTGCCTGGCCCTGCGCTGACCCTGAGGGACAGAGGGCCGTCTTGTCCTGCCAGCTCTGACTTTGGAAACAGCACTGCCCTCAACCCTAGCGTCTGCCAAGAAGCCCTGGGGGGTGCTGGGAGCCACTGTGGAGGAGAGCCCCGACCTCCAGGCCCCCCCCACACACACACACCAACGCCCTGCCACTCACCTGGCTGCAGCAGGCATACTGCTGTCTATAAAATCTATTGTGTAGATCTAAGAGTCTAGGCTGGGGATTGAGTCGGGGGTCAGCACCTGAATGCTACGCCTAGTGCCCACTTGGCCTGGGGGACCCCATGTTCAACATGGAAGACTCAGTACCCAGCCTGTGTCTACAGATGCTGGGAAGAACTTTCTAGACGCATAGATGCGATGGGTCCCTGGAGCCGAGGGGAAGCATGGAGACACCTACCTGCTCCTCTAAGAAGCACAGGAGCCTGGGAGTGTCCTGCAAGGGACTTCTTTAGCACCCCAAAGCCTAGGTCAGAACCCCAAAGCCCCTTTGATGGCAGACACATCCTCCACTGAGGTCCTGGAGCCTGACAAAGGATATGATCAGACTGGAGACATATACACATATATCCTGCATGTGACCCTGACATAACAGGGTCTTGGCTGCCCCTAGGGGAGGGTGGCCTTCTTGCTGGGGTTTGCACAGGGAACTTGAAAGGGCCACAGAGCCAAGCCTGGCTTTTCAAAAGCGTGCCACTGCCCTACGTGGCACTTGACATTCATCTCTTTGCTACCCACCAGTGCCTCTGCCTGTGGGGAAAACTCATCCTGATCCCCGGGACATCAGGATTCTTCCTTGGGGATGGGGTTGAAGGGTAGAGGGGGGGCACATAACAAGGAAGATTCTCTGAGATGTAGGAAGAGTCCCCCTGACCACTCAAGGTTTCTAGGGAACATGAGGCCAGAGGTCACCCTGAGAGCCACTCTCCAAGGCATTGATCAGGCCCTGTTCCTCCTGACCAGTGTGACTGCACCTCGGACAAGCGCCCTCGTGCTTGGCAGCTGTGAGGCTCCAAGAAAGCAAAGAACATCCCGCTGTAGGAGAGCCAGGAGAACACAGGGAGAAATGTTGGTGACCTTCACATATAAAGGATGTGTTCATCGTGGCCACTCTGGGCTGGGCAGCCTCCAGTAAGAGCTAGACAGATTTTCCATGCTGGACCCAGTGTTCAGTTAATGAAAAGTATCAAGGCTGAGCTGGCGGCTACGGGCTTTGGTATAAGAGCTTTGTGGTGATTTAAAAGCCAAAGTTCCCATGCCATGCTTTATTGGAGAAATGCCTCCCTAGTGGAAAGGGTTAATATGTCATCAGAGGTTCTTCCCAGCCTTACCCTCCATCCCATCCCCCAGCCCCACTCCCCAAAGCAGAATCCTGAGAAAATCTCATTTCATAGTTTCCCAGAAAACCAGGTGCACAGCAGCTGCAGCACGCATGGCGGGAGCAATTCCGAGGCAGAGGAGAGTGAAATGGAGACCAGGCCAGGCCCAGGCCCAGGCCCAGACCGGCTGCTGCCTACAGGGTGAATTCTCTGGTCCCCTGGAGCCAGGGACAGCTTCATGGCCCCACCTTACAACCTCTGCCTGGCACTGTGCAAGAGCATCATCCACGCGGAGCCAAGGCTAGATACAAACCTGAGCTTGCAGATCCAGCTGCTGAGAGCTGAGAGCAACAGACAGAGCAGACACTCTAAGAAAACTGGCTTTTATTCTATAGTACTGGGGATGGAGCCCAAGACTTCCCACATGCTACCCAGGTGTTCTATCCCTGAAGGATGCCTCTAGCCCCCCACTGGAGGATTCTAAGCAGGTGCTCTACCACTGAGCCACACCCAGCCCCTCACTGGGGGATTCTAGGCAGGGGCTCTACCACTGAGCCACACCCCAGCCCCTCACTGGGGGATTCTAGGCAGGGGCTCTACCACTGAGCCACACCCCAGCCCCTCACTGGGGGATTCTAGGCAGGGGCTCTACCACTGAGCCACACCCCCAGCCCCTCCCTGGGGGATTCTAGGCAGGGGCTCTACCACTGAGCCACACACCCCAGCCCCTCACTGGGGGATTCTAGGCAGGGGCTCTACCACTGAGCCACACCCTAGCCCCTCACTGAGGGATTCTAGGCAGGTGCTCTACCACTGAGCCACACTCCAGCCCCTCACTGGGGGATTCTAGGCAGGGGCTCTACCACTGAGCCACACCCCAGCCCCTCACTGGGGGATTCTAGGCAGGGGCTCTACTATTAAGCTCTATCTTCAGTCCTCTTTTTACTTTTTAAGACAAGGTAAGTTACCCCAACTGGCCTTAGGCACTTTTGATAGCCCCAGGTAGGTCTTGAACTTATGATCCACTTGCCTCAGCATACCTACCATGTACCTGAGATTATAGACATGCACCACCAAGCCTGGCTGGGAAAACTTAAACTTTTGAACCAATGAGATGGCTCAGCAGGTGAAGGTATTTGCTACACAAACCAGATGAACTGCATTCGATGGCCAGAACCCACAGTGGAAAGACAGAACCAACTCCTGAAAGTTGTTCTCTGACCTTCAAGTGTATGGTATGCTGTGACACACAGACACACAGACACAGAGACAGGGACACACACACACACACACACACACACACACACACACACACACACACACACACCACTACCACCACCATCACCATTATCAACAATAATGGTAAATAATAAATAAATAAAATCTGCTTTTTAGCTAAATATTCAAATAATATTCCTGGACCAAATCTGGATCCCTGTGAAACAGACAGCCTTTAGGGTCCCATTTACTCATGCCACTGTACCCTTTCAGGCCAGCTTTACTCCAACCTGCTGTGGGAAATGAGCCAAAAGTCTTAGGTTTCGGGGTTTGGGGGGCATGATATTATATCCCCTGCAAAGGTGTATGTGGGGCATTACACACGCATTAGAAGGTCTGGCTCTTCCCCTCACAAGTTAACCAGGAGCCTGTCACACACCCCACCACCCCACTCTACAAGTAAGTGATCCTTCCTCATGTCAGTTGAAGGCACAGAGGCTGGCAGTCATGGTGATGGGTTTTATCTGTGGTCCCCACCCCCCCAAAAAATGTGGAGACAGAGCTGGGAACCAACCAATAGCCCAGCTGGACGAGCCACTGGGTCACATCCTCGCCCCATGGCCATTGTAGAACAGATGTGACCCAGGGTGTGGAGGAGGTGGGCTATGGCAGGCCTGGCTCTGTCCCTGTCCAGCAAAGCTCCCTTGCACTCCCTCAAGAGTCTGGACCAGGCTGGAGCCCATGTGGCACTCAGCCGAGTTGACGGGTGATCCGCAGCATCGCCCATCTGCATAGACAGAAAGAATAAACCGCCGGAGGAGCCCGTGACCGTCACAAGCATCTGTCGGCCTCCCCGGGGCCTCCGGGGCTGCCGGTTGGTAGCAAACACTGTTCTCCTCTAATAAAACAAATCATCTGAGGCTGTGGAAGCCACAAGAGGAAACAGCTGTGCACTGCTGGCTGCGAACGCACGCCGTGTTTCGACGCCCATCTCAGCTCGCCTGCTTCACTCCTGTGGAATTCTGGATGCCTGGCCTTTTTTTTTTTTTTTTTTCTGAGTGCTCTGGAGCACTCCTGCCCTGTCATGCCCGCACGCTGTGTCACAGGGCAGCTACTGTGCACAAGGCGCTGTCACCAAACTCATAGCCATCGCATCCTCATGATCACTCCTCCACTGCCCCTGATGACCGCTCGCCAAGGCCACCGCCTCACCAACCATCTCCTAACGACCACACCCTCAGAACCATCACTTCCTCGCAACTGCTCCACCCCCAACAACTGCCACCTCTCCACGTGTGCCATCCCCTCTAATGACTGCCATCTCCCCTGGGCCTTGTGATTGCCACCGTCACCCCCATAACCACCACCCTCTCTCACTGTGCCACTGCCCCTGTCACATTGTCATCATGCCCATGAACCTATAATGTGAACCCCATTATAAGAAGAGCAGCCCTGACAGCAAGCCACCTTCAGACTCAACCTGTCAGTCCTCCCCTCACCTGGATCCCATTGCCCATGACCCAGCTGAAGGCTTCCTCCTCAGGTGCGCTCACACTGGGGCACTAAAAACCCAACCAAGGCCCATGTAGGAGGAGGCTCCTCCCTTCCAATGGCCCCAAAGATGCCAACTACACAGCAATGGCTTAACTACATATCCCTCTGGCTTCCCAGGATTAGTCAGGCTTTCCCAACTCTTGGAGCTCCTGACTGGTATTTATGTAACCTCGGAGGAAGCCTGGTGTGACTCCGGCCTGTAGGGAATGGATGCGATTGTAAAACATGTTATAGAAAGTACAGTCTGTGTAACAAGCATCCCTGTCGGTCCTGGTAACTGGGTACTCATGGAGGATCTGGAGTCCGTTTTCTGCAGCACCCTGGGGCATGATAGACAGAGAAACAGAAGGGCACTGAGGAAGCCAGGTCACATCACTACGACTCAGCTGGACTCTTCAACTAAGATACCCAGAAGCCAAGGACATAGACAGGGTCAGAGGGGCCACCATAATGTGCCCCAAAGATCTGACACAGAGCACCACTTCTCCCCTACACGACACTTTGGAAGCTCCCTGCTGGTATCCAGGTGGCAGGTGTGTCTGAAAACACAGACCATGAGCCTAAGGTCCCACAGTCACAGAGATGCCTGAGACTCCAAAGCTGCCTGTCTAATATGACGGTCACCAGCTTACCTGTGGGCACCCAAGGTGACGGTCTACAAAACATTGCACCAGCTGCATGTCAAATGCCCAGGAGACATGGTGGCCAATGGCTGTCACATTGGGCAGTGCAGGTAAAGAACATGCTTCAGAAGGGTTCCTCAGCCAGCACAGGTTCAGACGCAGAAGTCCTGCCAGGATTGTTGCCTGCAGAGTCCAGAGATACAAGATGCCACAACTGAGTACCACAGAAGACGCGGCCTACACAGCACACTCTTTCCTGGCAGTTCTGGACATCAGAGGCCCAAGACTGGGGTGTCAGCCAGACTGGGTTGAGCCTTCAATGGAATCTGCTCTGGATTTCACTCCAGCTAAAGCAGGTGACGCTGCATGCACCGCCCTACTCTGTGGGCCTGTGTGTTCACACCATGTTCCTGTGTGTGTCTCTCTCTCTCTCTCTGTGTGTGTGTGTGTGTGTGTGTGTGTGTGTGTGTGTGTGTGTGTGGTGTGCACATGTGTGTCTCCAGTTGTGTCTCTCTTGCCTCTCACTAGGACAAGTCACTCCAAGATGAACTTATCTCAAGCCCAATGCACCTGATTTCATCTGCAAAGACTGTGTTTTCAAATAAATTCCATTTGAACAGTGGTTCTCAACCTTCCTAAAACTGTGAGCCTTTAATACAGCTCCTCATGTTGTGGCGACCACCCCCGACCCAACCATAAAATTATTTCATTGCTACTTCATAACTGTCATTTTGCTACCATTATGAATTATAATATAAATCTCTGATATGTGCAATCTCTGATATGTGTGACCCCTGGTGAAAGGGTTGTTCAATCCCCTAAGGGGTCGTGACCCAAGGGTGAGAAGCGCCTTGCTTTTAAGCACCCCACAGCACACCCTATCCGGAAGCTCCTGCCTGCTCTTTATGGCTATCTGGTCCAGAAGGTTCTATCTCAAGTGAGTGAATTCCCAGGGTAGACACAGGCCTTGATCAAAAGCAGCCAGTAAGGCCTGGTCCATGACGCACACTCCATCAACCCCTGCTTGTAGGTGGGTAGGTGGGTAGGTGGATCGGTGGGTAGGTACATGGATGGAATGGCAAGTCAACACCGCAGCCATGTGCTTCTGACTTTCAGATCTCTGGGGAGCTTCAGGCGTGTCTACCCCCAGCGACAAACTTCAGAGTCTAGGACAATGACATAGAAGTAGCCTGGGCCACAGCGTAGCCGCACATCTAAGACCCCCATCCCTTCAGCCTTTTCCAGGTGTCCTGAGTAGGGCAGGGTAAGTTGGTGGCCCTGGCTACAGAAGGATCACCTGGGTCTCCAAAATGTCCTTGGATAAAAACGGTATGAAAGACAGAGTGACCGAAACCCTGGGCACCCCTTATACCAACACCAAGGCTATAGGGCTACTATGATAAACAGCCCCAGGGACCCCACTGGCAAGCTCACTCAGCAAGGGTCCTGTTCCTACCTCCTTCCCAGGATTCCCTGGGAGCTCCGTAGGGGCAGGCTCCTGGAGGCCCCATGGAGTGCGGCTAATGCCTAGGTAGCTTCCAGAAGTTTCCAGAACAGCAGTTTGAACTTCCTCACATGGCCTTGTTTGGACCAGACCCCCATATCTCCCTCTTGGAAAGAAGAGGAGGACAAAGGGCTGGCAGTTCCCTTGGGACTCCTGGACAGGCTGGAGGTTCTGGGGAGCATAAACTACGTCTTACAAATTAAGACAGTGGCTAAAATGAGAGAAAATGCCAGAAATAGCTCTGCTGACTCAGACTCTGCTCGGAGTTCTGTGGGAAAGCGCCATGGGACAGAGGGCTGACACCACCCAACCCCCCAACCCCCACTCAGCTCCTCCCACCCACCCACCCACCCACCAGATTTCACACTAACTCTGCCACAGTGCACGGAAGATTTTAGGGGGGATTTTAGAGGACACTTTGGGCCGTGAGTGGAGAAGTACCAGGCGAGGACAGATTTAAGTTGAGCCGTGGATGGCATCCTGTGACAAGAGACTTGGGATTCTCTGCTCTCTGTTGTCCTCACTAGGTCTCAGGCATCAGCCTTGAGCCCTCGTGGTTGCAAAAATGGTAGCCCGGGTTCCACATATCACATTCCTATCTGTTAACCTCAAAAAGGGCTTCGTGTTCCTCTGTAAGGCCTCAGGGGGATGTTTCCAGAGCCCTCGGCGAACTCCTCTCCACTTCTGTTGGCTGATGGGATTGCTGTGTGCGCTTCTCCAGGCTACTCAGAGAAGTGTTTACTCTTGGATGCAACTGCTGGGCCTAGGCTGCCTGGTCCACACTCCTGGGCTCAGGAGGAGCTGGGTGAGTGGGAAAGCCTAGCTACGGTATGGGAGCCAGGCCCGCGGGTCTACCATGACACTTCAGCTATCATGGCTGCCCAGAGGAAGGCCGGGGCTCTCTAAGATAGTAACTTGAAGGGAGTGTGGTAGTGATGGCTCCCTACACCCGGATAGGTGCCTCCCCACTCCCAAAGAGGCACCTAGACAGATTGTCACTATGAGCAGCTGCCAAAAGTCCCTCTCACAGGGGACCAGGGATGTGTCTGCAGGCCTGGAGGAAAGCATTAAACTTGAACACCCAGGAGGCCTGAACAAGAAAACAGTTTGAGGAAAACAAAAACAAACAAACTAGAAGGGCATTTGCCCATGAAGCAGGTTTTAATTTTAAATATTTTATTTAATTGTAATTTATGTGCATTGGTGTGAGGGTGTCAGATCTTGGAGTTACAAGAGACAGTTGTGAGCTGCCATGTGGTTGCTGGGAATTGAACTCAGGTCCTTTGGAAGAGCAGGCAGTGCCCTTAACCACTGAGCCATCTCTCCAGCCCCATGAAGCAGGTTTTTAAATGTAAGGATAACGGGAAATTTGTTTTTCTTCAAGCCACCTTGTATAACATGACAATGAGGGAAGAGAGTTGGTTTGGTTTTTGGTTTTTTTGGGGGGGTTTTTTGTTGTTGTTGTTATTGTTGTGTTGTTTTTTTTCTCTCTATTTGACAGGGTCTCACGTAACCCAGGCTGGCCTCAAGCTCACTATGTAGCTGAGGTTGTCCCCACCTGCAGAGATGACAGGCATGCGCCCCCATGCCCAGCCTATTTTGTGCGCTTTTTAGAGAACCTCTCTCCCATCCTTTCACACCGCTGGGGGCCAGTTTCCACATCTGCAGAAGATGCGGACCAGAGCATTTCTGAAAACAGCTAAACTGGATGAGGAGTGCGGCACCTCCACAGTGTTCGGCTGCAGTAGATGAGGGCTGTTCTCTTTCCTTTGCTTGGTAGATTGGGTATTTATATGCTTATTTATTTAGATGGGGGTCTCGTGGATCCCAGGCTGGCCTCCATTTCACCACAATTTCACCACGTAGTCAATAATGAATGGCCTTGCACTCCACTCTTCCTGTTTCTATCTCTCCAGTGCCAGGATCACAGTTGTTCACCAACATGCCCAGCTAAATGCGACCTTTTCTTCTGTGGGTATATGAGAAGGCATGTGCGTATCAGAAACACGCTCCATCACGTTCCACCTTTTCCCCTTGAGTTTCATGGGAAAGCTCAGTGGTTCAGAGGGCTGAGCCTGGAGTTAGGCTGGCAGCGAGCAAGCCCCAGTGATCATCCATCCTGTCTGTCCCCTACAGCACTCAGGGCGCACCTACACTTTTATGTTGGTGCTGGGATTTGAACTCGGGTCCTCATGCTTGTACGGCAAGCTCTCTTACCCACTGTGACACTTCTTCAGCTCCTGAAGCAACCCTTGGGCCATAGGGCATGAGACCCCCGAATCCAAATGTGCCATGAATACCTTTGGAGGACAATTCCCGGGTTTACGGTGGGGGTGGGGTAGGGTCTGCAAAGCAGCAGTGGACTGTGGCTCCCCAATCCATGGTCCAGCACCTGAGATAATGGGCTCTTTGCGGGCTGTCCCCTGACTTCTACATGTGTGCTATGGCATGCTTACAGCATGCCCTCAAATAAATAAGTAAATTAGCCGATCGACTTATTAAGAGAGTTAATAAGTTAATAATGATTGAGCCCCAAATCTCAGAAAGCAGGTTTTTCCCCCCTCACATCAAGAAAAAAGGGAACAAGCCAGATGTAGCAAGACATACCCGAATCTCAGCCCTTGAGAGGCAGAGGCGGGAGGATCGCAAGTTCAAAGCTAGCTTGGGTAATAGAGTGAATGTAAGCCCAACCTGGGTAATTTGGTGAGACTCTCACAGTTTAGGAAACTAAGCTACACTTAAAAAAAAAAAAAAGTCGGTGACTCAAATGTTGAACGCAGGTGCCCTCCCTAAGATGGAAGGAAACATTCTGGAATGTTCTTGTAGATTTGATTCTGCTCCCCTACTTCGTAATGGCACTTTGGTTTATATCCATTCATATGTCAAAGTCTCAACCCACCAGAGCCTCAAAATGTCACCTTGTTGGAGATGGGGGGTGGGGTGTCATTTGAATGACCATAGAAGTCACTGACGGTGTGTCCAGGAAGTATAGAAAAGAGAAATTGGGACACAGGGCAGTCGCATACCAAGGGGAGAGGGTGTAAGTGGCCAGGACACAAAAGAGGTGTTGGCAGTTGCTGCCAGGAAGTACCCTGTCCTGCCCCCACGGTCGTCTTGGACCTCAAGGTTGTGGAAGGTTGTCTGCTGGGTTTTGTTGTTGCTGCTGCTTGTTTGCTTAGTTCATTCTTTTATATTTTTGCCTGTGTGTGTGTGTGTGTGTGTGTGTGTGTGTGTGTGTGTGTAAGGATGCCTTCAAGCGTCAGTCCTTGTCTTCCACAGTGAAAAGGCTCCCTTTGCTGCCCACCAGGTAGCCAGCCCACGAGCTTCCAGAAGGTTTCATCTCTGTCTCTCCTCTTCCCTCAGGAGCCCTGGGATTAGAGATATGAGGAACCACATCTGGACTACCACATCTGGCTTTACATGGGCTATGGGGACCCGAACTCAGGTCATCACGCTTATGTGGCAAGTGTCTTACATACTGAACTCTTTCTTCCGCCATGTCTGCCGTTTAACCCACTGACTTCAGGTCCCGGGCAGGGACAACCCCAGGAGATGTATAACTTCATCCTCTGCCACCTCTTCACCTCAGCCCAATGAGAATAACCCTCAGGAGACTGAGAGTGGGGTTCCCGGTGTATAGAAGGTCATTTATTAGCCATAGATTGGGAGTTCAGGGCTTGGGGGTCCCAGTGCTCAGAAGAGCAGCAGCAACCGTAGGCTTGTAGAAATCAGGGTCTAAGGATGCTGCTTCCCTAGAGCCTGCTTCATCTAGTCCTCAGAAAAGGCCGGAGTCCTACCACTTTCTTTTCCAGGCTACCAGTCTCAGCAAGGTATCCTTGGTTCCTCCCCCCACACACACGCCCTGACTGCAGATATGTGGCACCCTCCACAGCCATTGTCAGGTCATAGGTCACAAGGTGCTGACGTCACCCACTGACCCATCCACTGGGAAGTACAGAATGGTGGGCAGCTAGCAGGTGGGACTTGGTTAGAGGAAAGTGGATGGGTAGATGGGATATATATATAGAGAGAGGGGTGTGTGTGTGTATATACCATATACATGTGTATGTATGTATATATATATTTTTTTCTAGAATCTTCTGGTATATCTTTGCTGCCTGGTCACTAAGGAGGTGAACAACCCTTTTTCAACAGTGTGCCCCTCCTATTGGGCACCTAGTCTGACGGGCTGCTTTTGGAACCGAAGCGCAGCTGTGCCGATAATGTGTTTGTCCCACTAAAACACAAAATTCATTCAGCCTTTTCTCCTGACCCCAAAATGTCTGAGGAATAGAATGAGAGGGCGAGATGAAATATTCGCAGCTCCGGAGTCTAGTCTCCCAAATGTGTGCAAATTTAAATTGAATTTTCCTCCTGTAGTGGATCTTTATTAGCCGAGGGCCACGAGTCTGGGGACTGGTAGAGAGTTCACCTAGCATGCAGGGAGCCCTGACCTCTGTCTGCAGAACCACATCAGCCAGGCTTGAAGGCACTGAGGAGACTGAGGCGGGAGAATCATGAGTTCAAGGTTATCCTCGGCTACACAATGGAACTTAGGTCAACTTGACCAATATATGACCTTATGAGGGCCCAGTTCTGGGGGATTTCTTTCCATTCATTGGATCCTGTAAATCACATCAGAAGTAGAGAGGTCTCTCATGCCCTTGCTAGTGACACCAGCATTGCCATTAGGGGAGGAATGAGGCTCTTCACTGGCTTTTATAAGGAAGGACTTGATGGTGCGGGTATCATTCTACAGGCTACAGAGTGGTCATGCATCATGCTTGCTTACGGTTCATATATAAAATGCCCCCACAGGCTTCATATATTGAAGGCTTGACCCTAGCTGGTAGTGCTGTGGAGAGGTGGCTGGATCACAAGGGCACTGGCTCCATCAATGAATTCATCCATTCATGATTCCGGAGCTAAACTGGCTATTAGGAGGCTAGTCCTGGTTGGAGGCAGTACTCATCTTAGGTTGGTGAGCATCAGTACCTTAGTTGTCCCATAGATAAGGGGTGGTCAGGCATAGGACCTACACCACAGAGAGACTGGGAGAACTCGGAGAACGTCACAGAGCAGATGGCGCAAGCAAGACAAGCTGTTGAAGCCTTTTGCTTTGGTCAATACTAAGGTGTACATGTGAGTGACTGAGGCGACGAGCAGTTCTCCCTTGGTGGTTAGCATCAGAAAGCAGGGACCTCATGGTAACCAGCATACTACCTAGGCACTGGGAGGTGTTCAAATACTTGTGACGGATGGATGGGTGGGTGGGTGCATAGGTGGGTAAGTAGATAGATGGATGAGTGGATGGATTGGAAG
>NC_140498.1:70024575-70234575 GCF_964271855.1 Acomys minous | reverse complement strand
AGGCAAAAGAGCCTTAACATAGGGACTTTGAGCACCTGTCCCAGCTCAGAGGCCAGAAGGGGCCTAGGGGCCTTGGGCCATAAGCACTGTGGAGGCGGGATGCCTGGTGCGTGGCAGGGCAGTCCTCTGGTCAACCCTCCCAGGAACGCTGCAGGCTAGGGGCCAAATCACGAATACTCCACATTTTTTGGGCAACTCAAAGGCTTGGCTGGAAACAGTGACTGTTTTATTCTGTAGAACTCTTATGATTTTCTTCGTCTGAGTGCCTGCTGGGAGAGGGTGGACTCAGGCAACTGGGGGGTGGAGAGCAGGTGGGCAGGCTTCTTGCATACTATGGCCACCTCCCAGGGCCAAATTGGGCCTGGCACCCGTCCAGGGCCAATCAGAGCTATGAAAGAACGCTGGAGGCCACGCCCAGGAATAAGAACCTGGCTCCGAGTACATTTGGCTCTTAGGGCCAGAGTTTATTCAGAGATGTTGGGGGGAAATCCCAGCCCTTCCTCCCAAAGCCTTAGTGCTAATATACAAATGGGGGTGGGGGGCACCACAGGACACTAGGGATGCTGTGTGAAGAAACTTCTAGAACCTATCTGAAAGCTGACTAGCCCAAATCTGTCCTAGGGGAAATGCAGGGTGCACAGGGGCTGAGTCAAGGTTCTCGAGTCCTGCCTCCCTATGCTTGTCACGATGGGACTCAGGTCAACCTGCTCAGCAGCCTCTCTGGACCAGTCCCAGCATATTAACCACAGTAGGATCATCAAACCCAGGTGACAGCATGATCACCCAAAGAGTTGCCCAAGGCCACAACGCGATAAGAGACGGTGAGTTCACAACAGTTCACGGCGATGTCACCTAAGGTCACGGAGAGGTGGCCAGGATCAAACAGTGGGGCTACCTGAAGTTACAATGTCATCTACAAGTCACAGTGAAGCCAATCCGAAGTCACAATGTCACTTTAGGTCACAGCGAGGTTACATAAGGTCACAATAGGGTGTCCTGAGGGTTAAAAAAAAGAAAGTTTACTCAAGGTCGGGTCTCAGTGCTATCACCTGAAGCCATAGTTAGGTAGCTCAGGGTCACACAGAGCTCTCTTGCCCAGTCCTCAGTGGCAGGCTGAAGATGATGGCGGGGAGCCAGTGGCCCCCAAGCACCTGCTCCCCTGACTCTAGTTAAGATCTTCAAGGTGGAGGTGGCTGGTTCCTGTCTCAGGCCAGATCTGCCCCAAACCTCAAAG
Organism: Acomys minous; assembly: GCF_964271855.1. NCBI lineage: Eukaryota > Metazoa > Chordata > Mammalia > Rodentia > Muridae > Acomys > Acomys minous. The sequence goes on along the minus strand of NC_140498.1, from coordinate 70,233,341 downwards.
CCAAGCTTAACCACAGCAGCATCCTTAGGAAAGCCCAAAGCCATGTGTGTGTGGGGGGGGGGGCGGGGGCGGTAAGGGATACAGGAGGGTGGGTGCTCCAGGCATTTCATGTGCGGACATGCCTTGTAAAGGCCAAGAGTCAGGACCCTGTCTGCCTGGCCTGCGCCTGCGCAAACCCACAGCTCCCGCGTCTGCTTTCTCACTGACTACTCTGCCACAGAGAATCCCCACGATAGGGCTGACGAGGGCTAGGACAAACACCCATCAGGAGAGGTTCCTGGTCAGGCTGTGCCAAGAACCATTAATAACCTCAATGGGGCTGAGAGGGGCAGGGGGTGTGGCCTGTAGAGGCACGGCTGCCTGTGATCTGGCTGCTCTGTGGAGGAGGTGGGCAGGGACAGATGGGCTGCAGTCCTCAAATAAGGGGGCAGCCTTGTTAGCAGTGTGGCCTGAGGGCTTGTGCAGGACCTAGCATAGTATACACATACTCAAGGTGAAGTTAGTCATCTTCTGGATGGTTCCTGGGCCCCAGGGTACTTTCCCGGCTCAGCCCTGCTACAGGCAGACAGATACCCACTGGGTTTACCCAGTTTCCTGCTTCTGCTGCCTCAGCCGGGACGAGCATCTTGGGGGACACCACAAGGCGGAATTCACCAAAGCCTGCATGCCGAATGGCATATAAATACACCTTTGGCCATCGGGTAGACAGTTCTGAGATGCCTCTGAAGCTGACTCAGTTTCCTCAGGCTGACCCCTTGCTCCTCCCCTTGCTTAGATCTTCCCCCAGTGTGAACCACTTACACATCCTTTAGCCTCTGCTTTGGGGGCTCGGAGACCTATGCACTCCCCAGGAGCCCTCTCTGCACAGGGACCCTCATGATCCCCTCTCCTGACCGTTGACAGCTTCTTTAAAGCAGTTTCTCCAACTGATGCAGCCGAGAGGTTCAGAGGCCCCTGGAATTCTGGTGGTAGGTGGGAAGCAGACATTAGCACTAGGGGGCATGTGGCTCAGAAACCAGGTCTCCTGATGGATAGGCAGATAGTTGGGGCACGCAAGTGACCTACTTTCTCTTTTGCCTTTGTCACAACTGGCAAAGATTGGGGGAACAGGTAGCCCCCCCCCATGGTGTGCACCCCTATGCACAGACATGGCCATTCACTGAAGGCTTACTATCCTTAGGCATAACCCAAACTCAAAGCATTATGTGTGTCTGTGGAGAAAGGCCGGAAAGCAGATAGCGTGGCGCCAGGTGGGATGAAGCAACGTGGGGATGTCTGAGAAAGCACAGGGATGAAGGGTACCAAGAGGCTAGAGGGGAGGATGGGGTGTGGAACACAGAGGCAGCCGCAGCCCACAACACAAGTGGACACTGTAGTAGCCCTTACTCTATACCTTGGCATGTCTACATATCCTACAGGAATCCACAGCCCAGATAGCCAACACTGAACCCAGAGTGGCCATGGTGCCAGGCATGGAATCCTGGGATGGGTCCTTGTGGGGGGGTGGTCTTGAGCTGCCAAGGGAAGAGGGTCTAACAGGGCACACCTAGGTGTAGCCATCACCTGTGTTTTCTTCTCAAAGAGTTTCCCATAGGCTCCTGAAGTCTTGGCAGCCATCTTGAAACCATCACCGTTTATGAATTACAGTGATGGTTAACAAGTTCTAAACAGTCCAAGGATCCTGCTGATGGGAAACGCCTCCTGCGACTGGGTCCCATGTGGGCCCTTTCAGTTCCACAGCCTATATACACTGGTGTTTGAAAGGACCACCTTCTGCTCAGCCCCAAGGATGCTGGCCTGCTGTGGGAAGAGCCCTGACCCTAGCCCTAAGGCACAAGAGGCCGGCCACACCCACAACCTCCCGGAAGCTTGCCGGTACAGCCTACGCTACCTACCTAGATTTTTTTTTAAATTGAAGTCAACATCCTTCTAAGAGAATGAAACTATTTTAAATCTCATAATCGGAGCCAGAAACAAAATATCACAACATGGCTGTTAGTTAGACACACAGCTTGGGTGTTGAAGCCTATGATGGAGAACCAAAGGTAAACAGCTCTCTGGGAGGTGGGGGAGGGGCTGCAATATAGCAGAACCTCCAAGAGCTGGGGCCATGCTCAGACCACGGCAAGGCCCTGAAGCAGCGTTACAGACCATCTCGCCTTCTGTTGGCTAGATTCATTTTAGAAGGGAACCACAATTTAGAAAACGGCCCCCACCAGATTGGTCTGTGGTGAATTGTCCTGACTGATGACTGACGTGGGTAAGCCCGTCCACAGCGGGTGATGTTATCACTGGGCCACCAAGCAGCATTCCTCCGTGGCCTCTGCATCGGTTCCTGCTCCGAGTTCTCTGGATGCTGGACTACAAACCGTAAAATGAAAGAAAATGAAAGAAAGAAAGAAAGAAAGAAAGAAAAGAAAAGAAAAGAAACCCTTTCCTCTCCAGGTTGCTTTTGGTCATCGTGCTGTTCCAAATAGAAGCATACAGCTGCAAGTTGGCTGCAGTACAGAGGCCCCCACACTCCCCAGGACTTAAGCATCATGTGTCCAAAGTGAGCATGCTCAAATCCCACCTCCAGCATTCCGAGCCCCTCAGGCCCTTGTTAGCTCACCTTGCAGAGCTGAATATGCCTCCACTATCCAATGGAGACGGGATGTTTCAGGGAAATGGAAAAGCCATGGCCCTGGCTAAGGGACACCAAGCTTCCTGGGTGAAGAAAGTAACCCTTGGGGTAACCTCAGAGCCGTTGCTGCTCAGCGTCCCCCGCTGTGTCCTGTTGGCCTCCAGGCTGGAACTCGAGCTGTGCCTTTGATGTTCAATGTGCTCTGCTGGGGCTGGGGCTGCTGGGAGGGTCCATATTATTTATCAGTCTCGTTGGACAGTGCAGCTTCAGTATAGGGCCCTTAGCCGGGTGTGGTGGCGCACGCCTTTAATCCCAGCACTCGGGAGGCAGAGGCAGGCAGATCGCTGTGAGTTCGAGGCCAGCCTAGTCTACAAAGCAAGTCTAGGACAGCCAAGGCTACACAGAGAAACCTTGTCTCAAAAAACAAAAATAAACAAACAAACAAATCAGTATAGCCGGGCAGTGGTGGCGCACGCCTTTAGTCCCAGCACTTGGGAGGCAGAGACAGACAGATTACTGTGAGTTCGAGGCCAGCCTGGTCTACAAAGCGAGTCTAGGACAGCCAAGGCTACACAGAGAAACCTTGTCTCAAAAAAAAAAAAATCAGCATAGGGCCCTTGAGCCAGCCAGAGTCACTTCACAGCTTCAGTTTCCTAGGGCTAAGGAGGCAGAGGCTCCTGGCAAACAGCCCCCTTCTGCTGCCCCTAGAACTGTATTCCCATGATGTCCTTAGAGGAAGTCTCCTAGGGGGTTCAGGGTATGTTGAGGGTGTAGCCCCAATCTTTAAGGCACAGTGACTCTCAACCGAAGCCAGAATTCCCAGGGAACTAGGAAAACAAGGACAAGGGTGGCAGGGCACTCTTGTAGCTTATGCCAGGGAAGAATAAGGCCTAACATCTTTACCGAATGTGGCCCGCCAGGCTTGACTATGGTACTGCTCTACAGACCTATGAGGTGGTCTGCTGTAACTGTTGCTCTGGTCAGCTGAAGGCAGCTACCTGTGTCAGCATGGCCCAGGCCACCCACAGACCAGGGGACCAGGGAGAAGAGGCCCCAAGACAGAGGACTTCAGCCAAGAATGGATCTTGTAAACCCAGCTTTGGTAACGACGAAATGTAGGACCAGCAGACAAGTGTAGGAGCCCGTCTCCATAGAGGAGCTCTGTGCCAGGTGATGGGGACAGATGTGACACACACACACACCCCCCTCCAAAGACACCAGAACCCACCTGGGGCCATCAGGTCTGCCTTATAGATACACAGTGGGGGCAGAGAAAGACCACAGGGCTCACAGGAAGGAAACCTAAAGGTCATGGCACAGAAAACCTCAAGGTCACAGGAGAAACCCCCCCCCCCAAGGTCACAACTCAGGAAGAAACACCAAGACCCTAAAGCACAGGGGAAAGGTCACAGGAGCAAATGCCAAGGTCATGGAAGGACTGTTCAAGGTCACAAGAAGAACCCCGAAGGCCAGGTGTCGAGAGGGATGCCCATGGCCATGGCCTTCAAAAAACAGTACTCAAGGTCACAGGTTCATGGGAGGAAAGGTTCGAAGTCACAGGAAGAAAAAAAAAAATCAAGGTCGTGCGTACACAGGAGGAAACCCCAAGGTGGTGACACAAGGCTTAAGGTTTACAAGACAGACCACCCAAGGTCACACAGTTCTGGAAGAGACCTCAAGGTCATGAGAGACCTCAACATCACAGAATTGTCAAGGTCACTGGAGAAAACGTCAGGTTAATGGAGAGAAATTTAGTCACTGGGTTCACAGGAAGAGGGCTAAGGTCACCAGAGGAAATCCCAAGGTCACAGAAAGACCCATCAAAAGCAATGCTCAAAGGTTACAGGAACCATCAAGGCAATGGGATGAAACAAGTTAACAGCTAGAAAATCAAAACCTGAGGGACTCAGGGGAGAGCCCTGTTGCTCAGCCCACACAGAGGCGGAGCAGGCAACAGCAGAAATGCCCCATGGGGCCAACACACACAACAAAGCAGGCCACTCACCCTCCAAGGCAGCACAGCTCACCTGGGTGTGTGTATGTGTGTGTGTGTGTGTGTGTGTGTGTGTGTGTGTGTGTGCGCGCGCGCAGATCCATGGCCCTCGTCTGTGGGATTGAACAGAGGCCCACAGGCCAGTTCCCAGCCATTGAGGCTCCCAGGCCTCACAGCCTATGGAATTTTTTCCCATGAGCACCAGGCCTCTGGCTCCCCTGATGTTAAGCGGGACATAACACTGGGCTGTGGCATGGCTTCCCACAGGTCAGCCTGGAGTGCTAAAGGCCTGGCCTGCAGCACAACCCTCCAGCCTCTGAACCACGCCGGTCACCGGGACAGTGCCCAACTAAAGCACTGTTGAAGAGTGAGCTGCTACACTCCTTACGGACACTTTCCAGGAGAACGCATGGCCCATGGGCAACAGGGACCTCTGATGGCCACTGAGCCGCAAGGCCACAGGCTCCAGGCTCCCCATGTTGACCCACCCAGCGACTGACTGCAAGCTCATGGCTGGCTGACACTGGCTCCGTACAGGGTGCTGCTGTTCTCAAGCTTGCGGGCAGGACGGTCCCCTCCGCCCCCACTCCACTCAGGAAGCCAGGGCAGACAGCCTGTCACTTCTCCAGCCCTGATTCTCTGATCCCCGCGTTTTCACACCCTCAAATCAGGAGTGACTCCAGGAAGCAACTAGGAAAACAGGACCACAGAATGCATCTGATGTGCATTTTAAGTTTGTTGATATTTTTTTTTCTCCTTTTAGTTCAAAAATTAAAAAAAAAAAAAATAGCAGGCTCTCAGATATATAAACTGATAATATTAAAAATACAAAGTTCACCTTTACAAAGACAAAATAAGGAAACCACACACACACACACACACACACACACACACACACACACACACACACACCACACAATTCTGTTTTAACAGTGAAACCCAACAGCTTACTAAAAAATAATCTTAGCCGTGTCTCCACACTGCCATGGAGGCCATGTGGGGAGGCAATGGAGAGGGGACAGCCGCTGGGGTGGGGGGACCCAAACTGAATGACTCCCACATGGTTCTCTCATATGACTTAAGCTGGAAGATAATGTTAAAGGGGCTGAGGAATACAGGAAGCCAGAGGCGCATCAGAAATGATATATAGGTAGGTATACCATGTTTATTTTAATACACCTCATTAGTTTGGCTAGGAAAAAAAAAAAATAACCGTCTCGCTGTCCCAACTTACAGCAGCCTCGTGTGTGTTATCGACAAAAAAAAAAAAAAAAAAAAAGGCATCCAAGAGATTAAAAAAAAAAAAAAAAAAAAAAGGAAAGAAAGAAAAAAGCTAGGCAGAGAAAAAAAAAGAAGCTTAATGTCACTTTATGGTGTTAAAAAAAAAAGAAAAGAAAAGAAAAGAAAGAAAAGGAAAAGGAAATTCCACATAAGGCTATCAGTCCTAGGCAGACTCAATCAAGCGAGGTGGTGGCTTCCAGGCCCATGGACATCTCCCAGTTGTTCAGCTTCCTGTGCCTAGCGGAGCCGGCAGGCAGCATCCCACGCAGCCTCCGGGCATCCTCAGCGAAAAGCACCTGTGCCCACGGGCAGAATCCAGGGCGGTGGCCAACACCAGCCACCACTCGAGGGTCAGTCCTGCAGAGCGGCCCCTCCGTCGCCCACTTCAGTCTTTTTGTTTCTTGTGGTGGGGTGTTTATTTTTTGTTGTTGTTGTTGGCTTTTTTTTTTTTTAATTTTTTTTGTTTTCTTTTTTGTTTTTTTTTGTTTTGTTTTGTTTTCTTTTTTTGTGGTTTTGTTTTTGCTCTCTGTGACAAGGAAGCTTTCTCACTGTCTCTCCGAGTGCTACAGTACTTGCTTTGATGTCACACTGAACAAATGGACACTGTCTCTTTGTCCTCGGACACAGTTTTTCACGGAGGAGAACAAAGACCGCACGCACATTGGCAATGAAGCACCATACATAGTATGTCAGGAATGTCACACGCCACGTACATCCGTGTCCCGGGAGAGGGCGGTCGGCTCATCTCACCTCACATCTGTGGGAAGACAGTTAAGAGTTGAGGCTACGACCACAGATAGGAAACACCAGGGCCACTTAGCCCCACACAAGCTTATGCCTTAAGATATGAACTTGATGTGTTATTTAAAAAAAGAAAAAAAATCAAAATTTCCATAATTTAAGTTTAATCAAATTTTTCCCAGTTTAAGAATTCGAACTAGGCTGGTTGCATTTCACAGAAGAACCCATGCTCCCATTGCACCGGTGGAGAAACTGAGGCATAGAAACTTCCTCCTGCCCTTCCCTCTATCTTTTCTTTCTTCCAGTCTAAGGCTTGTGCTAAGGTCAGAGCTTGGCAGACAATTTGTAACACGGAGAATAGATGCCACCAGGCACACTGTGTGTGGGTCTCTGTGACTAAGCAGATCTATGGGTTTTTCTCGTGGCTCTTTTGGTGCTGGTAAGCAAGCACTCGCTATCGAAAAGCTGTACCTCCCAGTCCCATTATGAAGCAACACAGCCTTAAACCCACAGCCTGGAGACTGGGTTGCCAGCTGGACACAGACAGTCACGGGAACACCTGCCTCTGCCTTGGAAGGGGTCTCTCCGTGAGCGGCAGGCCCATCGGAGCCACATGGAGCAACCCCAAGGGCTTGCCCGAGGAGACACATGCCCAAGACAGGCATCTGCAGCCACACTCCTGTGGGAGCCAGGCCTCTCAGACACCCTATCTCTGAGAACTCTCTTGCCCAGAATAACTGTTTGTCTTGGATGTCCCTAAGTGCCGTGTGCCAGGAGGAAGGGCTCAGCCAGACAGGCTTCAGCCCTCTGGGCCAGACAAGCTGACACTCAGGACAGGTCTGGGAAGTGACAATGCCTCACCTACATTCCCTACACTTCCGGGGAAAAACAGGCGTCACAGGGTGGGTTTGGACCGAGCATTCCTAAGAGGCTCTACAGCCCTGCTTTACCCAACACCACTCTTCCAGCTTGAAAGAGGAGAGTGTTAGCAGCCACCCTGCCTCCTGAGGGTACGTCTGCAGGCGGAATCCACAGTACCAAATAGAAAGGGCCACCAATTGACACCTGTTCCGGACTCCCCTCCTGGCCTTACACAGATCGTTAGCCTCTGCGGCCTTTCCTCACACTTCCTACTCATTACGAAAGGCAACCGCCCTGCCCACTTAAAGCCTCCTCAAGCCTCACCTGTCATCTGTAAAAGCCTTAGTCCTTTTTTTCTGTCAGTGCAGTGAGCAGCCTCCCCAGTTAACTCCAGCAGAACCACACGAACCCCCGACCCCCCTCTTTCCCGCCATGGGGCACTCGGGGATGCCTGATCAATGACCAAGAGAAGGGCAAAGCTGTAGTTGCAAGGAGACCCGGCGCAGCAGCCCCAGGAAGCACACAGAGCCCCGGGCCAATCAGGGCCCACAGAAGCTGATTCACTGGTCTGATTGTGTCCCAGCCCCTGCGAGGGAGTCCCCCAGCGCACCCACCCGTTGGCGGGCAGGGCCTACCTGGTCGGCTGCCTTAGGTGGGTTTTAACCTTTTTCTTTTCCGCTTTTTACCTGACTCCCTACGCCTTCCTGTCAAGGAAAGGGCAGGGAAGGTGAGCGGCCTCCGGAGGGCGTGGGGTGGGAAGCCACAGCAATAAATACTGGAGGTGTTTATCTTTCCGAAAGAAATCCCAATCCACCCTGGTGCAGAGCCGCTTCCGGGTCTTTCTCTGCACCTGGACTGTCGGGACCCGCTAGCAATGCGCAGGTGTGCTGGGCACGGATGAAAGTCAAGACCCTGGGACAGCAGGGCACAGCCTGAATCCAGTGTCTACTGTCCCAACGGGATGTGGCAACCCTGCAGGCACAGCTTACCTGACTAGCTGGGAATTCTGGGCCTGCTGATGTCTCACTCACACAAACAACTTTTCCCATGGCTCTGTGATCGACTAGGCTAGATCCAACATGACAGATTCCGTCACCCTAATTCCCTGAGGACCCACACATACACACCCACACCCACAGCAAATAAACAGTGCTGGCCACTCACCTGTCTCCTCCTCCCGATGGTCTGGGTTCGGGTTGGAGGTCGCGCAGGCACATTCCAGGTGTTCCTCCAACCTCACCTGGACCTCTTTCAATTTTGGCTTCTTCCTGACATACTCCACTTTGGCCACCTGCCAAGGGAATAAAGGCAGTGTTAACACCATGCACCCGAAAGGGGTAAAGGGGAGGAGTGGAGGGGGTCTACCTGCCTGGCTCACCCCAAAAATGAGACTTGGATATCTAACCTTCCCGAGGCACCTGCCCTTGAGCTCAGGCCTGCTTCCATTCGAACTGAAACCCCAGTGATGCTAGGCCTACAGCTGTCAGAAGCTCGGATGTTCAAGGCCAGCCTGGGTGATGCAGCAAGGGATGCGGCCAGTTTAGCAGAGTGCTTGCCTAGCATCCTCAAAGCCCTGAGTTCCCTCCCCAGCACCATATAAATGAATAGATGTGGTAGCCTAAGCCTGTAATCCCGGGACTCAGGACGTGGAGACGGGAGGATGGAGAACTTAGGGCCACATATCTTTGTCAACAGAGTGCTAAGGCCAGCTTGGACATGAAACTCTTAAAAGACCTGAAGGGTGAGGCCGGGCGTGGTGGCGCACCCCTTTAATTCCAGCACTTGGGAGGCAGAGGCAGGTGGATCGCTGTGAGTTCGAGGCCAGCCTGATCTACAAAATGAGTCCAGGACAACGAAGGCTACACAGAGAAACCTGTCTCTCGAAAAACCAAAATAAAAAAAGAGAGAGAGAGACCTGAAGGGTGTCAGCAAAGAAAAGGTGAGCTGGGCACAGGATGGTGACACTCTGGTGTGTGTGGCCTTAGTGAAGAAAACAGAGCCTCCCCTAGGACAGCAATGTGGCTGCATAGCTTGCTGAGTGAAAGTAGGGGACTCTTTTAAAAGAGAGTCATTTATGTCCCTCCTAACCCACGGTCTCCGTGAGATACACCAACACAGCGGCACACCTCCCGGTGGAACAACATGTTCATATTGGACTCTAGAATCCCAGGCAAATCCTTCCATAGTCCCAGCCAGATGCTGAGCACTACAGCCTCACACTCAAGCGCAGCACTCCGTCATGAATGTGCAACTCCACCCCCACACAGACACGGATGTGAGCGGTGGACACAGCTCCCAACGCAGGACTGCAAGTCCACACTCTGCCCCCAGGCTCATATAGCAGTTACCTACCTACCCCGCCCCCCCCCCACACCCCCATCAAGAGCTGCACTAGGAGGCACCTTCCGGCCATGTACCCTGCTCCATTCCAGCATGACGGTGTGCTAAGAGAACTGTCCAGGCCACCTCCCTCAGCGTCCAGACTCATTTAACCCTCCTGGCCAGCAAGTGAGGAGGTAGGATTGTCACCTCCATGGATAGAAAAGAGAAATCAGGCACAGCAAGTCCTCTCCTGAGGTGACCCGGAGAGCGTGGTTGGCGTCTTTGTCCCAACCTTGACGCCACCTGGACCACGTGCCAGAGGACTGCCACCCTCCCTGGCCCTGTAGAACTGCAAACCATGAGTGCTACATCTGTGTCTACCTCCCAGAACAGCCCTAAGGGATCTCTCTAACTTCACATCTCGTCATACACTGGGGAAACTGAGGCTGTAACGGGGCGGAACCCACCCTAGGTGGCCTAGAGCACCTAGAGGTGGCAGCCTCTTGGGTGTTCAATGGTGGGGACAATGCTTGGTCCACCCAGGGTGATTGAGAGAGTTTGGGTAGGGGAACACTCTCCACGGCTCTCCCAAGCCTACTGAAGTTCAGGGAGCCAAGAAGACCCAAGCAGGGGTCAAGCCCTGCCCCTAGGCCAGGCAGCTGTTTCAGAGCACTGGGGACCAGACTCAGCCAAACTCTGCTGTGGCTACCAACTTGGCTACATTAATGGTTAACATGGGTGCAAAGGGTGCCAGGTGCCCGGCGGGTGTGTGAAGGAGAACGGGTGCCTCAGGTGTGAACACAGTCTGCCAAGTATGAGCTCAACATGTAGGGCGTGGGGCCAGGGGTCAGGGGTCAAGGGCCAGCCCAGGAAGTTTCGCTTACGTCAGGAAGCGGGAGAGACAGCAACTAGGGACACTGAAAGCAAGCTCAGAAAGCTTTGGTGGAGTGCTAGACCAGCCTGGGCAGGGGGCATCTGAGGTGCAGTCGGGCTAGGCTGAACAGGGGGCATCTGAGGTGCAGTCGGGCTAGGCTGAACAGGGGGCATCTGAGGTGCAGTCAGGCTGTGCTATCCAGATACCTCCAACCTGACCTGTGAAAAAGGGACAATGGTCACACCCACCCAGGTAGCACATGAAAGAAGAGCGTGGATATCTCCACAGAGGCACCCAGAGGTCGACTGGATATGGTGGGGGGCACCCAGAGGATACGGTGAGGCAGGCCGGGAAGCCTGGCACTCGTAAGCTGAGGCAGGAGGATTGTTTCAAGTTCAAGTCCAGTTGGAGCTACAGACTGAGTTCCAGGCCAGCCTGGCTACAGAGCAAGACCATGTATCAAAACACAACCAACCAACCTAGCAACTCAGCATTAAAGAGTCTCCTAGAAATGGGACAGGGCCACCCTACAGGAACTAGCTTCCATGGGAATCAATATTCACATAAGGTTCCTTACTAAAATTAGCCCCCAAGCTATTCAACATGTCAGCATGCCCCAGAAGCTCTGTAACCCCAAATCTGTAAGTTCAGAAATGTGGCCTCACACTGTCCCAGGGAACAGAAGGGCAACCCCGTGTCTCTCCCTTGAAGGGCCCTGGGATAGGAGTGGGAGGAGGGAGTTTTCCCAAAGGAAAAACATCAGCCAATCCCAGGAGGTGCTGCCCGCACCTGCCATGGTCCTCAACCTTCAAAGATGTCCATAGTCCTTGGTGACCCGGCTCTGCCCCTCCCACCACAGCCTCTGCAGTGCAGACCAGGTGAGCCTCAGGAGGCCCCCAGGTGCCTGGAGGGGATTTGGTTTGGTTTTAGCTACAACCCTCCTGCCTGCCCCTGCCCCCTGGCTGCACGGCAAATACAACCATCCCCACAGAGCCTAGGGGTCCCCTGCATGATGGGCAGCTGATGAGCCACTCCAGCTGGGAAGCCCCCATTACCGCCCCCCCCCCCCAGACAGGCCTATGGTTATCGGACAGAAACAAACAGTGGTTTATGGCAGCACCCGCCTCGGGAATGCAAGGATTTCAGCGGCCCTGCCACCTCTGTCTGGCCAGGAAATGGCTCCATTCCCCCCACCCACCCCCAAGCACATGTTATGAATACTAAATTTCCAAAACGGCACCCATGAAAGTAGAGAAAACGACACAGTCAAGTCCCAGGAGCCCCCGCATACACCACAAGCCATCCCGGAGCTCCCTCAGGTTCAACCCAGAGTGTCACCTAGCCAGGCCACTACCATCCCATCGTTCTTCCCTGAAAGGAGGGGAGGGCTTGTCCTGACTGCTCCAAGCCTCGGGACAGTGACAACGACAATGAAAGGCACTGGTGACTGAGTGGAACCCAGGGCACAGTCCCTCCTGCAGGTCAACTGCATGGCCATGGCTACAGCCTGCTTTAATAGAAGAGAATCTGGGTGCAGGCAAGCGGATCACTTGCCCAGGTCCCCTCCGTCTTGGCTGCTTTCTGAGAGCCTGGACCCAAAAAGGAAGGAAGCCCCAAGGCCACACAGCACAGACCCCAGAGACCGGGAACCTTCCCCAAGTGTCCCACGGACATCCACAAAAGCAGGGGGGAAACCCCTGTCCCACCCGGCTGAGGGCCCCACACATCGTAGTGGAAAAGGACAGACATCAGATGTGAGGGCTTACAGCTTGGCAGGTGTCAAACCTACCTGGGGTATCTTCTGCCAAGCTGCTCCAGCCTCCTTAGACCTCAAGTCCCTCACCGAGAGGGACCATGAGACTTGTTCCTTCAGGATTAAAGCCAGCCTGACGACCCTCTCTGAAATCTTGGCAAGAGCCACCTAACAGAGCCCAGCTGGGACTTGCCCTCGAACATAGCTCCAGACTCTATTCCAGTTGAGGGCGCCTTCCTTCCAGAGGCTTAGACCGGCAGAGGCCTGGGCTGAGCTACTCACTGCATGTTTGCGACTAAGGAATGAACAGCCCTATGCAACTCAGCAGCCAGGTCCAACGATGGCTCAGAGCTGACCCCCTGACCCCTTGGCAGCCCCATGTAATGTAGACAAGGGAAGCTTCACCTCTTTCCAGGCCTATGCTCCACTGTACAGGCCCATGGGGCCTCCTTCTCCAGCCTCCGACACAGGGTCTGGAGAACACAGCTAGCGCTTGGGGTCAGGCACTACATGCTAAGCACAACAGGCAGGACACAAGAGGCCAAATAGGGTAAAGTCCTGAGCTCCTCAGGAGTCATCCCAGCCAGCAACTGAGAGGCTGAAGTAGGAATTCAAGGCCTGCTTACGCTATAGAGCAAGTTCAAAGCAGCCTGAGTAACAACTGAGACCCTGTCTCACAACAAAACCCATAGAGGGCTGGCTGCTCGACTCAGTGGTACAGCGCCTGCTTGGAATCCCCCAATGAGGAGTGGGGGGTGTGGCTCAGTGGTAGAGCACCTGCCTAGAATCCCCCAGTGAGGGGCTAGTGTGTGGCTCAGTGGTAGAGCACCAGCCTAGAATCCCCCAGTGAGGGGCTGGGGTGTGGCTCAGTGGGAGAGCACTGCCTAGAATCCCCCAGTGAGGGGCTAGGGTGTGGCTCAGTGGTAGAGCCCCTACCTAGAATCCCCCAGTGAGGGGCTGCGGTGTGGCTCAGTGGTAGAGCCCCTGCCTAGAATCCCCCAGTGAGGGGCTGGGGTGTGGCTCAGTGGTAGAGCCCCTGCCTAGAATCCCCCAGTGAGGGGCTGGGGTGTGGCTCAGTGGTAGAGCCCCTGCCTAGAATCTCCCAGTGAGGGGCTGGGGTGTGGCTCAGTGTTAGAGCCCCTACCTAGAATCCCCCAGTGAGGGGCTGGGGTGTGGCTCAGTGGTAGAGCACCTGCCTAGAATCCCCCAGTGAGGGGCTGGGGTGTGGCTCAGTGGGAGAGCACTGCCTAGAATCCCCCAGTGAGGGGCTAGGGGTGTGGCTCAGTGGTAGAGCCCCTGCCTAGAATCCCCCAGTGAGGGGCTAGGGTGTGGCTCAGTGGTAGAGCACCTACCTAGAATCCCCCAGTGAAGGGCTGGGGTGTGGCTCAGTGGTAGAGCACCTGCCTAGAATCCCCCAGTGAGGGGCTAGGGTGTGGCTCAGTGGTAGAGCCCCTACCTAGAATCCCCCAGTGAGGGGCTGCGGTGTGGCTCAGTGGTAGAGCCCCTGCCTAGAATCCCCCAGTGAGGGGCTGGGGTGTGGCTCAGTGGTAGAGCCCCTGCCTAGAATCCCCCAGTGAGGGGCTGGGGTGTGGCTCAGTGGTAGAGCCCCTGCCTAGAATCTCCCAGTGAGGGGCTGGGGTGTAGCTCAGTGTTAGAGCCCCTACCTAGAATCCCCCAGTGAGGGGCTGGGGTGTGGCTCAGTGGTAGAGCACCTGCCTAGAATCCCCCAGTGAGGGGCTGGGGTGTGGCTCAGTGGTAGAGCCCCTACCTAGAATCCCCCAGTGAGGGGCTGGGGTGTGGCTCAGTGGTAGAGCACCTGCCTAGAATCCCCCAGTGAGGGGCTGGGGTGTGGCTCAGTGGTAAATGTTCGTCTATAATGAGAAGTCCTGGGTTTAATCTACAGCACTACAAGGCGGCAAGGACACGGACACACACACACACACACACACACACACACACACACACACTGGAACCAGGGCTGATGCTACATATAATATAGGGTAGATGTGGCTGCTGTGAGCCTTATCAACAGCCCCACCCCTGCTCACCCTGAGTCTGGAACTTTCAGGCCCATCTCCCTCCACCCAGGTCAGCACCAGCCTCCACCCCAAATGCTGCAGGCCTGGCATCCACAATGGGGCTCCTGTTCCGTGACCTTGTGTCCCTTCTGTTGGAGCCTGTAGTGTCTGGGGCCGGATGTCCCCTCCCAACTCTGGGTGGGCAGCAGTGGTGGTGCATATTGGTGGGTAGCTTAAGAGAGAGTATGGGAAAGCCTAGCCCAACCAGGACTAGACTGGTCCCTTGTAACTGCCAGGACCCTGCTGGGCAAATGAGCCCCTTGGCGTAAAGGCACAGTCCCATACAGCACAGAGAATGTACAATCAACCCCCAGCGGGCAGCAGTGCCAGTGGGAATGGACTGTCCCTGTCCCGGGAGACTCTGACAACGTCCAAGTCAAACCTCATACACCTTGTCACACTACTCGTCCCTTCGAGCCTGTCTCCAGTATAGAAAAATTATTCCTAAGCTCAGATTGTAATTACTCACTCTTGTAACCCCACCAGTCATGAGGCCAAGGGAGAATGACCTCAAGTTTAACACTAGCCTGGGCTAGACACAGTTCTAAGCCAGCTCAGACTATACAAATCCATGGCAGACAGGCAAGGAACGTAGCCAGACAGACTGATAAACAGAAAAGTCCTACCCTACATCATGTCTAGTACCTGTACCCATAAGACAAAGAGGGCAGGTTCCCAGAGAACCCTGACCCCCAATAATACACCATCAGTGGGAACCCTGAGGCCCAGAAAAAGACTAAGGCTGGTCCAGGTCACACAGGCTGCCAGGGTGCTTGAGCCAGCCCTAGTAACATGACCCTGATGCTAGCTAGCATCCCACACAACCTGAGGGTAGACAGCAAACCCAGACAGCATTAACAGATAAGTCCATGGAACCCTGGGAAAAGTCCAGAGCTTTTGATGGGGTGTCCAGTCCTGATGATGGCTGTGATATGTGGGGTTCACTCAGCCATGCCCTGGAACTCTCTAGAGACCAAACACCAGACATCAAAGTCAGTTCCAACTACTGGTGCCTGGGTTGTGGGTCACAAAGGAGCTGCTGAACGCAGGTCCTTACTAACCAAGGTGTTCTGGCACCTCCTCTTTCCACTGGGGCCAATGGTCACCGCAGGTTTAGGGGGTTGAAATGAATTTACTAGGATGGAAGAATAGGGTCTTAAATCATCACACATAATTCTGCGGGTCCTTCATGCCCAAAAAGTAGCATGGCTCCCGAAGCCTGGCTGTGTCTCGGAAGTAGATGTTATCTTCAGAGGCATTCTAGCCCTTCAGCTGTCTAGAGCCCAGATTTCCCCTGCTCACACCCACTCTGCCACCCAATGGTTACATGCTTAGCCAAAGGGAGCCAGTTTTCAAACTGCAGACCAGCTTAGAACAGTGGCTCTCAACCTTTGGGGCTGCACCGGATATGCTACATTATTATATATTTACATTATGATTCGTGAAAGTAGCAAAATTACAGTTATGAGGTAGCAATGACATAACTGTATGGTGGGGGGGGCGGGTCACCACAGCATGAGGAACTGTATTAAATGGCCACAGCGTTAGGAAGGTTGAGAACCACTGGTCTGACTGAGGGAACCTAGAAACATACATATCCAAGACCCCAGCCTTCAACCACAGTCTTAAGACTCATGCCCAGAGAGGGACTAAACCCTGGTGGCTGGAAAGCCTCCATCATCCAGCGCGGAGGCCAGCAACAGAGCCTCTCAAGAGCACAGAAGGGCACCGAATCAGAGGGGAACAGACTCAAGTTCCACAGTCATCTATGCAGACGACAATGACCGTGAACGCAAACCATGGGCCCCAAATATCTCCCATGGTGGCACGTAGCCATTAGGACCCAGGAAGCTACTGAAACTTACAAGGCTTAGGAAGGTCAGAAAGTTACGAGGTTCACAAGTGTCCCCTACACACACGCGCGCACGCACACACACACACACACAATCACACAGTGTTGGTGAGAGCCTTTAATAGAGTAGGGTAGAAATCTCTAGAAATGCAACTTTCTCCACTCATCATCAATGCTGGGGTGGGGCTTTCCTGTGACGCAGCTGCTGAGCTAGGGTGGACTATGTCGTTTGGTTGCTCATCAGTGCCCAACCTGGATGCTACCCTATCTAGAATGAAGAAGCATTTGTTCCCAACTGCACAATGACACAACAAGGGACCAGAAGCACACTGAGCATCCCACAAGTCATTCCTGGAGGTCACAGAAGCTAGCCTTGGCCTGTAGGAAGCTGTGTGCTAACAATTTTAAGCCGTATGCCCCACCACCCCGACCCCGGCTTCTCAAACCATTCCATATTTTGCAAGGCTGCTGGCCAGAAAGGGCAAAGACTCACCTTGACACTGCGGTGGTGAACCCTTGAGGGCTGGCACTTGACACTGCTGGTGTTGCAGCAGCCAGTACAACGCTTCACCTCCACACACGGAGGCCAGATCAGGAAGTTGGCCGATGTGGGGTCCACCTGACTCCGAGGTATCTCGTAAATGACCGTCCTGGTCTTGCAAACTGCGGGAATGGCTTCCTCTGCAAAGGCAAGACCACCGTGAACATGGAGAAACTAGGGGTCTACCTAGGGCACACAAACATGAGCTCCTATCTCCCAGCCCAGAGATGCCCGCTTAGGTTGCACCCGGGCAGGACACACTCCTATGGCAACCTCCAGTTTGAAAGAACATGCTGGTTGCCAGTAGCCTCCTGAACGTACAGGGCTAAAATCACATCAAAAGCTATAGGCGTAGTTCAAGGCCAATCTGAGCAATTTAGGGAGGTCTTGTCTCAAAATGAAATGTGAAGAGGGCTGGGGAAATGGCTCAGGAGTAAAACATTTGCCTAAAACCCCCCCAGTTAGGGGCTGTAGGTGTGGCTCAGTGGTAGAGCACCTGCCTAGAATCCCCCAGTGAGGGGCTGGGGTGTGGCTCAGTGGTAGAGCACCTGCCTAGAATCCCCCAGTGAGGGGCTGGGATGTGGCTCAGTGGTAGAGCCCCTGCCTAGAATCCCCCAGTGAGGGGCTGGGGTATGGCTCAGTGGTAGAGCCCCTGCCTAGAATCCCCCAGTGAGGGGCTGGGGTATGGCTCAGTGGTAGAGCACCTGCCTAGAATCCCCCAGTGAGGGGCTGGGGTGTGGCTCAGTGGTAGAGCACCTGCCTAGAATCCCACAGTGAGGGGCTGGGGTGTGGCTCAGTGGTAGAGCACCTGCCTAGAATCCCCCAGTGAGGGGCTGGGGTGTGGCTCAGTGGTAGAGCATCTGCCTAGAATCCCACAGTGAGGGGCTGGGGGTGTGGCTCAGTGGTAGAGCCCCTGCCTAGAACCCCCCAGTGAGGGGCTGGGGGTGTGGCTCAGTGGTAGAGCCCCTGCCTAGAACCCCCCAGTGAGGGGGTAGGGTGTGGCTCAGTGGTAGAGCACCTGCCTAGAATCCCCCAGTGAGGGGCTGGGGTGTGGCTCAGTGGTAGAGCACCTGCCTAGAACGCCCCAGTGAGGGGGTAGGGTGGGGGTGGGGCTCAGTGGTCCTTCCTAACACACACAATGCCTTGGGTCCATCCCTCGTACCCCTCCTTGCTTTTATAGGCCCCAAAGTGGGACAACAGAGGAGCGTCTCAATCCTCTTCCGCACACAGGCCAAGGCTAGGGACCTGCTTCTGAAAGGCAGAAACCTACACGTATCTGTCCCCCAAGGAAGAGGCAGCTACAGCCCACCCTCCTCTAATCACATAGGTGAGCACAGGCAATCTGGGGCCACCTGCTTGCCAGGTGTACACAGCTGACAAGAAATCCCCTCAGGACCCTGGGAACACACACACACACCCGTCTCCTCCTCAAGCAGTCCTCATTAACCTCATTTAACCCTGGACCCCAACTGCTCACTACGTAGTGGCTGCCTGGTAATTTCTTTGGGACTAGCCAACGGAGGGTGAGGTGAGCGAGATACCAGGAAGGCTCTTGGGGGCTGCCACTGACTGTCCCCGCTGCCCTATCAACACTGAACAGGACCTTGACCCTAGACTCAGAGCTGGAAGGAGCCGTGGGCCAGGGAGACCCAGGCCGGCTAACCAGTAAGAGCGAAACACACCTACGAGATAAAGGGATATATATGTGCACACCTGAGGCAGCCAACGCACGCTGAAGGAGCTGCACAGGTGGATACAGACTCCCTGGGGGCGGGGGGTGGGGGGGGAGGGGGTCAAACACGAGTGAACAGAGATGGGGACCCAGATTCCTCTCTGTCCTTGTGTGCCCCGCCCCACTCCATCATCCTTCTGGATACGAGTCCCCCAAACACTGGGCTAGGTACCCCACCCTGTCTGGGCTCCTGGGCTTGCGCCCTCCCCCCCTCCACCTTTCTCACCACAGCCCAAGACAAGTCTTCCAAGTGGATCCCACGCAAAGACTGACCTTGCAGTCAGTTCCCCCTGCATCCCACCCCCCCACCCCCCCAACCCCTCGCTCAGCTGGGAGTAAAGACTTTTACACTCCTCGCTGTATGACAGCAGAGTAACCAGTAGCCCCCACCCAGTTTCACATCAGGAACAATCCCTGCTAGCCAATTAGGAATCAATTTTTTTTAAAAATCCATCTTTTTACTGTTAATTAAATCTCAGAGAGACAGAGAGAGAGAGAGATTCACTTGCCCAAGATCACATAGCAGCCAGTAGCCAAACAGCACACACACAGCCCCCTTAATTGAACAGGGACTAGGCGGGTCACACCTGCAACTCCACCCCAGGAAAGAGAATGCACAGCTTTGGGAGAATCTATGTCCCCCCCCCCCCCCCAGAAAGCCAGAGAGCCAGGTGGAACCCCAGAGCCAAAGGTGAGTGAGGCAGTCTCCAGAAGAGGTGGCCACCAGCTGTGGGCTCCAGCACACTTTCAGGCTGCACCCGGCTATGCAGCTGAGGCCCAAAGAGCAGGCCGGAGCACACATCAGGAACTGGAAGCTAAGCGCGGCCACACTTTCCAACGAAGCCTCCTTGTAGACAGGCCCTGACAAGACCGGGCACTTAAGGAATTTATAATGTTCCCCCTCCTGGCAACTCTTGGCCCAGGCACAAGACTGCAGAAGGGCAGGCGGGAGACACTCGATGGAGGAGAAAGAGGGATGCCTCATGGGGAGGGCAAGAGGCCAGGGAAGCCTTTGTTCGGAGGACAGATGGAGGGATAGATGGCTCCGCCCGAGGCACTCTGAGTTAGCAGGGAGCGTTCACAGCTCCAGTGGGAAGCTGGCCCCTTGCAGTTGCTGTACACCCTCTCCAACGCTCACCAATACTTCTCTTCCTGCGAATGGGCACAGGCCGCTTCTCGGGCACATGCTTAATGGCGCGGGACCCATGGGTTCTCAGGCTTGTCTCCAAGGCATCCTCAGCCCCTAAAAGTAGAGAGAAGAATATGGTGGGTAGTCGAGTGCCCATACTTATGTGCCATAACCCCTGGGACCTGAACGGCTGAAGCTCATACGGCAGCTTTATCAGAGCATCGAAGGACAAAGGGCAACGCCTCTCAGTCCCGGACCCCAGGCCCTGTGCTCTCATAAGCGGTTTGCAGATGGGCATCTGCCAACCAACCCGCGCCTACCATCTTGTCAGTCAGTATGCGCGCGCGTCCCCAAAATGCAGCTCTCCCGTGAAATAATTAATTCTGAGGTCCTTTCAGGAAGGCATCCTGGCACTTTCCCTTATGCTATGACTCTGAAGAGATCCCTTGGAGGACTGTCCTGGGTCAGGCAAAGTCCCAAGGCCACCCAGCTGGGCCCAGGTCTTGAGCAGTAAAAGTACCACTATCACCCAAGCAAAGATGGGAAGGGCGGCCGCCTCTCCCGCTGCTGTGTGGTGTACAGCGCCTCTCTCTTGTAAAGCAGGCTTTGATGAAATGCCCTAACCTCTGAGGGGCATCGGAAGCAACGCCAGACTGGGCTGCAAGCCAACCTCCACTGTTCCTGAAATAAGCCTTGCTCTGAGGGCCGGAGGCCATGAGAAACAGCAAAGGGGTGTGGCTGCTAGCAGAGTGAGATGTGAGGAGCAGTTAGGGGCCTGAGGCTAGAGTCCTGGGGGCAGGGTGAATGAGGCGGGGAGGCACAAAGAAAGGGGGGGCGGGGAACCCCACAGTGCCCGAAGGAGTGTTCACACATTGAGGGCCACCAGGTGTTCATCAGAGGTAGGGCTTCTAACCCACAGGGTGAGAACAGGGTGAAGATTAGTCTGGAGAATCTAGGCCCTGGGGGACACACTGGCCCCACCACAAGCTGTGTAGACATTATCAGCCCCCCAACTACTCTATACCTGGCTTTCTCAGCCTATACCATGCAAACTCCAAAGTTCCTAACCCCATCCCCCACCTTCCTTCTTTTTCCCCCAGGAACACTCTTTTTTGTTTGTTTGTTTGTTTCTTTGAGACAGGGTTTCTCTGTGTAGCCTTGGCTGTCCTGGGACTCTCTTTGTAGACCAGGCTGGCCTCGAACTCAAAGAGGTCCTCCTGCCTCTGCCCTCCCTGAGTGCTGGGATTAAAGGCATGTGACACCACTACCTGGCTTCCAGGAACACTCTTATATCTCCCCTCTGGGTCTCAACATTTAGTGACACTCTGCCTAAATAGGAGCGTCCTCTTAGCAGGTACCAAAAGCCCACCAGACACACCGTCCTCAAACCAACAGGAGCCACACCAGCCTCCTCCACAGAGACGTCTGCTCCCCACACGTTTAAGAGGAAAAGCAAAGACTCGCCTAAGGTGTGAATGTCAACGATGAATCTGAGCCCAAAAACTATTTAAAATGACTCAATGTTCCAATGGCACGGATTTTTTTTTTCCAAGACCCAAAATAAGATCAGAACTGCTCATGCAGTAAAAATTTCCCATCAACCAACTGTTACTAAGAAGCATCTCTTCTCTCTCTCTCTCTCTCTCTCTCTCTCTCTCACACACACACACACACACACACACACACACACAGGCATGATAAGTCCTGACCTAGTGATGACCATCCTGCTACGGCCAAGCCAACAAGAGATGAACAGTCCACCCGCTCACAGGGCCTGAGTTAGTAGTGGCAACTGTGTTCTTCTGATGCCTTGTGTGCCTCAACACATACATAGTAGGTATCACTGATTTTTGCATAGGCCAGGGCAACTAGAGTCCAGAGAAACTGACCAAGGCAAGAGCAACTCAGGCAAAGGTGTGTGGTGAATCCCCTCACTCAGCAGGGGGAGGAAGGAGGGTCAAGAGTTCAAGGACATCCTCCCATACAAAGTCAAAGCCAGCCTGGGAGATCCAGCCTCAAATTAAATAAAATCACAAAATAGAGACCAAAAGAATGTTGGGATCCTCCAGGGCCCACGCCCAGTAGGTTCTATTCCCAGACCCAAGGTCTCTTGACTGAACTTAATACAGATACAAACTTAGCCACAGCCACTGGCCCGCCACACAGCTCCCATTCAAGCAAGCCCACCTTTTGCCCCCGCCACCCCCATAGGTGCCCATGAGTCAGATGGACCTGTAGTTAAAAAAAAAAGGGGGGGGCCTGGGGAGGTAGTTCAGATGGAAGAGGGTCCAGAACACACAAGGCCCCGGGTTCCATCCCCTGCCCTGTATTAAATAAATGTGGTGACGGAGGCCTATAACCCGTTCCTACGGAAGTGGAGACAGGAGAATATCCTTGGCAACATAGAGAAAGCTCAAGGGCAGCCTGGGCTACATGAGACCGTATCTTTAAAATAAACAAGTGGGTCCAGAGGTAACCACTGATCTACCACCGTGGTATTTTTGATGTGCGTCAGAGACATTCTTTGGGGGGGGGGCCTAATGGGGTTATTCCGTGGGATGCAGCAGAACCCACCTTTGCCCTTCGCAGGCCAACCAAGTCATCTCCCTTCGTCCTGTTCAGATCTGTGAATGACAATGTGTGCTGGACCAGAGGAAAGACAGAGCGCGCACTAACCCTGTCCTGACTACTGTACTGTGAGAAGCCTGAGACGCGATGTTTATGTATCAGTTACTCAATGACCCATGGGCGTCAGGCCAGCAGCTATGGAGAACAAAGCTCCCGTCACACACACACACACACACACACACACACACACACACACACACACACACACTTGACCTGAACTACCGAGCTGCAGTGCAGCAGGACAAGGCTGCACGCCACTCTCTCTCTCTCTCTGGACCCACAAGCCACCCTGAAAGGCCACTTAGAACCCCTTGACTCTGCCATGGAATGCTCTGGGCTCAGGGACATTCTTGGCAATGTATTGGAATCCTGCCACCTCTGGAGCAGGGCCACAACAGCCAAGGAGCTGCAAGGTTGAGAGGAGATGCCTTCAGGGTTTCCCCATCTGGAAAATGGGGATGCTGCCAGCTCACTAGACGAGCCGTGCGCCAATCACAAAGCTCCACCCACTTGGATGAGGAGTTGGCTGGGGAGCCCGGGACACCCCTAAGCCTTTCCCTGCTGCCTACACCTTAGGTATAGAGACAGCAGGAATCCACGTGGAAAGGCCACTCCTGGGGGAATAATCCCAGGGAGGACCCCTTCCCCCACTAAGTCTAAGTCTGAAACTGAGCACTACAACTGTCTGCAGCCTCCCCTAGCAGCCTGAGCCACAAGAAGGAAAAGCATGGGGAGTGAGTAGGGCCAAAAGCAACACTTTCAAGTTTCTGTGTCACGGCAGGAGGGTGGCAGAAGCAAGCCCACGCCCACACGTGGTTCTCAGACGTTTTCCAATGGAGACCCCCAACTGTCTGACAGGTGGAATGAGAGTGGATGTCCTACACACACACACACACACACACACACACACACACACACACTCTCTCTCTCTCTCTCTCTCTCTCTCTCTCTCTCTCTCTCTCTCTCTCTCTCTCTCACCAAAGCAATTTGAAACCTCCAGGGGCCCTAACTGCTTTTTCTCCTTGGACCCTCCCAAGGAGGAGGGCCCCAACCCAGCAGCCTCCAGCGCCCCATAGGGCACCTCAGCTAACCTAAGGAGAACCACGGTGCTAAAAGAATTAATGGTGGGGGGTGGGGGAGGCGTGGCTGCCGAGAACAGAATAAGAATGGTCCTGGCAGAAAGTGAATGGCCCATTTCCCCCAGCATCCAGACAGCAGGAGGCTCAGCTCTGGCTTAAGCAGGGCAGGAAAGCAGTGCACCCGCCGGTCTCCAAAGCCTTTGGGGACCAGCAAAAACTCCAGGAGTATTTCCCCAGTGAACCAAGCCAAGTCCTCCACCCAAGCCTTCTTCTCATCAAGGGCTCAGATCAAAACCCCCTGTCCCAACTCTTGATCTCCAAGTGAAACCCTAGGCCTGCCACTCCTGATAAGGATCAGGCCAAGGATTTCCTGGGTCAAGAAACTACTGAAACGGGGCCACCTTGTTTAAAAAAAAAAAAAAAAAAGGCTTTGGCATGCAACAAAAACAGTTCAGGCCCTCTCCACCACCATAATTAGGTACAAATTTCCAAATGGCTGGACCATGTGATTTTACTTAATTCTCTCACCACTCCCCCTTTCTGAAAAGTTTGCAAGGAGGGGGAAATCGTCACTTAGTATGTTTGTTTGTTTTTCTTACTTTGGTGGCCTTTAGTTCCTTCTGGCGCCTTTAAAAAATTCTTTTAAACTAGTTTTATCCCAGTGTCAAAAAGAATACCCAAGCCAAATATTCATTTTGAAAAGGTTGCAACAAAAGACAGGCATGTAGTGTGCCTCCCCCTCCCCCACCCATGCCCCTTTATTTTAGCCCTTGTTGATCAGAGTCTAATCCAACCCTACATTTACAAATTGTTTTCTAAAGCGGCTTGGCTCTAGCCCGAGGCCGGGGGCCCCCAAAATAGCCCCAAGCGCATGTGTCCCAGGCGCGCCTTTTTACAGGACAGCGTTGAGAAAAACATCGGCCTCCTGCGGCCACCACAGAGACCCAGCCCTGGGCGATCAAGGCACCTGGAAGACGAGTTTACAAAAAGCCCACGCGGACTAGGTCCTCAGGCACTCTGGGGGCCCTAACCAAGAGGAAGACCCGACAGAGCCGCGCGCCCTTCAGGCCGGCTCCCGCGCTCCACCGCCGGAGTCGGCTGTGGACCCGCACACCTGGCAGGGTCTTTCCGCACACTCTAAAGCTGAACTTTTCAGTGACACACCCGCTGCATTTCCCTTAAATGCAAAAACAACCCCCGGGCGAGCGAAGCAGCCCTCGGCTGCTGCTGGGAGAGAAAGTGGCAACTACAAGAGAAACGCCTGACTCATACGCCTGGGCGTTTATGGCCGGCGAGTGGAGTCTGACCTTTCGGTGCGCTCCTGCGCAGCGCCCCGGCCGAGCGCTGGGTACGGTTCCTCAGGAGGACTATCCTCCCCGCCGCCCGCGCCCTCCCCGCAGCCAGGGACAGGGGCGCGATTTACCTACGGAGTCTATCTCCAAGAGTCGCTGGAGGTCCCGGATGCTGTGGATCTGACTTCGAGCCAGCCGCTCGATCAACTCTCTGGGTATCTCGGCTTCCTGCAAGGAGACCACACGGTCAGGACGCGCCCTGGGTTCCAGCCCGGCCCCCTCCAGGCCCAGAACCAGAGGCTTCGGTGGGGCTAGATAGGACCCCCCCCAACTCCTCCACCCCATTCCTGTCTGTCTGACCTTGCTTTAAAACACACACACACACACACACACACACACACACACACACACACACAACCAACACTGCCTTGACATGTTCAGACAAAAAGCACCCGGGCTCTGGCCCTCCTCAGGGTGTCTGGGGGCAGCCGGGGGCCCGAGGTTTCTGGTTTAATAGCTAAATCCACATGTAGAAAGAGAGAGTCGAAATGCGTCACGGAGCCACGACTGTTGTCACGGCAGCCCCAACTCTTTTAATCTAGCCCGAGGGTTCAATTTCACTCACGGGAATCCTGGGCTGAGCCCGCAGGGGGAGAGGGTCTTTGCACTCCCCCACGCACGCACGCGCGATCGCCCCACCCGGCTCCTGCCCAGTCACGGCCCTAGCGCCGACTAGGGCGCCCGAAATTACTAGGGCTGAAAGAGGCTGCAGGGAATGCAAAGGGTTAAATATCCACCTCGCGCCTCTCCGGTCCCTGCCTAGACCACCCCCACCGTTCAGCCTCCCCCACTCTCCCTCCCGGTTTTTTAAAGGGAGTCAGGGTCGCTGGGGGACTCAACCACGAAGTTCCCACGACAGGGGCTGTGGAAAGTCATTCATCACAGCAAAGCTCCCGGGGACTAGGGGGGTGGTGGTGGGAGGGCGCGGGCGCCTGGCCCGGCCCCAGCTGCCTCGCTCAGCCACCTGTAAGCAGGCCCTGGGCGGGCAGAGTCTGCTCCAGCCTTGTGTCCGACTGAGCTTGGGGATCGGGAACTGGGGACTGCAGCGGGGCGCTGCCCACCCTGTCTAGTCCCGGGCTTCGGCCGCACCCTCCTCTACCTGCTTACTGCCCGCCCTAGTCCCCTCCCAGGGCACGGTCAGTTCACACACACCCCCTTTCCCGCTGCCCGCACCCCGTTACTGCATTGTCCGCTGCGTTCGGGCTGCCCCTTCTGGAAAAAGCACCCACAGCCCCCCGAAGTTTCTGCCCACTGCTTCACCTCGCGGCTCCCCCGTTCCTCTCCAAGGCGGAGCGACGCAACGCGCTGGAAACTCACCAGACACACTTGGGCATGGCAGAAAATAGAACCCAGTTGGAAATTTTTTTTTTTAAATTACACCACCCTGGCAAAATCGAAATGCTCTTTGCAGAGCTAGAAACAGGTAGCCGAAGGGGGCGTGCGCCCAGGGAGCCGAGTGGGGAGGGAGGCGCGGGGGTGGCACCCACCTCGACCAGGGCATGGGCGAGGTATCCGCAGCCGAGGAGCAGCAGGCAAGCCCAGGTCCTCATCGCGTCCCGAGGCGCTGGAAGCTCGGCAGGGAGGCGAGGCCGCGGGGCGGGCGCTCCAGCCGGGCTCCTGTGGCGGCGAAATTCAGTACCATCCCTCAGGGAGCGCGGCCCGGAGGAGGGTGGCGCGGAGAGCAGGGAGCCTGCGGAGCGCGCTCGGCGCGAGCAGCGAGTGCAGAGCCAGCGAGGAGGAGGAGGAACAGAGTCGCGCCGGGAGCCTCCTGGGCCGCCGGGTAGGGGGTGGGGACGGAAGGGGCGGAGGGCGGGGGCTGGGCTTCTTCCTTGGTGCGTTCCCCGTGCTGGCCGCCGCCGCGCTCGCTCCCCGTCGCTGGCTTTAGGAGCGACCCGGCCGGTAAATCCGCATATTTGCTGCCGTCAGCCCCAGGAGGGGACCACGCAGCGTGGTCGCAGCTCCCGCCGCACCACCGATCACCTGTCTGGACGCTCGGCCGGGTACCGGCGGCCGCCTCGCTTCTCTCAGTGGGCTGCGGGCAGCCCCGAGAGCCTGTCCCCGGGCCTTCCTCTTGCCGCTGCCGCCCCGGGCCGGGCACGGCGCGGCCCAGCACGGCGCGGCCCGGCGGCCTGCGTGCGCCCCTCCGCGGCGCGCCCTCGGCTACGGCGCGGCGCTCCGCCCTCCGCCCGCCGGGGCCGGGCAGCTCCCGCGGCCGCGCCGCCTGGCAGGAGCCAACCCGCCCGGGGCCTCGCTACGCCGCCCGCACGGGCCAGAGGGCGGGCGGAGGGCCGAGCTGGCGCCGCTGGCGCCGCAGCAGCAGCCGAGGGAAAACCAGAGGAGGAGGTGGAGAAGAAGGCACAGGCAGGCCGGGCTCCCGGAGTTGAGCGGGCTCCGCAGGACGCGCGTGTGGAGCCGGCCGGCGACAGGGAGGGGGTTATAGCGCCGCCACCGCGCCCCTCCCCCGCCCCCGCCCCCCGCCTCCCCCGGATTCCGGGCCCGGGACCCGCACCTCGGAAGCGCGCAGGGGTCTCGCGGGCCAGATCGGGCCCGGCCGCCACCGCCACTGCAGTGGCCACACACGCGCTCACGCAGGCAGCTAAATCCATCCAAGCTCGGCGCCCGCGGCTCGGAGCCCACAGGCGCCGGGGCTCCCGGAGCGCCCCTCCCTCGAGCTTGCCCACCCTTCAGTGCCAGCTGCAATCCTGCGGCACCGGGCAGGGAGGGGAGGAGGCCTCTGCAGAAGCACGGCCGTCTCCGGCTCGCCTCTCTCTCGGGCCCCAGCGGCAGTAAAGGGCAGCGCCCAGAGCTGCTGCGCCAAAAAGGGCATGAGAGTCGGCTTGGCCCCCGCCCGGCGCTCGGGCCGCTTCCCACTGTAAGGATCCAGTGCTCTAGCCTTCCCCACTCCATAAAAGGAGGGGGAGTGAGTCTTTGCTGAGAGGCGGGGCGGGTTTAGGGGCGCGTCTAGGGCACTCACCTGACGGCTGCCACGCGCCCGCGCCCCAAAGCCAAAGCTTGGGACACCTGATTGAGGAACTTGCACTCTTGTATGGAGGTGGAAACGAGGCCCGGGTCGGAGAGTAGGCTGCCGCCTGCCTCATCGCCACCTTGACACCCTGCTCCCTCCAGGTCCTTAGCCCCTGGCCGAGGAAGGCCCAGCCGCACCCCGAACCGGGAGCTAAGGGGATAGAAGAAAAGACAGAAAAGAAACCGCGGGTGAGGAACTCCTGGGTTCTGCCTTGGTATCCAAGGGAGCGCAGAGCGCCACCTCCGGCCAAGGCATAGCACAGACCGGGTATCGGGGAAGCTACACACGGCGGCGGCAGAAGTCTGATCAGTGTTGGACGGTTTTCCCACTGACAGAGACGGATTCCAGGTGGGATGTGACCCGACGGCAAGGCCAATACTGCCAGCTCCTTGCCACGCACTGGAGTTAGGGCAGTATGGATCTTTCAAACCCCAAAGCTAAACAGCCTAGGGCTCTGGAGAGCTTCATAGGTTCGGGGTGCAACAGAAAACCGCCCTGTCATGTGGATTAACCCGTGCACCCTGCCTTGGTCGGACACCCCCCGCCCCCCCCAAATCTCCATTGTCCCTAGACAAAGGCGCAGCCGCGCGGGAGCCTTTCATCCCCAGCTTCCCCGGTTCCTGCATTTCAAAGGCGGAGTTGGGAGGGCCCCTTCGAGGGCAGCTCACCTCGCCCCAAATACCTGGGGGGTGGGGGGTTACCGAGCCTCCCCTGAGGATCTTTGGAGCTCAAATCTAAGGCTGTTCTACAGATTTCCTTGGCCCTGCGGGTCCCCATCGCCGTGCCCCTGCCCTAACACCTTGTGATGCTCAGAAGATAGTGGACATTCTCTCTTGTCCTAAGAAGGGAGGATGGAAGACGTTGGGAAGCGCCCCACCTCGAGGTCTTCGAAAGCCCGGGTCTTGTCCATACTGTTGGAACTTTGCGCTGCTCTGGAGAGGGAGACACACTGGATGGCTCTGTCAGCGACTATCAGGACCGCACTGGACCTGAGTCGAGTTCCTCACCGTCTTATCCTGAGAGAACCGTGCGTGTTGTCCTGCCAAGCCCTCGGGCTCCTCACAGGCAGAGAGGACCAGAGGACACCTCTTTGCGGTTCGATGACCCGGTGTGACGGTGGATGTGGGAATCCAGGAAGAAGATCGGGTTGCATTGCGGAGGGGATGCCGCGCTCGTCCGGCCACCACCTCCGCATGGAGGCCGCGGGTTCCTGGGGACCCCGCCTAGTTTGGTGCTTTTCTCTCCCCTTACTCTCGAGGCGCAGGAGGGGCGCCCAGCTGGAAATCAGAGCGGGGTGGGAGGAATTCTGAAGACGCTAGGGGACAGCTGAGGCCAGAGTGAGGTTAGGCCTGGAAGCATCGTCCGGGACGCGCGGTAGCTGCGGGGAGCTGGGCGCAGGCACTGTTCTAATCGCCGACCGCTATTAAAAATAAAACCGCGACCCGTCGTCATAGCGACCGCAACAACAGCGGCCGCGCGAGGGTGGTAAGAGCTTGTGCAGCCCGGCGCCAGCCGCCTGAGGGGACTGGGGCACGCGCCTTTAAGCTTTCCGGGTACTCAGATGTAAGAGCGACCCCTACCCCATCGCCCCTCTGCTATTTCTCGGGGTTCTTGGAAAACTCCCAGGAGATGGACTCCTGGTCTCTGAAAACTGGGACTGGCTATGGGCCTAAAGGAGAACCAGCCGGCTCAGACTGCCCCCTGCCTCGGCTTCCCTTGGAGCCTGCGGCAGTCTTTATTTTAGACTCTGGAGAAGGGGCTGTGTGAGGGGGTGAGGTTCAGATGTCAGGCCTCCAGACAACACCAAGAAACCAAGCTGAGCTGGCGGGGTTGCATGCGCACTCTAGGCCACCGCACCTGTCCCGCCCGCGCCTCGGTGATCCCTTCTGGTGGGAGAGATCACGTGCTTCCCTCTGGCTGGGATTCGAGTTTCACTTCCAGCCGCTATTAGGCGGTTCACTCGGTTCACTGCAAACATTTGATAATGAGGCTAAATATACTTTAGAGTCGGAGGAGGTGTGGGCGGCTGCTGCCCTAGCCTGTAGGTGCGTCGCTCCAGGCTCCACCGGGCATCCTCGCCCCAGAGGCGGAGACCAACCCCCCACGCCGAGTGCTAGAGAAAGACCCGCGCCCACCCAAGCCCAAACGATTCCCTCCCCACCAGGATGAACATTTTAGGTCAGCTGGAGACTTCCTAAGAGGAAGAAGGCGTCAGCAACTGGGAACTCGAGGAGGTGGAGAGGGACACCAGAAGATGCACCTGGCGGTGGTGACCAAGGATGTCCGGTCGCCCCCAGAGCGGATGCTTCCAGCCTGTCTCCTGCGCCCCGGGCACAACTCGATGTGCCTACCCGCCCGTAATTAAAGTGTCAAGTGTTTCAAATATCCCAAGAAAGGGTCTGCGTAGCTGGAGCGACCAACTAACATCTTAACATTTATTTGACGGTGCCCGCTTCACCCAAGCACACAGGGAGGGGGTAGACTTGGCTTTGAGCGGAGAGAGACCGTCCACCTGGACTAAGAAATCGCCTCATAGCCCAGCGTTTTAAACGTGAAGCACACCTTTCCGCCAGAGAGTCATCCACCTAGCCAGTGCCCCTCAACTGCTTGGAACTCAATTATCCGAGCCCAGTTATTGCAGCCATTGTTAATAGCTGTCAAGGACCAATACTGAGTCCAGTCTACAGAGAGCCGGTGAGACTGCATCCCAGGAACCAAGCACCCCATTCCTTGGGAGATCCAAGAATACCGGAAACTAGAGTGGCCCAGGTTGCATTTGTATTAGGCAAGACGAGTTCCAGATGTGGACGGACACACACACACACACACACACACCCTTTCAGAAGAGGCACATAGAAGGCCCTTCTCTTCTTTGCTGCTTGACTTTGGTTTGGGCGTGATCCATCCCTGCTTTGCCTTGAATTCGGTTCCTTTATCTGGAAAAATAGCAAAACCGGAAGCCAGTGCTTCACCCTGCAGGTGGTCTCCACACCCAGCAGCCCCCAGCAACCCACAGGACCCTCTCCGTGCCTGCGTGTGGGACCAGCTAGGCCCCAGGCATCCAGGCTCTGCCAGAGCTATCCCAGAACAATTTGTAATGTTGAAACACCAGTTTCCCTTTATCTCTGGGCAAGGCTTTCTTGGTTCTGGGCAATTAACCCAAATGGAGTCTCAGCCATGTGGGCTTTGGTCCTTGAAGATCAAAAGTGCCTGGCCACAAGCCTTAATTATGTCATTATCAGCCACCCCACCCCCCACCCCCTTTTCCCCCAGGCTAAGGATCGGGCCTTTCCAGTTCAGGCTCCCCAGAAAACAAGATAAGTTTGTGCTGGGGTGGGAGGGTACCTGCAGGCTGCTTTCCACTCCCTAGTAAGTGTTTTTATTTTCACTTTTAAATACACAAACAGAAATTATGTTTAAAATAGCATGCAGGCCCACAATAGGCTTGTGACCATTTTGTGAATGAAAGTCTATGTGAAGGAATGTGATGGTGGCTTTTGAAAGGAAAAGCCCAGAGGCTTAGGAATGAAGCTCTGTTGATAGCGTTCTTGCCTATAGCACACACAAGCCCTGGGTTCCATTCCCAACACCAAATAAAAACAGCTCTGGCGATGCATGCCTGTAATTCCAGCATTCTGGAGGCCGGAGATGAGGAGTTCAAGGTCATCCTTGGGCCACACAGTGAGCTCAAGGTCAGCCTTAGAGAGCCTGCCTTAGGAAGGAAGGAAGGAAGGGGAGAAAGCACAGCCAGGCATGGAGATACATGTCTATAATCCTAGTACCCAGGAGGCTGAGGCACAAGGATTGCCTCAACTTCAAGGATAGCCTGGACTACATGGTAAGAGTCTGTCTCAAAAACAAACAAGCAAGCAAACAAACAAAAACCCAAAACAGCAAAAAAGTGTCAACCCAAAGAATAAGTTCTGTGCTGATCAGAAGTTGAAGCCACATGTGGCCACCAGGCTTTCAGGTGTGTCTGGTCAGAACTCTTACCTGCAAAACATGGGGGCTTATGAAGACTCAACACTCTAGACCTTATGCAAGGTAAAGAAAAAAGAAAAGACAAACAAATAAAAAAAACTTTATTTAAAAAAAACAAAACATTTTAGGTGTATGAGTGTCTTCCATGTCTATGTATGTATGTTTTCTATTCATTTCACACCTCCCTCCCTCTCGGTTAAATGTGGTCCAAATACACTGAAAGTGACTATGTAAATCAGTCCTGGTGGAGGAAGCAGCCTGTCATCCCAGCACTCAGAAGGCGGAGGCAGTAAGACCGCAAGTTCTAGACCAGCCTGGCTACATAGCCAGACCCTGTCTCCAAATAAATATTTTTTTTAATTAGAAAAAAATTTAAATAATTTTTTTAAAGAAAAAAAAAACAAGCCGGGCGGTGGTGGCGCACACCTTTAATCCCAGCACTCGGGAGGCAGAGGCAGGTGGATTGCTGTAAGGTCGAGGCCAGCCTGGTCTACAAAGTGAGTCCAGGACAGCCAAGGCTACACAGTGAAACCCTGTCTTGAAAAAAAAAAAGTTATCTGGAAGCTTTTGTAGTGGGTTATGCCTATAATTCCAGCCCTTAAGGCTGAGGCAGGAGAACTGGGAATTCTAGGGCAGCCTAGGTTACATAATGAGTTTCAGGCTAACCTGAGCTACCTCATGAGTTGTCTCAAAAGGAAAAAAAAAAAAAAAGAATTCCCCAAATCAAGGAGGGAACCTTGGGTTCTTCTTTGAGCCAACAGGTAAGGATTCTGGCTTGGGAATGTGGCC
The DNA here is from genome assembly GCF_964271855.1 of Acomys minous. NCBI lineage: Eukaryota > Metazoa > Chordata > Mammalia > Rodentia > Muridae > Acomys > Acomys minous. The sequence goes on along the minus strand of NC_140498.1, from coordinate 70,200,707 downwards.
TGAGTAGGGGCCAGCAAGCAGGGCTCAGCCCTGCCCTCCAGTGCCTCCCCTTCCTGCTGTGTGACTGTGGGCAAACTGGCCTCTCAGAGGCTCACACTGCCTGTTTCTTGTAGCAGGCATCTCTGAAGGTGGCCTTTAGAAACGTGTGCCAGGCATCTGGGTAAACACGGAGGGCTGGAAGTATACCAGGCCTTCTTGGAAGGCCACAGTCTCTAGGAAGCAATAAACTAAGCAGCAAGTGGCTGTCGCTAAAGGTGGCTGGAAAGAATCCCTTATGAAAAGGCCCAGACCAAGAATTCCAGGTCAAGATAACAACAGCAAGTGCTAAGGACCTGAGGCAGGAACCTGCTTGGCAGGTCCCAGGTTCTGCAAAGAGGAGGGGATGATGGGAGGAAACAGGTGGAATCAGTGACTAGGGTGACCACGGATGGGCCTTTGAGGCCAAAGGAAGGAAATAGAATTTGTTTGGGTTACACACATGTGCGCGCGCGCACACACACACACACACACACACACACACACACACACATACTTTGGTTTATCATATTGAGTCAAGGCGTGGCCTTGAACTCTCCATCTTCCTGCTTCTACCTTCTGAGCACTGAGGTGGCACGCATAGGCTCACCTGAGATATTTTTTGACTCGAGGGTGAAGCCACTGAGGGAACTACAAAGTGTAACACCATTGTGAGTACCAACCAGCTACTGTGCCTGAAGATTCCTACACAGTGAGTCAGGAAAGTGTCATCGAGGGAGTAGGGTTCTTTATGACCCCCCAGTGTGCCTTCAGAGCCGGTGTTGCATTGTCTTGGGCATCTGTCCCCTCAGGCGGACCAACGTGGGCTTCCTCAAGGCACAGCTTTCTCCACACCATCAGCTGCTTCCGTGGTCCCCAAGCCCAAGCCTACCACCACCTGGGCCATGCACCAGTATGGCGGAAGCTGCAGCCCTGTCAGAGTTTAGCCCTCCCTGTCCCTTAATGTCACAGCCCTCGGATTTCATGAGTCTTAGCTGTGCCCAGAGTACAGATGACCTGACCCTGGAGCAGGAATGATGGTTTTCCATGAGCCTCTCTCATGCATGTTAGAGAACAGACCCAAGGAAGTGAAGGGCTTTTGCATAGAAAAGAGAGCGACCAGGCTCCAGATAGTCATGGCCCCAGTAGGGACACAGGCACAGGACACAGCTTGAAGAAGCAGATGAAAGGCCCCAGAGCTGTTAGCTCTGACCACTTGCTGGTCACGTGCAGACAGCCCCTGTGACAAGAACACGGCGTTGGGGGGGGGGGGCAGTGAGATGAGACCGTGGAGTGGAGTGGCACTAAGAGGATGTGATGCTGGGCAGGACCATTTCAATGTGAGGTCCGGCCCTTAAGGAAGCAAGCTAATAACAAGGAGGTGAGTCACAGTGACTGCTATTCACCTTCTCCTCCAACCACTCCTCCAAGCCGGCAGCAACCCAGAGCACAATGGAAACCACCAGAGATGGTGGTTGATACCACTGATAGCAATCAACACTAAGTTCCTAGAGTGTGCCCCCTGGTGTGATCGCCGCATACCCTGGGGAACCTCACAGAACCTGCTGGAGCATGCTTTCTATTGACTGGGAAATCTGAGGAGGGTGCGGAGGTGAAATATAGAAAGGAAGAGGGAAGAAAAGAGAAAGACCAAAGGAAGATTGACTTACAGATTCTTAGATAGATAGATCAATATATGGCGACATAGATGATAGCCACTGGTGGATGATAAATATATAAATACAGACCTTATGGACACAGAAGATAAATGGCACACAGATGGATATATACACACACCAGAAACACAATAGACGATCAATAAGCAGATGTCAAGTGACTTGTTGATTGATGAATAACAGGTGGTTGGTGGGTAGATGATCTATAACGATAGGTAGAAAGAAAAAATAGATAGATAAGCCAGAAACTGGTGATGCATGCCTTTAATTCCACAACTCAGAAGCATTGCAACGTTATGAGTTCGAGGCCAGCCTGGTCTACAGGGCAAATTCCAGGACAGCTAGAGCAACACAGAAAAACTGTCTTGAAAAATCAAAACAAAGCAAAAACAAAAACAAGAAAGAAAGAGAAGGAAAAAAAAGATAGGTAGATAGAAGAAAAGGAAATAAATAGTAGATAAACGATAGCTGATTGGTTATTAGATATATAACAGACAAATAGGTGATATATATTATAATATACAGCGAGAAGATTGATAGCTAAACAGATATAGACGATGCATAGATTATAGACACATAGATGGCAGATAGGCATAGGGACAGTGGGTAAACTGAGGTGAAAGGTGCACTATTTGCACTACTTTTCACTGTTCTGTTTTGTTTTCTTTTTGAGAAGAGTCTCGTGTGGCCTAAGCTGTCCTTGAACTCACTAAGTTGCCAATGCCGATGGCGCGATCCTCCTGCGCTCACCTCCTGAGTGCTGGCCCCCCATACAGTCTATGCCCTGCTGGAAATGGCTCCCAGGACGTGTGCATTCTAGACAAGCACCCTCCCTGCTGAGCCACACTCCCCGCCCCCATTGTCCTATATTTACTTTTCTGCAAAAATGGAAAATTTACAAAATAAAAAAAAAAAATGGTGCTGAGATGATTCCTTCTTCACTTATCCGTCTCCTAGGAGCCAAGAGATTCCAGGATGTGGAGAACTCAGAGTAAGTCACCCGCTACAGGACAACAGGAAGGTACCGATGTACACCTTTAAGTGAAAAGAACACCAGGCTGAGTGTGGTGGCACAGGCCCATCCTCTCAGCACTCAAAAGTTTTGCAGAGAATTGCTACCAAACCGTGTCTCCAGAGGAAGACGGGAGGAAGAGGAGGAGACAGAGGATAACAGTGGCTTGGACTCAGCAATAAAAAATTGTTGAACATCTAGGGCACACATAAAAAGCCTGAACAACAGAGTCCTTCAGCCACAGGTTGCAATGCTGTGGTTTTTCGCTGTGTCACATCTGCATGTATATCTCATTAACTACAATTGGGCTCATACATGCTAGGCCAGCCTTCTACCACTGAGCCACACTCCAGCCCCTCACTGGGGGATTCTAGGCAGGTGCTCTGCCACTGAGCCACACCCCAGCCCCTCACTGGGGGATTCTAGGCAGGTGCTCTGCCACTGAGCCACACCCCAGCCCCTCACTGGGGGATTCTAGGCAGGTGCTCTACCACTGAGCCACACCCCAGCCCCTCACTGGGGGATTCTAGGCAGGTGCTCTATCACTGAGCCACACCCCAGCCCCTCACTGGGGGATTCTAGGCAGGGGCTCTGCCACTGAGCCACACCCCAGCCCCTCACTGGGGGATTCTAGGCAGGGGCTCTACCACTGAGCCACACTCCAGCCCCTCACTGGGGGATTCTAGGCAGGTGCTCTGCCACTGAGCCACACCCCAGCCCCTCACTGGGGGATTCTAGGCAGGTGCTCTACCACTGAGCCACACCCCAGCCCCTCACTGGGGGATTCTAGGCAGGTGCTCTATCACTGAGCCACACCCCAGCCCCTCACTGGGGGATTCTAAGCAGGGGCTCTGCCACTGAGCCACACCCCAGCCCCTCACTGGGGGATTCTAGGCAGGGGCTCTACCACTGAGCCACACCCCAGCCCCTCACTGGGGAATTCTAGTCCACTGCTGAGTTATAGTCCCAGACTTTTTACTTCTTTATTTGGAGATATAGTCTTGCTAAATTAGGAAGACTGGCTCTGAGCTCACTTTGTAACTTAGATTAGCTTTGAACTTGCTGTCCTTCTGCCTCAGCTTCTCAAGTGGCTAGGATGAGAGGCCCTGTTAATGGTAGCCATATTTGGGGGGCATTTATTTGTTTGTTTAGTGTGTGTGTGTGTGTGTGTGCATGCCATGGCACATGTGGATGTCAGAGCACAACTTGCAGGAGTTGGTTCTCTCTCCTCTAGGCATCAAACTTAGGTCCTCAGGCTTGATGGCAAGTGCCTTTGCCTGCTGCGCCATCTTGCTGGCCCATTAGCTAGATTTTTAAGTTGCATATGTGTCCTGATTCACACAGAGGAAGGACCAGTTCCTGGGACGAGCATCTGGAGGATGTGTTGCCTGGGAAAAGCCAAGAGCAGGTGGGAGCACGGGGACGCAGCTGCTTCCCAGCCTTGGCCAAGTGGCCACTGCTGGCCGCCACAGAGTGCCGGATTCCAGAGCAGCTGCAGTCTTATGACCTAACACCTGGGTGCCAGCCTAGCGAAGGGACCCAAATATGGAAAAGGGCCCTTTTCTCAGAAGGCCTGACATGGCGTGATTTAAAATAGCAAAGTCAGGGGTGGATGTGCACACCTGTAATTCCAGCACCTGGGAGGCTGAGGTAGCAAGTTCCAGTCTAGATTATGGAGTGAGACCCCATCTCAACAAGGCAATATATAAAGCATTAAACAAAATGACACAGACCAGAGATAACCATATTTCCAGCTTTGGAAAATTCTCCTCTTGTTTTCCTGGCAATTCTTCCGTGGCCTGAGACCATGGCTCCCATCCATCCCTCAGTGGTTTGGGAGCCAGGGTGCAGTACTGGCCCATGCTTTCTCTCCTGCTTTTCAGTCCCTGGAATGAGGATGTTTCTCTACAGGGTCTGCTTGTTGTTTTGTTTTGTTTTGTTTTTTCAAGACAGGGTCTCTCTGTATAGCCTTGGCTGTCCTAGACTCACTTTGTAGACCAGGCTGGCCTCGAACTCACAGCGATCCACCTGCCTCTGCCTTTCCAGTGCTGGGATTAAAGGCGTGCGCCACCATGCCCGGCTCTACAGGGTCTGCTTGTCTGCTCTTACGTCCATGTAGATAATCTGATCTGCACTCACACCAACTTTTTAAGTGTGTGTGTGTGTGTGTGTGTGTGTGTGTGTGTGTGTGTGTATACATGTGCCACAGTGAACATGTGGCAAATCAAAGGAATACCTGAAGAAGTATCCAGTCTTCTCCTGTGGCGGGGTCTGAGACTCGAACTCAGGTCATCAGGTTTTGTGTGTCAAGTGCGTCACCGGCTGAGCCACCTGGCTGGCCTCCCACTTTATGTTTTCTGAGTCAGGATTTCTCCCTGAATCCAGCCTTTACTGATAGGCTAGATTTGCTGGCCGGTAAGCTCTGGAGACCCTCCTGTCTCTCTCTGTCCCAGAGCCAAGGTTATAAGCTTGCTTGGGTCATCGTGCCTGTTGTTTTTGTAGATGTGCCTTATTGACTGAGTCATCTCCTTAGTCTCCAGGGATACCTGTTTTCAAAGTTGTGTACCCAAGCTCCAGCCCCCCTGCCTCTGAACTATTACCCAGTGACTTGTCTGGTTGTCCTGAAACGCCACAGGCCCCGCCAGCCTGCTAGTGAGGTTTCAGAGCTAGCCTCTGCTAGTGTTACAGCCTCAGAAGCCTTGACTGGAAGAAATGAAAACACAGACGTGACACAAAATAGCAACTCATTGTTTCTTGGAGACGCCTTCTTCTCCTAACCTGCATGCTATCTCTGCACTGTAGTTTCTACCTGTTGTTTTGTTTTGTTTTGTTTTGTTTTTTCGAGACAGGGTTTCTCTGTGTAGCCTTGACTGTCCTGGACTCGCTTTGTAGACCAGGCTGGCCTCGAACTCACAGCGATCCACCTGCTTCTGCCTCCCAAGTGCTGGGATTAAAGGTGTGCGCCACCACGCCTGTCTCTACATGGGCTCCCTGCCCATGGGTGTCCCTTGCCTCTGAGCTTCACCCCTAGACCACAAGAGTCCAGACAGGCAGGCCCACACACGGTGCTTGAGAGACTCTGGTCTGTGGCTGGACCCTTGGCTTGGTGAGCTGGCACCTGGGAGCGATACCAGGCTGGTCCCTCTGTTAGGGGCTGGTGAGGTGAAGGCAAAAGGCTTTCTTGTAAGGAGGGACCCACACACAGCTTGAGTGGGTGTGGGGTGGTTTTCTACAGGCCAGGAGGCCTTGCCTTAGGATTAGGAACAACGGAGTCATACAGCAGTCTTCAATTGAAGCCAAAGGATGCAAATGGACGAGAATGCCAAAGAAAGAAGTATGAGAGAAGGAGAAAAAAAAAGAAAAGAAAAGAAATGGGCCTATTAACCCAGCAGTGGGGTCAGAATCGGAGGTGGGAGGATGGCAAGTTTAAAACCAACCTGGGCAATTTTAGTGGGACCCTGTCTCAAAGTAAATAAACAAACAAACAAGCCGTGGCAAAAGCTCCCTAGTTCAGCCCCCAGCCTGCATGTAAAAAGCTGGGTGTGATGGCACATACTTGTAAGTTGGGTGCTGGATCAGTGGGGATTGGAGGATCCCCGGGGCTCCCTGCCAGGCAGCCTACACTTCTTGGCAAAGTCTAGGCCAGTGAGGGACCCTGTTAAAGCAACAGTAATAAGGCTCTTCTAGTCTGCTTCCAACAAATACACACAGAGAATGAGAGACAGAGACAGAAAGACAGAGACAGAGACAGAGAGAGAGAGACAGATACAGAGACAGAGACAGAGACAGAGAGACAGAGACAGAGAGAGAGACAGAGAGAAAGAGAGAGAGACAGATACAGAGACAGAGAGACAGAGAGAAAGAGAGAGAGACAGAGACAGAGAGAAAGAGAGAGAGACAGAGACAGAGAGACAGCGAGACAGAGAGAGAGACAGAGACAGAGACAGAGAGACAGAGAGAGAAACTTTTAAAAAATAAGAGAGTTCTCTGTTACCTGTCATATCCATGTCTCTGACCACTTCCATCCCCAACCTTGTCTGAAGAGATCCAGAATCTGTGACCCAATACAAACCAGCCAAGGAAGCCAGAGACTGCGGATCCATGTGATCTGTGCTCAGGTACCACCGGATCAGATCCCTAAGCCGCACCTTAACAACTCCATTTTCTTTCTTCATCATAGCCATCCCACACTGTCTAGACTGCTGTGCTCCTGAGGACACCGTGGCTAAGAGAAGACAGGGCACTGCAGCTAAACAGGCCTCCTGGACTCAATGCCCAGCCTGCTTGGGCACCGAGGACAGCCACCCTCAGGTGGAAAGGACACCCCAGGCTCCTGTCTGAGCTCCAGACACCTACCCTCATGCACTCTATCCTGGGCAGCTAGGTGTCCCGTTCTGTCTCAGCAGGGTGATCTCTGTTCCTGCACCCTGGGACTCACACCTCCACTGAGTGACCTCGGATACATCTTTATGCCTTGGAGGCTTGTCCCCCATCCTATGGACAGAGCTGCGGGCTAGCCTTAGATCCTCCCCTTCCTGTCAGCTGGGCAAGCTGGGTCACCCAGGCGGCTCCTCTAAAGCACAAGGGCAAAGTCCAGCCAGGTAATCTCATCCTCATCCTATTCTAGGATAGGGAGGGCCCAACATCCCCGTGGCAGCCACCTCCCTCTGCAGGGAAAACATAGCCACATGAGCCACACAAATGACCTCCCTAGAAACACCAGCTGCCTCATACCTGAGTGTCTTCCTTGGTCCAAAGGCCTCTGAGGTGAGAAAGGGCTCTTTGGTCCAGAGAGGCAGCCACTCTGCCACCTGCTGGCTGTGCATCCTTCCACCTGTTGCTTCACCTCTCTGAGCCTCTGCTGGCCTCAACGATAAAACAATAACAAAGCAGAAATAGCTGCTAATTAGAGCTGTTGGAGGATCTGTTCAGGCAGAGCCTGGCATGGAGGCCAAATCGAGACTGGCTGGTGGCACAGAAGGCTGAACGCCATGGGCTGTGTATGGCATAAGGCAGACCTCAATGAGCAGAAGTGGCTGTACCAAGGAAGAGGAGCTCACACCTCTTGGTGACTGGAGTCCTAGGTGGCACTGCAAGCAAGTTAGCGCTGTCGGTCTCTAAGCCAGATTCTGAAGTTGAATGACATCATGTAGCCCTGAAGGATTCTAGGCAGGGGTTCTACCACTGAGACACACCCTCACTGGGGGATTCTAGGCAGGTGCTCTACCACTGAGTCACACCCCAGCTCCTCACTGGGGGATTCTAGGCAGGTGCTCTACCACTGAGACACACCCCAGCTCCTCACTGGGGGATTCTAGGCAGGTGCTCTACCACTATGCCACAGCCCAGCCCCTCACTGGGGGATTCTAGGCAGGGGCTCTACCACTGAGCCACACCCCAGCCCCTCACTGGGAGATTCTAGGCAGGGGCTCTACCATTGAGCCACAGCCCAGCCCCTCACTGGGGGATTCTAGGCAGGGGCTCTACCACTGAGCCACACCCCAGCCCCTCACTGGGGGATTCTAGGCAGATGCTCTACCACTGAGCCACACCCCAGCCCCTCACTGGAGGATTCTAGACAGGTGCTCTACTACTGAGCCACACCCCAGCCCCTCACTGGGGGATTCTAGGCAGGTGCTCTCCCACTGAGCCACACCCCAGCCCCTTACTGGGGGATTCTAGGCAGGGGCTCTACCACTGAGCCACACCCCAGCCCCTCACTGGGGGATTCTAGGCAGGGGCTCTACCACTGAGCCACACCCCAGCCCCTCACTGGGGGATTCTAGGCAGGGGCTCTACCACTGAGCCACACCCCAGCCCCTCACTGGGGGATTCTAGGCAGATGCTCTACTACTGAGCCACACCCCAGCCCCTCACTGGGGGATTCTAGGCAGGTGCTCTACCACTGAGCCACACCCCAGCCCCTCACTGGGGGATTCTAGGCAGGTGCTCTACCACTGAGCCACACCCCAGCCCCTCACTGGGGGATTCTAGGCAGATGCTCTACTACTGAGCCACACCCCAGCCCCTCACTGGGGGATTCTAGACAGGTGATCTACCTTTAAGCTACCACCAAAGGCCTTCCACCCTCTTTTTAAAGATGAGGCCTCTCTCACACAGTTCTGGATGTCCTGAAACTCACTATGTAGACCAAGCTGACTTCGAACTCACAGAGATCCACCTGCCTCTTCCTCCCCAAAACTGGGATTGTAGGTGTGTGCTACAAACAGCCAGCATCAGAACACTATTTTTTTAATTTTACTTTTTATATAGGATCTTGTTAACTTTCACAGCCTGCTCCTAAGCTCACTCTGTGTCCCAGACAGGTTTTGAACTAGCAATCCTCCAGCCTCAGCCTCCTGAGCGTGAACGGCCTGAGTCTCCAGGCCGGGCTGAGCCTTGGCTTCTGTTTTGTGTTGTACTAGTTTTTTTGAGACAGAGTCTCACTCTGTAGCCCTGGCTGTCCTTAAATGCATTATGTAACAAGATTGGCCTTGAACTCACAGTGATCCACCTTTCTAGATGGCAGGGGACTGCCTGATTGCTGATTGTCGTGAGATCCGAAACTCTTGGACATTCAGGCCCAGCACCCTGGGCATCCCCTTTAGAACTGTCAGGGGCCTAAAAACCAACAGAACCTCCCATGAAGGAACATTGCATGTGCTCTGGAAAAGAAAGCAAGAGCCCTGTGAGTAGAGAGAACGGCCTTCTGGGTAAGATAAATTCCAGGGAGGATGACCCTTGCTTGTTATCCTCTTAAAGGAGGTCCCCACCTAAGGACACCGATCACCCAGCTTGCTTGCAATCACAGGAGACGACAGCCTCTAGAGTTGAGAGCAGAGAAGGGTTCAACTTCTGTCTCCCAGCTGCTCCATCAAAGCCTGGCTCAAGCCCCCCACCCTCAACTCCTTGGCCCTACACCTATTATCTGGGTAGCATGCGCTGTGTGCTTGGAGGTTCTGAGACCTAAAGCTAACACGCAGGGAAAGCCCCCTGAGGCAGTGCCTGGCACAGGTTAGCACAGAGCACAGCCAGAACAGCTAACCCAAGCCAGGCCTCATTCCCAGGCCCCACCCTCCCTTCGGAAACTCTCACCTCTCAGAGTAGACCTACCAGGGCCCGCCTCACCTGCCTTGGGTGCTGGCCCACAGAAGGTGCATCCAGGTGAACTAACGAGGACCAAAGACGACAGTCCAGGCTACCGTAGACCTAAGCCAGGTAGTGGTAGGAAGCCTAGGAGGTGTCTGAGAAGGCTTCCAGGTAGAAGTGATTTCTTAAGGTTGGCTGTACGCTCTTTCCACTATGCACCGGGGTCTCTCCTCTTCCTCAGGGGAATCAGATCTCAGGGACCTTCCAGAACAGCAGCTCAGCTGGTGCCCTCCCTGCCCTGAGGCCACCGGGCTGTGTCATGAGTCTGGAATGCACTTTCAATTCCCCTGCCCTCTCCTGTCCTACCCTCCCCACTCCAGGCCAGCTCATCCTTCCCCCGTGGAGAGGTGGGGGCTGGACCAAGGAATCTAGGGGCTCTCCCAATCTTCTGTGTCCTGGAGGCAGGAAGGGAGTGAGCTTCTTCCAGGTTCAGCCCCTCCATATTCCCTCTCAGATACCTGGAGTTCAGTATGGGAGATGTCTATAGTGGCTGCTGAGGGGGGGGGCAGGAGAGGGAGGGGGGGTGGAGGAGGGGGGTGCTGGAGGGTCACCAGGGACCCAATCCTAGGTATATTCAGGTCTTTAAACCGTGCCTCAGGTTTTCTGGTGGTCTCTTTAGAGAAGAGGTTCAGTGGAGCATCAGCTTTGTTTCTTCATGGGGTTCAAAGCAACATTCCAGTGAGTCCCAGATCATCCCTGGCCTTTCCACCTTTAAAAAAATTTTTTTTTCTTCAGGACTCACTTTGTAGACCAGGCTGGCCTTGAACTCACAGAGATCTGCCTGCCTTTGCCTCCCAGAGTGCTGGGGTTACAGGTGTTGTGCCACACTGTACTTGGCTAGCCTTTCTACTTTTTTTTTTTTTAAATCTTCTTCTTCGAGACAGGGTTTCTCTGTGTAGCCTTGGCTGTCCTAGACTCACTTTGTAGATCAGGTTTGCTTCAAACTCACAGAGAGATCTGCCTGCCTCCACCTCCTGAATGCCGGGATTAAAGGCATGCGCCACCACACCCAGCTAGCCTTTCCACTTTTATGGGCCCTCTGAGGTCCTCTTGGCTGATCCCTGGCCCCTAGCTCTTTTTTCTTAAATGGGGAGGTGAATATGGTCCAAACAGATCCAAATAGAACCTTTCCTTCCTCCTCATTTCTGGCCCAGCAACTGTCAACAAGAGAGGTGCCCTGGGCAGCCTCGGGCAGCTGTGAAGGACAGCATTTTCTACAAATTCCACCCTACTTGCCATGTACCCTTCTCATCTGGCCCTCTGAGGCTGAGGGGCTGGCCTTGCCTGTGCCAGGTGGTCATCAGTCTTTATAGGGGGACACACCCATGAAGCCTCCTTATGTCTTCCTACTTTGGTGAGCATGTTGCGGTAGGGTGCGGAGGGGCATTGTCTCCAAGGGGCATTTAGAACCACAGGGTCCTCAGAGTGGGTAAACCTCACTGCTCACATGCTCCGCTAGCCTTGGGATCGTGGGCCGTTCTCTGAGAAATTCCAATGGCCCATTACTTCAATATTGTCTGGTTGCCGCCCCCCCCCCCCCCGCCAGGCTTGCAAAGCAGGCGACCACCCTCAGCTCTGACTCAGACTTGAATGAAGTCATCAGGAGGTATCTGGTGATGGTGTGTGTAGTGGCTCCTCCCCATCCTGAGGGTTTTCAGCCTGCAGTTTGGTTGGGTGCAGAACACAGAGGTGGGTGGGAGAGATACCTCAAAGACAGCAAGGCGGGCTGTGAGGACAGGCTTCCGTATGCCAGATGCAGGCAGAGAGAGAACACTGAGCAATGGCCAGCCCACGTGGCCTGTACACCACTCCTCTTAGTGTCCGCCGCTACCTCATACTGCCTCCCAGTCCTGGTATCTTCCTGGGGACTCAAGGAAGCCTCCCTGGGGGAAACTTGGCTAGGCTCCAGTGGGTAGGGCTCTACTCATCAACAGTTTTATGGCCCCAGGGCAGGCAGAGTTATCCAGGGCAGACTGTGTTGGGCATAGATGGCCCAGGCTCTGCTCCCTGGGGCACCCCCCCCCCTGCTGTGAACTGCTTGTCACTCTGAATCCAGTGGCCCTGTGCAAAAGGAGACCCACGGGGGCATTGAGAGATGTGGTGGGACAGGGATCTGTCGTGCTTGGCGAAGGGCAAGGGTAGGAGGAAAAGGAGAGAGAGAAACAGATAGGGAGAGACACAGAGACAGAGAGATAAGGAGAGAGGCAGAGACTCAGAGAAGATTCAGACAGGAGCAAGACAGGGAAAGAAAGACTGAACTACGGAAAGGAAAGACAGAGAAACAGAGAGACAAGGATGGAGAGACAGGGAGAGACAGAGATACGAAGGTGGATAAGGAAGAGACAGGGATGGAGAGAGAAAGGGAAGGGGAGAGAGAGAAAGAAGAGGAGGGCGGGCTATAGCCCAGTGGGCAGGCTTGCTGAATGATGAATGGTTAAAGAGTGAGTGACTGACCAAGCAGGAAGTGGCAGCCTCCCATCTTGGATGGCACCAGATACCTTCGTTTTGGGAGGAGAGTTGTGTTCCTCTGAGGTTCGTACTCTCATGCGGGGACCAGGTGACAACTTCAGTGACATAAAGTTCCCAGGGGCTCCTATCCCAGAGGGTGACTCTCTCCTTCCTGGCCTTAGCCCAGGGGCATCCTCCACAAGGGATCTGCCTTAGTTACTGTGATAAACACTATAAACCAAAAGCAGCTTGTGGAGGAGGGAGGTTATCTCATTTTACAGGTTACACATCTATCGCCGGGGGGGAAACTGAGGCAGGAACACAAGCATGAACCTGGAGGCAGGAAATGAAGCAGAGACCGTGGAGGAATGCTGCTTACTGGTTTGCTCTCCATGGCTTGCTCGGCCTGCTTTCTTGTACATCCCAGGACTATCTGTCCAGGCTTGGCACCGCCCAAAATTATTACTCAAGAGAGTGTTCTCTGCAGCCTTGCCGACAAGCCAATACGATGAAGACATTTTCCCAACTGAGATTCCCTCTCCAAAGATGACCCTAGATAATGTCAAGTTGACAAATTCAACTAACTCAGGGCTTCCTAGGTTCCCTGGCTCTGAGACCTAAGTCTCAAAAGGCCAGCAATATGGATTGCATATCTGGGTCCTGCAGACGGAATGTCTACTGGGTGAGAGCCTGCATCAGCCACCCAGTGGGAGTTACATCCTGGGGCCTGATGTGGGTTACTCAAATCACAGCTGTGACCAACTCCAGATCCTCAGACCTTAAGGAGTAGATAACCTCCCCTCCAGGGCCTTTCTAAGGCCTTCCCCCACATAGCCCATAAGGTCATACGATGATGTTTATGTCACAAGACGCATGGAAAGTCACCTTCCTTGAGAGCTGTCTGATTCACAAGGGGTTCCCGAGCAGGCCAGTGCATCTTTACCTGGGACAGCTCTACTTGGGGACAACCTGGTAGCGTAAACAAACATCCTATTTAGGTGGGACATCAGGGCCACACCTAGTCCAGGCCACATACCAGCAAGAAAATGACCACTCTGCGTCTAGAGACTGTGGATGCTACAGCTGATGTGCTTGGGTGAAGCCAGAGGGTCAGGTGCTGGTCACTATGGTGACAGGGTTTGATATCCCACGCAATGACAGCTTTGAGTCTGTGAGCTTCTTTCAATGGGTTAACATCCCTTACCCACAAAATCAAGTCTGAGAGGCAAATATTATTTTTCTCCAATTCTTGGAAGAGATCATCGAGGCTCAGAGAAGTTAAGCCACTTTGCCTTATGCCAAACAGCTCGGGCGTGGTGACACATGCCTTTAATCCCAGCACTCAGGAGGGAGAGGCAGGTGGATCACTGTGAGTTTGAGGCCAGCCTGGTCTACAAAGAGAGTTCCAGGTCAGCCGGGGCTACATAGAAGAACCCTGTCTCGACCCCCTCAAAACAAACAAACAAAACTAGGAGCCAAGCATGATGCTACATGCCTGTAACCATAGCAACTGGGTGTTCTGATCCTTTCTGTTGTTTGGTTGGTTATATGCTGCTGGGCACAGACCCTGGGGCCTCACACATTGTAGGCAAGCATTCTTCTGACTTAACCACATTCCTAGCCCTTGGCTACTTTGCTAAAATGTGCAAAACTGAATTGTAGAACTCAAAAAGAATATTTGTTCAGGGAGATTGATGAAAGGAGTGACTCTGTCCCCAGAAGAGCAAAGACCCGGATTGATACAGGTCTCTATTCTGAAGGGACAGATGTCAGAGAAAGGCCTTTCCTTAAACTCAGGCTAAGCCTGTGGCCCTCAGGCCCATGATGTACTTGTGGGTCATCAAGGCCCTCAGAACCTTTTCAAGGAGTGTGCTTACATACATACATATACAGTGAACTTTATTTTTCTCCCAAGTATTGGGAATGGAGTTCGGGCTCTTGAATGTGTTGGGCATGTATTACCCTGAGCATGTGCCTGCCATCGTTTTACGTTTATTTGGGATGTTTTTTGTTTTTATTAATTTTGTTGTTGTTGTTGTTTGTGGGTTTTTTGTTTTTTTTGTTTTTTAGTTTTTTCGAGACAGGGTTTCTCTGTGTAGCCCTGGCTGTCCTGGACTCGCTTTGTAGACCAGGCTGGCCTCAAACTCACAGTGATCTGCCTGCCTCTACCTCCCGAGTGCTGGGATTAAAGGTGTGCGCCACCACGCCCGGCTTGGTTCTGCTTTTGAGATAGTGTCTCGCTATGTTAAGTAGCCTTGGCTGGACTGGAACTTGCTATGTAGACCAAGCTGGCCTCCAACTCATAGAGATCCTCCTGCTTCTGTCTCCCGAGTGCTGGGATTAAAGACATGCACTACCACACTTTAATTTTTAAAGACACTGTTGCATTGTCACCCAGACTCACCTCCTAGTCTGTGGGCGCAGACTGGGCAGAAACAGGCTGGAGCAGGATCATTAGCAAGCAACTGGAGCTAGAAGAAATGGAGGGGTCAGACACCGGCTTCTCACTTTGGTGACATCCCAGCGACAAGTGCAGATAGAAAGCAGCCAGGCTGGAGTCAATGAAGACTTCCTGGCAGGACCAGGACCAGCTGAGCTCAGAGGAAGTACAACTAATGGTGAGGCAGGGCAGGGGGAAGGGGAAAACTAGAGCTAAAGCTAGGACCAGGGTACCCAGGATGTGAAATCACCCAGCCCCAGTCTTGCAGGAAGACTATTTGTTTCCCCAGCATATAGCCAGGGGCCTGACCTCAAAGTGAGTCACCACATCAGCCCAGCTGATTCAGCGGAGCTGGGGGAGTGAGGCCGGGGCTGTCCATAGACTGAAGCGGCTAGCCAAGGTCAGGACTGTCCGCTGTCTGGAAGGGCCAGCCAAGGCCATCAACCCTGGCAGGGCTGAACCCCACCTGCTGGCATCCAGCCACAAAAGGCGTCTGCCTTCACAGTTAGAAAGCCCTGGCCTCAAGGAAACGCTTTTGGCAGGGGAGGTGGCTTATGACTGAGGACTCAAAGAAAGGGCTTGGAACCAAGGAGTGACTAAAAAAGTGAACTCATAGCTGAGCATGGTGGCACACACCTTTTATCCCAGCACTCTGTGAGGCAGGCAGATCTCTGAGAGTTCGGAGGCCAGCCTGGTCCACAAAGTGAATTCAGGACAGCTAAGGCTACACAGGGAAACCCTGTCTCGAAAAACCAAAACCAAACCAAACAAACAAAAAAGAAGTGGTGGCACTTGTCTTTAATCCCAGCACTCTGGGAGTCAGAGGCAGGCAGATCTCTGAGTTTGAGGCCAGCCCGGTCTTACAAAACCAGTCTAGGACAGCCAGAGAAACTGTCTCAAAAAGAAAACAAACAAAAGTGAACTCATGTGAACTCCCTGACGGATGAAAAAGTGACCTGTGGAGAAGGAGAATAATTGGCCAGGCACAGTGATGAGAAGGGTCCCCACAGTCTGACCTCCCCCAAATTGCCTGCCACAGCCTAATAGCAAGGGACAGAGGCCATAATAAAATGGGGAGGTGTCCCCTAGCCCATACCCCACTTGTCTCCAGTGAATGTGACCAGTGGCACCAGCCAGTCTCTTTCCTCTCAGGGTTTAGTCTATCCTGTCAACAGCATGGCCCCATCCCTGCAATAAAGGAAACCGTAGGGCATCAAGCATGGGGTGCATGGTTGAGGTTGGCCCCTGTCTATTTTGGCGATCTCTAGGATACCTCTGGCAAATAGGGGTCTGGCTGACATGGACCCCATTTGCACTGACAATGTTGAAACGAAACCCATTCGCCAGGCATGGTGACGCAGGCCTATAAGCTCGGTACTCAAGAAAACCGAGGCAGGAGGATTTCATGAGCTTGAAGCCAGCATAAGCTCTATAGTGAGACTTTGTCTCAGATAGATGATAGATAGATAGATAGATAGATAGATAGATAGATAGACAGACAGAGACAGACAGACTGGTTTTGGTTTGAATATATGGAATTACAGAATATAGACTGGGAGGGGTGGGGATGGAGAGTTCATATCTAATGTGTGGGATTTCGGGTAGGAAGATGTAGCTCTGTAGGAGGATGTAGTGATAACTGTAATATACCTGTGCATGCAGGTAATGACAAAACACTTGCAAGTTTAACTGTATTTACTTGATTCTGCAGCATGAGTTATTGAACCCTTGTAAGACACACGTTAGGCAAGTGTTTTACTACTGAGCCACACCCCAGCCCCTCACTGGGGAATTCTAGGCAGGTGCTCTACCACTGAGCCACACCCCAGCCCCTCACTGGGGAATTCTAGGCAGGTGCTCTGCCACTGAGCCACACCTTCAGCCCCTCACTGGAGGATTCTAGGCAGGGGCTCTACCACTGAGCCACACTCCTAGCCCCTCACTGGGGGATTCTAGGCAGGGGCTCTACCACTGAGCCACACCCTAACCCCTCACTGGGGGATTCTAGGCAGGTGCTCTGCCACTGAGCCACACCCCAGCCCCTCACTGGAGGATTCTAGGCAGGTGCTCTACCACTGAGCCACACCCCAGCCCCTCACTGGGGGATTCTAGGCAAGTGCTCTACCACTGAGCCACACCCCAGCCCCTCACTGGGGGATTCTAGGCTGGTGCTCTACCACTGAGCCACACCCCAGTCCCTCACTGGGGGATTCTAGGCAGGTGCTCTACCACTGAGCCACACCCCAGCCCCTCACTGGGGGATTCTAGGCAGGGGCTCTACCACTGAACCACACCCCAGCCCCTCACTGGCGGATTCTAGGCAGGGGCTCAACCACTGAGCCACACCCCAGTCCCTCACTGGGGGATTCTAGGCAGGGGCTCTGCCAGTGAGCCACACCCCTAGCCCCTCACTGGGGGATTCTAGGCAGGGGCTCTACCACTGAGCCACACCCCAGCCCCTCACTGGGGGATTCTAGGCAGGGGCTCTACCACTGAGCCACACCCCAGCCCCTCACTGGGGGATTCTAGGCAGGTACTCTACCACTGAGCCACACCCCAGCCCCTCTCTGGGGAATTCTAGGCAGGGGCTCTACCACTGAACCACACCCCAGCCTCTCACTGGGGGATTCTAGGCAGGTGCTCTATCACTGAGCCACACCCTAGCCCCTCACTGGGGGATTCTAGGCAGGTGCTCTATCACTGAGCCACACTCCTAGCCCCTGCCTGGTGGTGCCTCTAGATAAGCACTCTACTAATGAGCTACATTCACAGCCTCCATTTTACTTTTTAGTTTGAGCTAAAGTTATGTAGCTTGGACCAGGCTCAGCATTAATGCATTTCTGATTTGTTTTTGTTTTTGTTTATTTAGATAGGGTTTCTCTCTGTAGCCCTGGCTGTCCTGGAACTTGCTTTGTTTACCAGGCTGGCCTTGAACTCAGGGATCGACCTGTCTCTGCCTCCTAAGTGTTGGGATTAAAGGTATGTGCCACCACACCTGGCTATTTTTAATGATTTTTAGTGCATAGGCGCCCCTGTATGTGCTCATGCGTTTGTGTGTGCGCACTCAACTTTCCACCTAGTTTGGGGACAAGATCTCTTGTATCAGCTGGGTACACCAGGCTATCTGGTTCTGAGCAGGTTCAGAGATTCTCCCATCTGCCCCCCCCCCCACCTTGCAGTAGGAGCCGTGGGATTATATGGTTCATACTTTTGCCTGGCTTTATGTGGGTTCTGGAGATTTGAACTCAGGTCCTCACATTTGCAGAAAAAGCACTTTACCTGCTGAGCCGATGCTTCTTAGATCAGTGTTAATCACTTGGAAAGGCCAGAACAGATAAGAAAACCGATATGTGTATATATATATAAAGATTTAGACTGAGGCCTCCCAGGCTGGGAAAAGGTTCTTCATTGCACATTTAATAGTTCATGCAGCACTTGGTGACATAAACAGAAGATGGAGGAGCAGGTCCATAGAATCCACAGAGAGTCCACGGTGCAGGCAGGACACATACGGCCAGGGCTACACAGGGAGGAGCTGATGGCCAGCTCGAAGGGTCACCTCCCTAGACGTGCACAGCAAGGGGGCAAGAAGAAGTTGATCACATTGTCTCATGACATGCCGGTCATCCAGGGGACACTGAGCAGTTGTGGACAACTCATGTGAACCTCAGGCCTACCTGGTTCATATCACACTGCACTGGGTGGGGGGTGGGGGGGGGAGAACAGGGTCTTGATGGTTCAGGGCTGTGAGGTCAAGCCTGGCTTCAGTACATTTCCTTACATGTAAGGGAGCAGAGACACTCAGGTGAGAGGTGCTTGGGGGGGCAGGGACAGGGCTCCAGCTTTACATAGCCAATCTTGGAAGGCTCAAAGCCTACAGCTTTAGCCAGCAAGTTGGGAGTTCCTTGCTGTCCCTTGGGGTCTCCAAAAGGCAGGTTGACGGAGCCATGGCTCCTGGCCCCCGGGAGATGGAGACTCAGCTGTAACTCACCACATTTGGAAAGCCCCAACTTCAGCCGTGCTTCCTGCCCAATCTGGGCGTCCAGCCAGTGAGGGGATCACAGGCTTGGCCAACCTTCCTGACATGAGGTCAGGGTGCCTGGCCTACCCGGAAACAAACTTTTCAAGCACTATGAGGGCAAGTGACTGGGCTCAACCTCCTGACTTTCTAGGGCCACAGCTCAGTCCTCAGATAGGAGGCCAGGACCTATTTGGGTTCCCTCGGGGTCCGTCTGGAAGTTGAGGGTAGTGGGCAGGGACCAAGAGCCTCTTTTTCTGCTGTCAGCCTGAATGCTCATTTGAGGACACCTCCATTTGACACAATCTGTCCTGTAGTTGGGCCTAGACCTGGGAGACTCTGACCGGGATCAGGGACAGTGTTCAGATCAGCATCCAGCTCTAGGGAAAAGCTACAAGGGTGGCCATGGCCCCACTCTTGAGACCTGGCAGGACACAGGGCCAGTTTCAAGTACGGGGACCAGACAAGAATGCCCAGAAGACTTGGGAGGGGATAAAGTGGCCCCAAGATAAGGCTGCAGGGCCACTGTCGGGGAACCAGCTGCCACTTCCCTGGTCTGGGCATGCTGCTGTTGCTTGCCCTTTGTTTTAAAAAAATGCACAAGATGGTTATTTATTCCAAAAGTGAGTCCAGAGAAAGGAGAGGCTCCGTGCCAGGCACCAGCCCCACTCAGCCACTAACCAGCAGCTCCCAGGCTCCTGGCATGGGGGAAATGGGTCCCAGGGCCACATGGGAGGGCCCCCCCCCAAAAGGTGCAGGCGCAATGCAAGCTCAGACGGTGAGGGAGATGAAGCTGTTGTAACGCTGGATGTTTCTCTTCAGGATCTCAGAGCAGGGGCCCAGGACACGCTCAAAACGAGGCCGGTCCAACTTGACGCACTTGAGGGGACCCCGGGCTACCACAGTGGCTGCACGGGGCCGGTTCAGCAGCAGGGCAATCTCCCCTGGAAGAATGAGAGAAGAAAGTCAGGGTGCTGCTGCTGCTGTGTCATGCTACAGAACAGCCTTCCTTCCCAGCAGGCTGCCAAGCGAATCTGCTTCTTCTTCCTTCTTC
This sequence comes from Acomys minous, assembly GCF_964271855.1. NCBI lineage: Eukaryota > Metazoa > Chordata > Mammalia > Rodentia > Muridae > Acomys > Acomys minous. The sequence goes on along the minus strand of NC_140498.1, from coordinate 70,180,895 downwards.
TCTTCCTTCTTCCCTTGAGCCAGGGTCCCATCTCTCCCAGGCTGGCCTAGAACTCACTGTGCATCTGAAGATGACTGTCTGATCCTCTTGTCTTCTCCTGAGTCCTTGGGACTGCAAACTGCACTGCCATACCTGGTGTCTGCGGTGCTGAGGATTGAGCCCATGAATCCTTAGCCCTGGCCTTCAATTACAAAGGCTGTGTGTATGTGTGTGTGTGTGTGTGTGTGTGTGTGTGTGTGTGTGTGTGTGTGTTGTTTTCTTGGGGACTGAGCACCTCATGTGTGTTAGGCAGGCATGTTAGCACTGAGCTCTTAAAAATTATTATTATTTTGGTTTTTCTTTTTTTTTAAGATTTAGTTATTTACACAGTATTCTGCCCAAATGTGTCTGCAGGCCAGAAGAGGGCACCAGATCTCATTGTAGATGGTTGTGAGCCACCATGTGGTTGCTGGGAATTGAACTCAGGACCTTTGGAAGAACAGCCAGTGCTCTTAACCTCTGAGCCATCTCTCCAGGCCCCTATTTTTGTTTTTCAAGAAAGGGTTTCTCTGTGCATCCCTGGCTGTCCTGGAACTCTCTTTGTAGACCAGGCTGACCTCAAACTCAGAGATCTGTCTGCATCTGCCTCTGAGTGCTGGGATTAAAGGTGTGCGCCACCGCCACCCTGAATTTTTTTTTTTTAATTTTGAGACGGGATCTCATTAAGTTGCCTAGGACAGGTCTTAACCATGCCATCTCCTCACTCAGACGTCCTACAGAGTAGCAAGCCCTGCACAAGTAAGTCTCGTGTCCAGCACAAACTATTCCCCAGCTTAAGTAGTCCTGTCAAATATCTGGAATATTTTGATATAAACTAACACATTAGGGGTTGGGGATATACAGCATTGACACTTGCTGAGCATGCATAGAGTCCTGGGTCCCATCCCTAGGCCTGAGTAAACCAAGACTGGCAAAGCATCCCTGTGAGGTGGAGGCAGGAGGATGGACAGCTACACAGGGAGTCTGAAGCCAGCCCGGGCTACATGAGAATCTATTTGAGCATCCAATACTCACAAACAAATTATGTGTTAATTACCTGAAATTCAAGTTTAGTTAGCACTGTTCTGTGGTCTGCCCGGCAGCCCCACATACAACAGACACTGTGATGTAATCTAGCCGTCCCTATGGCCCAGTTCCAGCTGTAAGAACGTTCTAGATGTACTCAGGACCCTCTTCCTTAGCAGCGACAGGAATACGCAGCTTGTGGTCTCATACCAGGGCTCTGCTCTCCCCAAAACCAGCAGCTGGCGCCCCCAGGACTGTCAGTCCTGTGTTCTCAGGCCAAGTCCCGGACCTCAACTGGAGGTGACTCCAGCTGAGGCCTCTGCCACAGCTGAATTTGGCTTGCCCCAACTCTCAGAGCCACCCTGGGGCCTAACAAAGCTCCCATGCAGCTCCTGACCTAGGGCCCCAAATGAGATGCCTCCATCTTGAATGCTGGGACCCCTCCAACTCACCAAAGTAGTCAGAGGGTCCAAGGCGCCCCACTTCCACATACTCCTCGTTGGGGGATCGTCGCTGGAGGACCGAAGCAGTGCCCTGTGGGGAAAGCGACAGGCAAGAGTCAGCCATGTGTGGGTCAGCTGTTAGGGGGACATGTCAGGAGCTGCTTGTTGGGGTGCATCACATTTTGGGGGTCACCTGCTTCGGTGGGCATGTGGGGGAGTCGCTTGTTGAAGGGTAGTGTGAGGAGTCTGTAGTAGGAGTCACTGCTTGTTTTGTCTTCCTGGTTCCTTTCCTCCATGGTTGCTTCCATCCTTAACTACCCCGGCCTCTCTCTCCTCTTTTTGGGTCGGCCAGGCCTTCTGGGAGATCTGAGCTCCGAGTTGTTGCGGTTGGTTAATGCACCTTCCCAGACACCCAGAGGCCTGTCCTGTCTGAACCCTGCTTTTTCTGCAACAATGGTAGCTCCCCATAACAGGGACCTACCCAGCACCTCCCCCAGAGGCCTTGGTGGGACTGTAGAGATGGCCCCAAGGGTGCCAGTGCTTTGTCACTATGCTGAGAGCTGACCTTGGACTTCGGCTTAAGGACAATGAGCTGTTTCGAGACGTTGGGGTGGGGGGGACTCCAGGGAGGCAGGGAGAAGCACGGGCTCAGGGTCACACACCTGCTGAGCTATGCAACCCCTCCTTACTCCCGAGAGGGCAGTGGGTCTGCAGACTAAGCTGGCTCAATGATTAACAGAGCAGCTGCAGCAGGTCACCGGCCTCTGGGGACATTAAAGACAAGGATAGGTAGGGCACCCAGGGCGTCTGGGCAACCAAATGCCTCCCATGCTCACACACACCCTGCTACCTGAGATGGGCGGCTACACAGTTGGACTGTGGTTCCTTTTGGGCAAGTCCTTCCTGAATCAGTGTCCCCAGTTGTCACCTTCAGGGGCTCAGGAAGATGGAGAGTGGCTTTCAGTATGGCCAGTAATTCCCAGTAAAAGCAGAACTTAGTCAGGTATTGTGGTTCAGGCCTAGGATCCCAGCACTTAGGAAACTGAGGCAGGGAGGGGACTGCTATGAGCTTGAGGCCACCCTTTGCTACACCGTGTGACCCCGGAGAGACCTTTGAGGTGGCTCTGTAGGTCAAGTCACTTGCAGCCATGGGTAATGACTTGAGTAAGATCACCAAGACCCACATGGTAGGAGAGAACTGTCTCCTAAAAGTTGTCCGTTGGCCTCTCTACATGCGCCACCTTCCCACAAATAAGTGTTAAAAAGGGGCATCTATTAGGGCTGGAGAGATAGATGGTTTTAGTGGTTAAGAGCAGCTGCTGTTCTTCAGAAGATCAGCATCCATATCAAGTGGCTCACAACTGCCTGCAAATCCAGCTCCTGAGGATATAACACCATCCTTTAGACCCCATGGACACCCACACATATGAAGCAGACACACACACACACACACACACACACACACACACACACACACACTTTAAAAAGTAAGGATGGAGCCGGGCGTGGTGGCGCACGCCTTTAATCCCAGCACCCGGGAGGCAGAGGCAGGCGGATCGCTGTGAGTTCGAGGCCAGCCTGGTCTACAAAGTGAGTCCAGGATAGCCAAGGCTACACAGAGGAACCCTGTCTCGAAAAAAAAAAAAAAAAAAGTAAGGATGGAAGAGAAAGAGGGAGGGAGGAGGTGTGGACCACATCTGCAATCTCAGCACTCAGAACAGGTACAAGGATAGGAAATTCCAGGTCATCCTCAGCTTCACATTGCATCCAAGGCCAGCCTTGGCCATGTGCGACCGCTTCTCAAACACAACGCAGCACAGTGAGCTTGACACTGAGCATCCTGCCTCCAAGGAACCAGAGTTTAGCTCTGGGTTTCCGCAAACTCTGATCAGTAGCTAAGTCAAGTCCCCAGGCAGGCAGGTGCCTGAGGGCTTCTGCATCTCATTAACACCCACTGAGACTGAGGTTCCTGCAGCCTGGTCCTCAGGGCCTGTACATCTGTACTGCTAGGTCTCCAAGGCCACCTACCATGCCTACATATCCAGGTGCCCACCCCCCAAAGCTACCCTCAAGGCATCCTCAGCACTCTTTGGCAAGGTGGGCTTCATCACCCAGCCTCACTCAGACCCAGTCTTGCTAGAGCCTGTGGCCAGGCTGTGCGACTGGCTTAATGCGCACGTCCCAGGTCAGCAGCTGGTGCCCCACAGTGCCTGGAGTCCCCAGGCACCCTTAGCAATTCCCCGAGGCTGGACTCTCCAACCTGGCTCCGGGACCTCCGCGTGTTTATGAATTTGGCTGATGGATGGTGTCGGGCATGTAAACATGAGAGCACTCCAGGGCTGCCGGTGTGAGAAGGGAGCACAAGCGGGGAGCACACAAGCTGGGAGCACATGGTCTTGCCCACCAGGGGCCCCAACAAAGGAGAGCAGCCCCACCTGTCAAGACAGCTCACAGTGGCGGGCTCCTGAGCCCACGAAGAGCAATCATATTAGGACTGAGGGTCAGGCGGAGCTTCCGGTCTTTAAAGTCGCAGCTGGGTGGTGGTGGGGGGGGGGGGAGAAGTTTAGGCTGTAAAGTACTTGCCACACAAATATGAGGACCTGAGTGTGACCCTCGACATTCACATAAAGTTAGACGTTGTGGCCCAAATTTATAATCCCAGTGGTTTTTAATCTCTACGCATGCACTGCCCTTCTCCACAATTTTTTTAAATGTCTATTTTTATTTATTTATTATTATTTTTTTTTTTTAGCAATTCATTTGGGTTGGAGAAGTGTCTCAGTGGTTAAAGGCACTTGCTGCTCTTGCGAGGGACCTGAGTTTAGTTCCCAGAAGCCTTGCTGACCGCCTGACCGAGACAAAGGCAAGAGTAGGGTGGATCTCTAGGGCTCATTAGCTAGCCTAGCCTAGCATTAATTGTCCATCCTTGGGTGGATGGCTCCTGAGGTTGATCTCTGGCCTCTATATTCACATTTACACACACACACACACACACACACACACACACACACACACACCAATGACAAAAACACAGAAAGCCAACTTAATGTTGCTACATGCTAACAACCCGCCAACCTATTCACAGACCTGGAAAATAGGTGGGAGACTTCAGAGATCCAAGTTGGTTCTTACTTCCCACCCTGGGACCTCAGCAAGGCGCCCAGTCCTTTACCAGGTGCCTCCAGGTGGCACAAAAACTGCCACCAAATGCCATCTCTATACCACTAGCAAAGAAAACCAAAGGGATCCCATGTCAGCCTCAGTTTCTCCATAGGTGAGCTCGGGATGGTCACAGCAACTGCCAAGAAAGATGCCCACGGGGATGAACTGTACACGACGCCTCTACATGATAAAAGACATGGAAAACGGAAGCACCGACAGAGCGTGCCCCGTGCCTCTCCCGGGTTGGGAGAACAGCAGGGAATGTGCAGGAAGGACCTCAAGGGTCAGCACTCAGCAGATGTCAGGGGACAGAACCGACAGTCAAACCATAGGCCCAGCTATGGGGAGCATAGAAGGGACATGTCAGCGTGACCAAGACACAAAGAGGAGAAACGGAGCCAATCAGAAATGGGGGAGCCTCCCATATAAGGAAGAAAAAGAAGGCTGAAGCCTCTTGGGAAGAGATGGGAAGGGAAGAGATGAGACTGAAGGTGGGAGAGCAGGGTGTGAACAGGGGGGCGTGGCTCCATGCCTCCTACATCCAACACAGGCACCCTGACATCCTTGTAGGAAGAGGGGTTGGCTCGGAACACCTGTGCTGTGGGCCCCCAGACCCTGTTCTTCCTGTGTCGCTGAGCAGCTCCTTTGCTGTCCTGACCAATATACTGTCTAGAGCACGACTGTCATCATTCTCACCCTAAAGCCCCACGTCTCTGAAGGCAGCACGCTCCCTCCACACACCCTCAGATCTGCTAGAGACAGGCCATTGTCTCCTGTCACTGAATGCTCCTAGGGGAAAACAAACAAACAAACAACCAAACAAACCTCCCAATCCAAGGTCTAGTCTGTGTGTCCCTAGTGGCCACGGAAATGGCCAGCCCTCCCGGAGGACACGTCTAGAGCTCAGGCCTGGAGAGCACCCACACCAAATTGCTGGCTCACAGTCTCCAAGTTCCTCCTTGAAGATTCCAGCTCAGCTGAAGATCTGCTGCAGACAGCCCAGTGGTGATGCTGAGAATCTACTCCTGGGTGCCTGTGACAGGGTGCGGTTACAGACACTACATTTCCTTTTAACTACCCTTGACGTTATTTTTCCCTACAGCACTAAGAAGGAAGTGTGCTTTCCTAAGAAGGAAGTCAGCGGGGACCACGTGGGGTCCGCCCCTATAAGACCAGGACCCCAGGCTTCCTCTTTCTGTATCACACAGCCAAGTGTGTGGAGACCAGAGGTTGGACTGAGTCTCTTCCTCCGTCATTTTATTTTTTTGAGGCAGGGTCTCTCACTGCCTGGAGCTCACCAGTTCAGCTGGACTGGCTGGCCAGCAGGCTCCAGGGAAACCTCCTGTGTCCATCTTCCCAGTGTTGGGATTATAGGCACATACCACCAGCGTGCTAGGGGAGTTAAACTCTGGTCCTCTTGTTTATAAAAACAAGCTCCTCGTCAACGATGCCAAGTCCCTAACACTTCCCCAGACATTGTAAAGAATCAAAACACGGGAGCTTGTGACGGGGGAAAGCTTGGCTTTCAGAGGTGGAGCTGAGGGAAACCAGATCTGTTTGGGGAACCAGTTCCTGGGAGGAGGGTGTGAGTGAGACAGTCTTCTTGCCTAGTTGGGTTTCATGGTTCCTTATCATTAACAACCTTGCCCCTCTCCCCGGAGCCCCTCCCTTTTTCATTGCCTCCACCTCCCCAGCAGGAACTGAGCAGTGACTGGGGCTGTCACCTCTGCTGGAGAGATTCTTGAGCTCCTGAACCATCAAATGAAACTCAAGCCTTGGGCTCAGACACGGGGGATGCCGAGATTAGTAGGTGAGGGGCCCAGCCAACCAGGTCTAGCCACAGAGTGAGGCGGGGGGGGGGGGGGGGGGGAGGGGCAAAGGGCTACCAGGCACCCTCTCAGAGAGTGAGCGACAGCTGGCACCAGGCCAGGGTTGGGGCTAGGGAAAAGATGAGGGCGAAGGAGGGAATGCATGGAAAACAGGGCCTGCCTGGGGCAGGTGGACACGTTTTCTCAGCACCAGCATTAATCTTGAGGGGGTTCGAGAAAGGATCCCAACTTACGCCCCACACCTGGCTGAGCAGGAGAGCCCAAGTCCCTCTGTATCCAGAAAACAGTCAAGACGCCAGAAGAGGAGTGAGGGACCAAGGGGCAGCTGTGTGAGAAGTGTGGACAGGAAGGAAGAGGCGCTACACACCCCGTGCACAGCTGAGGGCCACCCAACTCTCCATTCCAGAAGAGGGAGCAAGCGAAACTATTTGCTTTATTTAAAGAAAACTCTCTTTTTAACAGGAGCTTAGCTTCACTTCCATACATGGAAGCGGGTCTTACCATCCATACATGAAAAGTGACACGGGCAATTGGAGACAGGTGCAGAAGATGCATTGCAGACACGCCTGGGGCCCATGGGGACAGGCATGTCCATGAAGATGCTCGTGCACATGAGCACACACACACACACACACAGGGACACACACCTGTGCATGCACACACGGGAACCAGTACCCATAAGAGAATGCAAACACACAGGCACATGCGTGTACCTTTTGGGGTTCACCCACACAAGCCCACCCCCATGCTGGGAATGGAGGGGGACCCATTCCCTGCAGGAATAAGATCTGCATACCCCCAGAAACTGCAGAAGACAGCTCCATTGGGACTGGGGAGGTTAGCATATGTGTAATGGGGAGGAAGTTGACTGCTCTCAGTGTCATGAACACTGTCCCACGCTGGGGACTCAGGCCTTACTTGCAGTTGCTAGGGGTGCACATCACGCATCTGTTTGTGCATGGGTGCCAAGACAGGACCATGTGTGAACCTACACAAACCAGCACAGTCACGAAGTGCGGAGGTTGCCTTGGCCTGAGGACATACCCCAAAGGCCAAGGGTGGGTTGTTTGTTTGTTTGTTTGTGGGCTTTCATTGTTTTTGTTTGTTTTTGAGACAGGAGCTTGCCATGGAGTGCAGGCTGCTCTCTGGCTTTTGATGCACTGGTGCCTCAACTTCCCAAGGGCTAGGATTACAGGACTGTCTCTATCACGGCCAGCCTTCCAAATTATTTTTAGTTGACTTATTTATTTTGAGACAGACTCTCATGTAGCCCAGCCTGGCCAAGGATGACAGCCGGCTTCTGAGTTTGTTTAGTTGTTGCTGTTTTGTTTTGTTTTTTTGTTTTGGGGCTAGCCTCAAATTCATTCTGTAGACCAGACCAGCCTTAAACTTATAGCCCTCCTCCTTGCAGGTTCTGAGCCAACAGGCATGTACCATAACATCGATTTTAAACATTTAAGGCTTCCCCCCCCCACCCTACCCACATCCCCCACCACTGTAGTGCTAGGGATTGAACCAACAACTCTGAACATGAAGAAATGCCATCCCCACACCCATAGGTTTTAAAGAAAGTGATCACCACAATTAACAGTTTCCCATGTGAAAGCTGATTTCAATCGCAGCTACCTGACTCCCACCCCTTGCAAAGCCAGTCAGTCTGCGCCCCCACCCCCACCCCACCCCGCTCTCAGCCCCCCACCCCACTCCGCACCCCATACCGCCCCCCCCCGTGTGATTTTCTTTGGTACTGCTGCTGGTTCAGTAGCTTCTCCTACCTTTAGGAGCCTGGGCTGTCATCTGTCAAGGTGCCCCACTCTGCCCTCCCCTCTGCCTCGCTCCGCTGCCTGTCTGTAACACGGCTGGCTACAGTCTGTCCTTTCGACAACTGAGCAAACACAGCAGCCCGGTGGGCGGCCGGGGTCAGCTTTTGTGCCCGTGTTTAATGGCTCATCCGTGAGGTCTGGGCTATGGCGGAGGCACGGCCCAGCAGCTCCAGTGGGAAAACAGACATTAGCTTGGATTCCGTGGCTCTCGGGATGGGGACAGGTGCCAACGAGGGCCTGGGGAGCATAGCTCGAGGCAGTCAAATCCTGTGTGAGGGGGTCCCCTTCTGCAGAGCCAATCTCTGTCACAAATACCCCCAGGTTGGGTCTGTCCAGCAGGTGTACAAACAGTGGCTCGAAGGAAGAGCAGGGACTCCAGGGCATGTAAGCATGGCATGCAGGGGCCAGCAGCGTGAGATGGAATGTGAGCACCGCTGGCCTTCGGGGGTCTGCTTCTTGTGCTTTTCTGTGGCCCGGTTCCCCTCGCCACCTAACCATTTGCTCAAGGAGCAGGCTGTACACTGGCCCTGCACGGGGCCTCAGGAAAACTCAGCCTAGCGCATGGAGAGTGAGTTTACTAGATTAGCGTTGGGTCGCTGCTCCGTGGGGGTGGGCATGAGCCGCCAAGCTCCATGTGGGGAGCCCACGGCCTTGCCTCCTGAGCGAGCTCTAGTGTCTGCATTAGCTCAGCTCACCCTCAGACCATCCGGGTCTCTGAATGCACAACTGTTTCTGAACAACAGTTCCCGTCTCGGCTGACCCCACCCCCCCCCCCATCCCTGATGACCGCCACCAAAGCTTCCCCATGCTGGCTGACATCATCCTCAGTGGCCCTCATCTCCTCTGACCTTGTCCTGCTTGATGACCCATTGTCCTTGTTAACAATCCCCTGCCCCTCTGACCTCCCTCCTAACCTGCCTCCCCCCCCCTTAATCCTTCCCCATAGATGGATACCTTGGTTGATTTCCCCCCTTGGATGGACCCCTTTGATGACCTTCCCTACAGTGGACCCCCTCTTGCTGACTTCCCCACAGAAGCTTCCCTTGATGATCTCCCCAAACCCTGGTTGACCCACCCACCCAACACCACCTGTCAAGTCAATGAGCCCAGTGATTCTGTCCCTGTCACCTCTACCCACCACAGTTGACACCCCACTGTCCTCCATGAGACTTTCTTCCATCCTTGCCCAAATAAACAGAGTTCAGAGGTCACCTTCCATCTACTCACTGTGGCCCTTGAGGGTCTCCTCAGAGGGTGCTGCCATAACTGACTCTGCCCCTTCATCTACTGATAGGCTGGGTGCGTCCTGAACCTTCCTTCTTGTCAGCCATGGTATCTGGAGCCCTGTAGTCACCTTGTCCAAGTGAGTCCCGGGTCCTGGACGCCATATATGCACCCCCCCACACAGATGAGATCTACCTTGCTCTAGTCCTACTTTCAAGCCAGGAGTATGCACCCCAAGATGCAAGCGTGTTAGCCAAATGCATCTGGGTGAGGCATGTGCAGATAGTTAGGCCTTTGACACAGCCTAGGACGAGTGTCCCACATCTACAAGCCCGGAATGCATCAGGTGCCTGGTAGGCACAGCTTCCTGCCTCCGCCATACTCTAGTTTTAGGGCTGAGGGCACTGGCGTGTCCTCCACAGGCTGCCTCTCCACCTGCCCAGCCTCCTGCCAGATGGGGAGAAACCCAAATAGAGCCCTGAGGAGAGCTGACTGTTCTGTCAGAGATCCACAGGCACCACCATGCCCAGATCTCAGGTCTTCCAGCCCAAAGGAGATCCACCAGCTGCTCCTGCCTGCAACCCAGTGGTATGTGTGTGTGTGTGTGTGTGTGTGTGTGTGTGTGTGTGCACGCACATGAGTGTATGTGATGTGTGTGCAAGAGTATGGGTGCTGTTTGGGTGCACACATGCATGTACTACAAGTATTGTGCAAACATGGCTGCTTGTGCTTTGTGCATGAGTATGTGAGCTGTTGTGTAGTATGTATTTGTGCTATATACACCCAGGTATGGATGCAGTATGGACGTGTGCTCTGTGAATGAGTGTGCGTGAGAGTGCATGCTGTTCTATGCGTGGATACAGGTACTGTGTTCGTATGATTGTGTGTGTTGGTGTGTTAAGTGTGCATGTGATTGTGTGCATGCTGTTTGTGAACGAGTGTGCGTGCATGAGTGTGTGTGCCACGTGCATGTGTTTGTGTGCGGAGCAGATGGATCTGCATGTATGAGTGTGTTGTGCAGAGTGTGTGCAAGTGATGATGTTCTGTGTGCGTGTGATGTGTGCCATGTGAGGAATGATGCACATGCTTTCTGCATGTGTGTGGGTGTGAGACCGTGTTGTGTGCATGCTGGGTAGGCATACTGTGTGTGCATGCATGTGTATTGTCTGTGTGAGCACTGGACGCTTGCTTGCTTGCTTGCTTGCTTGTGATGGAGTCTTGTATTGCTCAGGCTTGTCTTAAACTTTTGGGCTTAAGAAATTTTCTTGCCTTGGGGCTGGAGAGATGGCTCAGTGGGTAAAACCACCACTTGCTCTTCCAAAGGAACCAGGTTCGATTCCCAGCACCCACATGGCAGCTCACAACTGTCTGTAACTCCAAGATCTGACACCCCTACACCAATGCACATAAATTAAAATTAAATAAAATATTTAAAAAAATTTTTTTCTTGCCTCAGCCTCCCAAATAGCTGGGACATTCTGACAGATGTGCAACCACCACATCCTGTGGGAGTCAATGCCATGAAAGGATCCTTGTAGATATGTTTAAAATGTAAACTTTTTGTGACTTATATTTTATCACTGGAATTCTAACTATATCCGACCAGTCTTAGTTCACCCCACCCACAATCTTGACACGCCTCCCCCCCAGGATCCTACTCTGGTTTTCTTCACATCCCATTACCTGGCAGGGCCCAACCCCGCCATGCTGCTGGGCAACCTCTCAACTCCCGTTGCTCTGCCCTGACTGGACCCAGCCCATTTCCTGCGGGTGTGGAGATTACACCCTGTTGTTGACAGCCATTCCTCATTTGAAGCCTTGGAGCTGAGTCCCAGACAGCACTAGGGCTGTAGACAAGCAATGGCCAGTGCACGGGAGCCTCGGGAGGGAAGTCAAGGTTAGAGGTCAGGAGACAGCTCCTTGGCAGGACCACTGCTCACCCCTGCGCTCTGCTCCCATGTGCAGCTTCCCACAATGAGCCCAGCACAGTCACGCTTCCTGGTGTTCCAAGGCCTGCACAGAGGGCAGCGGAGGGGCTGAAGGGCTTTGTGGGCAGCTGTGGGACGCACTGGTTCGAGCTTCCACAGACTAACTCATCCAGACTGGCTTATCCAGACTCGTTTTGTGCATCTGTTTGTGGATATTCCCGGCAAAACATCCGTCCTCATAGCAACTGCCCCTGCACAGTGTTTAAGGCGCCTCTGAGGAGCCAGGAGTCTCAGCTGGGTAATCCCGGACTGTGGAATCCAGCAGATACATTCCACATCTGTCTCACTGGGGACACATGTGGCTGGCAGGGCAAGGGTGATGGGAAATTGGATCCCAATGTCTGTAACGGAGGCCTGGGACGTGGGGGCTGCTGGGAAGGATACTGGTCTGGGAAGGAATGTTCCATGTTGTTGTCTTCTTTTTCTTTCTCCTCCTCCTCCTTTCTTCTTTCCTCCTCCTCCTCCTCTTCCTCCTTTCTTTCTTCTTCCTTCCTCTTCTTCTTCTATTCCTCCTCCTCCTCCTCCTCTTCCTCCTCTTCCTCCTTCTCCTTCTCTTTCTCCTCTTCCTCCTGCTTCTCCTCTTCCTCCTCCTTCTCCTCCTTCTTCTTCCTTCTCCTCCTCCTCTTCCTCCTCCTCCTTCTTCTTTCTCCTCTTCCTCTTCCTCCCTCCTCCTTCTTAACTGATACAAGGTCTCATGTAGCCTCTAAGGCACACTGGCCTCAAACTGGATATGTAGCCAAGAATGACCTTGAACTTTTAATCCCCCTGCCTGCGTCTCTGCAGTGCAGGGATCACATGAATGTGCCCTCACACCCAGTTTATGTGGTGATAGGGATAAAGCCCAGGACTCCGCGCGTGCCAGGCAAGCATTTTACCAAGCGAGCACATTCCTTGCCCTCGCTTTATTTTCCACTATTAGATAGGGTCTCACTCTCAGAGGACAGCCTGCTGCAGAGGCTCTGAGTCCTGGAAGAGATCTCTGGGACCAAGGGCTAGTGTGAGTCTGGAAGGTCAGTTTGTCTACCGTGAGCCAACATGGTACGGCCATTTCATCCAAAGAGGAGGCTCTCCTGCTTCCTTCCCTGTGTACGGTAGCGTCCACCATCCAGCCATTAGGAGAATACAGCTGTGATTTACCCAGGATGGAGCCTTAGCAAACAGCCCCAGGAGGATTTCTTCCATACCAGGCTAAAGGGAACACCGAGCCCCACTAACTCAGAGTGACCATGCTAGCTTTCCATGAGAAAGAAGATGGATACAAGCCCACAGATGGCAGGCTATGTTCTTAGGAGCTTCCATGGCCCACTGCGTGGGGTCTGAGTAGAGTGCACTTGGAAATCACCAAGTGGTGCAGGCATGGTGAGGCCAGACTTCCCTGGGAATCCTGACAGCTCATCAAAGTGACTCCAGGCAACAAGCTGGAAAACACTGGTGAGTGAGAGCACTCGGCACCAGATGCACATGGTGAGAGCAATGTCCCCCAGCCCCCGCTGAGAAAGCAAATCCCCCCATACGTTGGTATCATCAGGCACAGGGGAGTTCTGAGCCCTACTTGGCTCTTAGGAGTTCCTTCCAGCCCAGGTCAGAGAAAAATTCACAGTGTTGTCAGAGCTGTCTCCCAAACTCCCAATACATTGTGATTCCTCTGGAGTGGGGGGGGGGGAGGGGATCAAGGAGACCCCACCCACATGGCCCTAAAGCAGGGAGGACAAGGCTGTATCTCCACTAAGGAAGGAGGATCTCCCAGCCGAGGCCTGAGGAGGACAGAGCAGGTAGCTGCCAGCCAAGCCCAGTGTGTGTCAGAAGGGTGGTCAGGAGGCCTCTGGGAGCCTAAGACACTGGATTGCCCCCTGTTGACTCGTGAGAAGAGTTTGGGTCATCCAGGCAACACACACTGTTATCACATACAGCGTATAACGTGCATGGTACAGGTGTCCCCAATCCAACCTCGTGCGTTCCCATGCCAGACCTGCTCAGCAATGTGTACATAGAACAGTACAGTGAGCGAGCATGCAGCAAGCATGCAGCCTTTGCCCAGGCCCCTCCGGGCAGCCTCTCTACTATGTGGTCCAGCATCAGGAGCTCCACTCCAACTGGGTATCTGTCCTTATGCTTAAGCCGTCTATAGACACCTTCCCTACCTCAAAAACTTCTACTTGAACGTCAACCCCCTCAGTCCTCTGCGTGCCCTCCTCTTCCTCATCTACTGGTGGCTCTTTCTCATGACTGTAGCCTACCTGGAGACAACTTCTCACCTTTCTGACTGCCTTGCTTCCGCCATGATCCCTTGTTCAATTTTTCCTACGTAGAGGACCCATACACTCCACTGGCTACCTCAAACCCAGAATAAAACTACCTGAGAGGACCTGGCTAACAGGGTCCAACAACGCCCCCCCCCAAATCCCCTGTAGTCCCCGTCTCCAGCCAGTTCCACCCCAGACCAGGGACCTAAGACCTCCCCTCCCCAGAGTGTCCATCTGCATCTCTGAGACGTCCTGGGCTCCAGACATACAGCGTCGTTTCTGAAACCCTGCGCCGTTTCCCTCACGTCCTTCTACAATGGCTGGCTCCCTCAGAACCCTTCTAGAATAGTCCTTGGTGCTTGCCACACCTTCGGCCAAGGGAGCTGATGCCAGAGAAATATCTGAAGCACGGCTTTCACCCCGACTCTTGCATGTCCCCAAAGCTTCTCCAGGCAGAGTTCCCAAAGAGAGGACGGTAGGAACCAACAGAATGACATTAAAAACAGCTCAAGAACCCATGAGAACCGCGGTGACAGTGAGGAAGGTCAATGGGTTGGAGGTGGAAATACACCCTGTGGAGCCACACGGTCCCTGGAGTGCAGTCCGGCCAGCACGGGGCCAGACTCAGTGACCCTGAGCAGAGCAAACATGTCCTTCAGGGGCGCCTGGATGCGGTGTTTGTCTGGCCTTCTTCCTGCAAAGGTGCTCTCTCCGTGCCCCGGCAGCACGAGGCAGGCACTCTGATGTTAGGGGCTGCGTTCCCAGGCCTGGGGGCAGCTGAGAAATGTGTTGTTTTGCAGTCGTCTCAAGACTGTGGACATTCATAAAATTAATTTGCTAAGCGAGGAGATAAATCCGATTCGTGTTCCCATAGCAACACCTCTCCACGCTGCCCGATTTCAGTCTTGGGGTTTTTATGGGGAGCCACCCTTCCTGATCCAGGTGCTGGGGGGGGGGGGAGGGGCTCAGGGCCCAGGAATTGGGAGAAGGGGGGATGGGGGCAACTCGAATTGAGGAATGCGGGTCTGGAATCTGAGCTGCTGAGAACTCTCTCACCCAACCCCTGACTCCTCTCGGGTTTTCCTGGAGAATTGTGAGAGACCTTGGATCCAGATGAGGTCACCCATGCCTGCAGGTTTCTGGCAGACCCATCCCCAAGCCCAGGGTACCCCTACTGGGAGGCCAGCCAAAGTCTATGTCCTGCCAAAGCACAGGGCCAGACACAGCGGAGGCTTTCTCCCATCTCCCTCGGCTGCACACAGAGGAACCCAGCAGGAGGGTGAGCTCACAGCAGGGGGAGCGAGCTCAGACCGCAGTGGGGCCCTGAACCACCCAACCGGTGCCTTCCACCTTTGTGTTCCTAGGCGCCTGGCTCTCACCGGTGGGCGTGCCCCTACCCTTCTGCTGAGTGGTTTCTAGAAGCGTAGAGGATCAGGTGTCTGAGAAGCTGGCAGCTTCCCCATCCAGCTCAGGGGCAGCTGGTGTGAACACAGCAATGAGAAGCAAGCTACTTGGCCTCAGAGGGCTCAGCCCTGCAGAGATCCCTAGGGAGCGCGTAAACTGGGCGGTCTGACTCCCTAATCTGCCAGTCCAACTGTGGTAGGGAGGCTGCCAGGGGCCAATGGTATATTAATCCCCTTCTGGATGTCCCCATAAGTGGTGTGGAGATCAGTTCCAGAAACAATCACGTCTTGTTGGCACAGCACGAGCCAGGTGCACACAAGCAGCCAGTGTGAGCTGAGGCTCAGAAGACCCTCCCATTGGGGGCAGGGGACAGGGACTAGAGATATGGCCTTTGGCATGCAGGTTTCTCAGGACTACCAGTGTCCTCCTCCAGCTGACAAAGGCACCGTTTACAAAATAACGGCAGAAAATCCACACTAGGAAAATGTGGCCACCACCACAGCACGAGGCGTGGCTGTGAGACTCGGGGGAGGAGCAGCCCAGGAGTGAGGGAAACAGGAGACGCCCCCCCCCCCAAGGAGAGGAGCTCACACAGGGCTTAGATGTGACTGAAGCCTTCCCCAAGCTGTGTGAATAAGCTCCATAGTCCCCTGTGGCGCATTCTGGTCCCCCTGGACCTGGGGTCTGTGGGCTGACTTCCTAGATTCAGCTGATCACAGAGAAATAAATATATATATATATATATATATATATATATATATATATATATATATATATATCATGTTGCCAAGGAGACCACTTCAAACACATTTTATAAGGTTGTGAAAACTATACCTTCCCCTCGGGGTTGGGTTACATTGCAGAGGCTCAGACAATACGCTGTTCATGTGGACAAGGCGTCTCGTCAATGAAGGTTGAAGCCGATTGATGTTAAGGCCACCTGGGAAGCAGTTGCCTTCTTGAATACCTTTATGCACTGGGGACATTAAGGGCTTATGGGGGGAAGCTCGTCCCAGCCCAGCCCTAGAGTCTGAGGTTTCCCCCCCAAGGTAACTGGCAGTCCGCCACACTGTCTTCAAACAACAGATCCTTCTGGAAGATCAGGGGCACCCTGAGGTCAAATCTCACGCCTTCACCAGAGAGACATGAAGGAAGGGAAGGACACACAAAACACACAAAGAGAGTGGGGCACGGCCTGTCGTCATTCTAGCCCTCAGGAGGCTAAGGCAAGGGGACCGCCTCGAGTTCAAGGCCAAACTGGTCTATAGAGTGAGACGGTGTCTCAAAAAGCCCAAGAGAGGCATAGGGAAAAAGACCTTAGTTGGCAAAGCACTTACTGTACCAGCTTGGGGACCTGAGTTTGATCACTCACAGAAAAATGTTGGGTGTGGTGGCAAATCCTTGTGACACCAGAGCTGGGGACGATTGGGGCTCCCTAATTCCTTCCGTTGTCGCTCTTCTCTATCCCCATCTTTCCCCCCTCACTGAGATGACTTTACTCCATGTAGCTCAGGTTGGCCCAGAGCTCCCAATCCTTCTGCCTTAGTCTCCCGAGCAATGGGATTACAGGCATGTACCAGCACACCCAGCATACCTTCACTTCTCAACACGAAGACGGGCTCCCATAGACACTCAGAACAGCCCCACACTGAGGCCACACTCACGACCAAACAGACAGATTCAGAACAGAGGACTTTCAGAACAAGGCAGAGGATGGGGGGGGAGGGGGGTTGGAGGGGGGAGAGGAGGAACGGGATAACATTGTGGGATAAGGCTAAGGGCAGATGCCGGAAGACAGGCATGCTGGAAGTTCAGCACAGCTCCTACTGGGATGTCAGCCATCATCCTGGTCCTTGGAGCCTGAGAACTAGCCATGTTCTGCTGGATGACTTGTCAGGTAGATGTCCCTGACAAGATTGGCCCAACCCCACCAACACACACACACACACACACACACACACACACACAGAGTAGTGCCAAAGCTCTGGCCTTGGCCTGTACACGGGCCTGAGTCTTGGGAATTGAGGTGCTAGGATAGAGGAAGTGGACGCATTCCAGAACAGTCATTTGCCCTACCCATGGTTCTAGTCGTTTTTATTTTTTCTTATCGCCACAGCAAACAACCCAGAGGCCGGGGTGTGAGGCTATCATCCCAGCTCTCCCAGGTGGATACATGGGAGATGACATGGAGGACGTGGGATGATGGGGAGGGGCTAGGTGAGGGGAGCAGAGAGCCAGCCAGAGCAGCACTGGCTTCCACTCAGGTGCTGCCCAGAGCCCATTGGCACCAACAGCCTGCATAGCACTCACCTCTGTGATGATGTAGAAGTCATCTCCAGGCTCCCCCTGAACAACAATTTTCTCTCCATCCTCAAACTGCACGGGCTCCAGGGCATCGGCTACAGTCAGGCGTTCCCACTTCTCCAGGGACTCTGCAGGGAGACACAAGGGGTCACGGACCACACCTCACGACCCCGGGATCCTTGGGTACGTCCTTAGAAAGCCCAGCTCTCAGGTCCCTGGTGGTGATCGAAGGTGCTGTTCCTCAGAGGTGACAGATAACGCTGCAGCAGAAACCACAGACGGCTGAAAAGCCAGATCTCATCCTTCAACACAGGGGCTGGCACCCCTCACCTTTAGGTCCCATCTGAGATGTACTCTGTGCTGCTTGCGGTAGCACAGGTCTGCATCCCAGCTATTCAGGAGACTGAGGCAAAAGTATTACATTCCTGGCATGCCTATGATAGAGTGAGTTCAAAAGCAATCTGCACAACTTAGTGAGACTGTCTCAAAATAAAAACTAAGAACGTTGAAGATGGAACTCAGCAGTAGAGTACATGCCTAGAATCCCCCAGTGAGGGGCTGAGGGTGTGGCTCAGTGATAGAGCCCCTCCCTAGAATCCCCCAGTGAGGGGCTGGGTGTGGCTCAATGGTAGAGCACCTGCCTAGAATCCCCCAGTGAGGGGCTGGGGTGTGGCTCAGTGGTAGAGCCCCTCCCTAGAATCCCCCAGTGAGGGGCTGGGGTGAGGCTCAGTGGTAGAGCACCTGCCTAGAATGCCCCAGTGAGGGGCTGGGGTGTGGCTCAGTGGTAGAGCCCCTGCCTAGAATCCCCCAGTGAGGGGCTGGGGTGTGGCTCAGTGGTAGAGCACCTGCCTAGAATCCCTCAGTGAGGGGCTGGGGTGTGGCTCAGAGGTAGAGCCTCTGCCTAGAATCTCCCAGTGAGGGGCTAGGGTGTGGCTCAGTGGTAGAGCACCTGCCTAGAATCCCTCAGTGAGGGGCTGGGGTGTGGCTCAGTGGTAGAGCATCTGCCTAGAATCCCCCAGTGAGGGGGTGGGGTGTGGCTCAGTGGTAGAGCCCCTGCCTAGAATCCCCCAGTGAGGGGCTGGGGTGTGGCTCAGTGGAAGAGCACTTGTATGGCATGTGCTAGACCCTGGGTTCCAGCCTCAGCACAAAAATATGAAGTAAGATACATTTGACTCTCCCAAGAATAACTTGGGAGATTCTATTTAAAAATAGCACTGACTCCGTAATGTAAACAGTAGGGACTGCATATGGAGTCAATATTCACATAGATAGAAATTACTTTCTCTCCAAAAAAGCAGGACTCAGTGTGGAATCATAGCTACGTTCCACAACTACTGGATACTTTGGATAACTCAGCAGGGCAAGCAGGAATGTTCCATTCACAGCATCCCTCTCAAAGCAGAGCAAGGCTTGGGACCTGAGCGTGTGTCTGTCTGTCTGTCTGTCTGTCTGTCTGTCTGTCTGTCTGTCTGTCTGTCTCTCTCTCTCTCTCTCTCTCTCTCTCTCTCTCTCTGTGTGTGTGTGTGTGTGTGTGTGTGTGTGTGTGTGTGTGTATGTACATGCTTGCCTAGGTACACACACATGTGGAAGTCCAAAACTGGTGTCAGGAATTGCTCTCAGTTGCTCTTGCAGCTGATTTATTGAGGCAGGGTCTCTCAATCGAATGCAGAGCTCGCTGATGAGACTAGTCTCTTGCTTACCAGCTTGCTCTGGGATCCATCTCCGCTTTCAGAGACTTGAATTATTGGACAGGTTCCCACACCCAGCCAACATGGGATGCTGGGTTCCAAACTGCCCCAGCTTCTTTGTTTGCTTTTGAGACAAGGTCTTACTGTGTATTCCAGGCTGGCCTCGAACTCACAGCGATCTGCCTGCCTCTGCCTCCCGAGTGCTGGGATTAGAGGTGTGTGCCACCTCTAGTGGTTAATTTCAATTGTCAATGTAAGTAATTGGAGTCATCTGAGAAAAGAGTTTCAATGAGGGATTGCCCAAATCAGGCTGGACTGTGTACATGTCGTGGGTGGGGGGGAGAGGACACGGGGGAGGGGGCGTGTCTTAACTGCCTTCACGGATGTAAGAAGACTCAGCTGAAAAGTGGGCAGCACCATTGCCTGGTTTTGGATCTCCAACTGTAAGAGTGGAGAAGGCCCGCTGAGCACTAAGCGTGAACACATGTGTTCTCTCTCTGCCTCGGGCTATGTGTGTAACGTGACCACCTGCCGCAAGCTCCTGCCTCCGTGACTTCTCCAAGAGATGCTCTTACCCTAAGACCCTTTCTCCCCTAAGATGCTGCTTGTCAGAGTATTTTATCCCAGCAACAGAAATGAAACCATGCCACACTGTGTAGCCATGGCTGGCCTCACAGCAATCCTCCTGCCTCAGCTTCCTAGACGCTGGGTTTACAAGCTTGAGCCGCCATGACCGGCACTGATGTTGCCATACTCACAAGAGATGCGCCTGCCACTATTCTGAGCAAAACACACACACACACACACACACACACACACACACACGCACACGCACACGCACACGCACACGCACACACAAAAACCACACACAAACCCCTTCATTCTGATGCCAAGTTTATCTTTCAATGCTTGTAAGCACAGCAGGCCCCTGCTGCCTGTATAACAGCTTCCCAGACTCTGTCCATCCCCGGCTCCCAGGTAGGAAGAAAAACATATTAATGTGAGCGTTTTCTGTGAGAAAATCATGGTCACCTTGTTAACTATATCCCTCTCCCCGCCCCCTCCCAGCAAAAGAAACCTTTCTGGCCTACGCTTCAACGCTACATATGTAGGCCAGCTGCTAAAAATAAAAACTTAAAAAGGCATTCATTTTAGATCTGGGTTAGCAGGGAAATATCTCTCCCCTGCCCGTGCACCACACTGCAGAAGGGCCACGTTTCTGTGAACCCCGGGCCACAGGGAACCCCGCCGTTTAATAGTGAGCCTACTCTAGCGGCAGCAGTAGGGCCACCTCCCTCGCTTTCTTCTTTTCCTTTCTCTTTCGCCTCGCTTTCTCTCCTCCCCTCTCATTTACTGAGACACGGTCTCACAAAGCAGCCAAGGCTGACTTTAGGACTTTTATAATCCCCCCTGCCTCAGCTTCCTGAGCGCTAGGTCTACAGACTTATTATATGGCCACATGTGGCTTGCTGCCAGCTTTCTTTGAAAAGTGTATTTGGCCCATGTCTATAATCTCAACACTTGTGAGATGGAAACAGCGGATCACGGAACGTTAATGCCAGCCTTGACGAGACAGTAAGTTCGACACTAGCTTGGGCTGTGTGATGGCTTCAGTAGGAATGGTGCCACAGGCTCATATTAGGCTTGGTCATTAGGGACTGGCACTACTTGACAGAGATTAGGAGGTGTGGCCTTGTTAGAGGAAGTGTGTCACTGGGAGGTGGGCTTTGGGGTTTCAAAAGCCCAAGCCAGCCCCAACATCTTTCTTTCTGCTGCCTTCCAATGCAGATGTAGAAGTCTCAGTGACCATGTTTGCCTGCATGCCTCCATGAGGCTACCGGGCAAAGCCTCTGAAATTGCAAGCAAACCCCAATTAAATGCTTTCTTTTTTTTTTTTTTTTAAATAAGAATCACCTTGGTCATGGTGTCTCTTCACAGCAAGGAAGCAATGCACATCATCAAAACGTCACTTTTGAGCAAAATTATAATCTGTGTCAGGAACACACAGGTGCAGGCAGCACTGAAATGTTCGTGTGGAACACTGTGTGCAATAAAGGGTGCACGTTAGGATGCTCATCTGCAGGTGAGGGGCGTGGCTCAGTGGTACAGCACCTGCCTAGAATCCCCCAGTGAGTGGCTGGGGTGTGGCTCAGTGGTAGAGCATCTGCCTAGAATCCCCCAGTGAGGGGCTGGGGTGTGGCTCAGTGGTAGAGCACCTGCCTAGAATCCCCCAGTGAGGGGCTGGGTGTGGCTCAGTGGTAGAGCACCTGCCTAGAATCTCCCAGTGAGGGGCTGGGGTGTGGCTCAGTGGTAGAGCATCTGCCTAGAATCCCCCAGTGAGGGGCTGGGGTGTGGCTCAGTGGTAGAGCACCTGCCTAGAATCCCCCAGTGAGGGGCTGGGTGTGGCTCAGTGGTAGAGCACCTGCCTAGAATCCCACAGTGGGGGGCTGGGGTTCAGCAGTGAAGAGTTTTCCTGGTATGTACAAGGCTTGGGCTTTGGCAACAGAAGCGCCTCTCCCCCGCCCCTCCTTTCTCTGTGTTTGTCTGTCTCTGACTCTCTCTCTCTCTCCCCACATGTTTTTAAGCACAGGGTTCTGTCTACCCCTCCTCCAACCCCCGCCCCCATGGCATTTAAAATGTGCACTCTTCCAAGGTTGGAAAGCGAGATTTGCCATAGCATTATCTCCTAACAGCATAAATCTTGGGTGAAAACTGCAATAACTATAATGAAGGCAGCCAGAGTCTTAACTGAAACACAACCCATTTCAGAACAGTTAAACCACCACACACATACAGGCAGAGGCAGGAAGGGGCTACGCAGTGATCTGGCTGAGAGGCGTGGCTGGGGACCGCCTGTCTGTGGGGATGAGTTTCCTCTGGAGGAAAAAGCATGTTCTAGGTAGACGGTGCGGGCCTGCACACCCTGCGGCTGGGCTTGTTTCTCTGAGTCAAGCTTCTAACAATGCTGCAAATGGCCCATTCTGTGTTGTGCGTGTCTCGACACAATGAATAAATCGGTGCTCCACCAGTTCATTAAGGGCAGGAAGAGGAGGCACCCTCCCCTAGCAACGGGACAAAGTGCATAAAGTGCCCCTGTGTTGGAGAGGTGTTGAGAGGGACAGGTGCCAAGCAGGGTGCTCCCCATCCCTTGTAACTCAGAACAAGACTCCCACCATCTTCCCCGGAGGTATCTGAGCTACTCAACCGTGCACAGGAGCCCAGGGTGCATCTATGACCCACAAGTCTCCACAGCCCCTAGGGATGGTACATAAAGGTGACCTTGGAAGGGCGGTGAAGTCACTGAGGAGCCTAGTTCAAGGTGAGTCAAAAGGGAGGGGGGGAACTCTTGGTGCATGACTCCAGCCCGGGGAACAAAGAGCTGGCTTTCAGCTCAGAATCATGGCACTGGCATGGCAGCACCAAAGACAACAAGACAGAGAAACAGACACAGTGTGGGAGGGACAGGGACACGGACGGGATGACAGTCATGCTCACACGTAGTAAGGTATGTGTATGAACCCGAAATAAAGGTGTACTATAAATGTGTGCATATATGAGCAGGCAAAGTGCATGTGTGTACATGCATGAGTGAGTGTGTGTACTAAGAGTGTATGCCATAAATGTGTGTAGACATATGAATGCACACCGTATTTGTGCATATGTATCTACATGTACATGTACATGTGTGCGAGTACATGAGTGTAGGTGGCTGCGTGGTCTGTGTGCATATGAGCATGTACTACAACTCCTCTGGGAGACACAAACACACACACACACACACACACACACACACACACACACACACACACACACACGCCTGTGTTTGTATGTGGGCATGCATGTCCCAAACCTGCACAATGCTAAGCAGAGGTGACCTGCCAGCCACACAGGGAGAAGCAGATATGGGTTGGGTGCAGGTGCTCACAGGAGGCTACAGAGAGGCCGCAGGCAGCAGAGTCACTGACCTAGGATGGAGACTTTGCTGAGGAATTCCTCATACATCTTGCGTTTCCTCAGTGTGCTTCCCTGTGGAAAAAAAAAGCAGAACAAAGAAAGTGGGTCTCCAGTCAGGGACCCTAGTGCTGCTTCCTGGGGTCCAACCCTGAGCAAGCCACCCCCCACAGTGAATGGGTCCATGAGGTTTGAAGTTTTCCAGTGGTGGACAGGACTATGTCTACCCTTCCCTTCCCAGGTAGACTCCAACTTGTAATCCCCCTGCCTCAGCCCCCTGGCTTGCATTATAGGTATACACCACTAAGACCTGCCATTACGAAGCACTGAGGGTTGTCATGACATCCAGCCAACCAATGGGCCTCCCTGGTACCTCAAGTGGCGATGGTGAGGGATGCTCAAGACCCCTTCCTGGCCATTGATGACACAGATGTTCTAGAGATGGTTGCCCTGCCTCCCGTTGCAGCAGCTGGGACCCTCTTATTCCTGAGGTCGGTACCAATGGCAGGTAGTGCAGCCCATGTACCGTCTGCTGACTAAAGATGCATAATGGAAGATGTCCAGGAAGTGGAAATGGATCAGACATGAGAGACAGGACTGATACAGGGAGGCCTGCAAAGGCCTGAGGATCTCCTTAAAGCATGCCTTTAGAGGGGCGTGGCTCAGCCTTGCCTAAGAGTCTGGCAATCTCAGTCCTACATGGGATGGCATTTATAAGGTTAAGTGTCCCTCATAGGGCCTGAGGCTAAGCTCTGAGCACATCAGCACAACTTTCAGCAGCCCAGAGTGGGAGCAGAAATGGAGAGACCAGAGCATTGCAGCCTCGGAGCTGAAGCTTTGGGGGTTACGGACAAGGTAGAGGCAGACACGCTGGCTGCCCCTCTCTTGACACCGCCCACTAACTGGGGCAAGCCTAGTTCTATGGTTCTGACCTGTGTCAGCCAGTTTCAGCGAGGCGTAAAGGATGTTCATATCGCCATCAACTAGGCTCACTGCTGATGGCTCTATGATACAGGAAATGAGGGTTGCAGTGGTAGCCCCCTCCACACGGGGTGCGGGGGCAGCCCATGGCCCTAAATTCAGAGCCATGAGCCAAAGTTAGTCAGTGAAGCCCTGTGGAGGGAAAAGGGACTCTCAAGGACTGGGTTGAAGGCACGTGGCAGTAAATGCCAGTCCTTGCAAAACTATGACAAAAATGTGAGTGGCAGTGAAGTGAGGAGGAAGGGCCCTCGAGGCTCCAGGGTACACCAGAGCTTCCATGGGGCCAGGCCATGGGGTTCTCCCTAGCTATGCATAAGGTCACCCTTCTTGCTTGCCTCAAAACATTCAGCACTCCTGGCTTACCTCCTGGGCACTCAGCATCCAGAACGCAGACCAGGGTGTTGATATGGGCTTCCTACTTTCAGAAAGAATATGAAGCCTACTGTGGGTACCACATGAGCCCGACACCATAGTGGGGTTGAAGGTAAAGGGAGATGTCTGCCTTCACATACCCTTCTAAAGCTTCACATGGAGGGTGGCCAGGCTGAGTTTCTGGGTGGGGGGGGTGGGCACTTTAATCCTGGGGAACGAGGGTCAATCTGGATGTACTCTCTCCATGTCCCCTGGTCCTGGGGCTATGAGATTTTAAAATTCTTTATTATAAAGATTGAGATTCCATAAATATCCCTTAAGTTGTTGTTGCTTCTTGTGGTGATGGTGGTGGAGATTGTGTTGATAACAGTGATGATGATGATGACGACGACGATGATGGTGGTGATGATGATGGTGATGGTAATGAAGGTGATGATGATGATGATGATTGTGATGATGATGATGGTGGTGATGGTAATGAAGGTGATGATGATGATGATGATGATGGTGATGGTGATAATGACAGTGATGGTCCTGGTAATGAGGATGGTGACAATGGTGACAGTGATAATGACATTGATGGTTATGGTAATGAGGATGGTGATAGTGATGTTGGTGATGATGACAGTGGTGATAGTATTGATACTTGTGATGGTGGTGGTGGTGATGGTAGTGATGATGATGATAACGTTGATAGTAATGATGCTATTGATAGCCATAAGGGTGTGATGATGGTAGAGGTGATGATAGTGATGGTGGTGTTGATAATAGTGACGGCGATATAGTGATGGTGGTATTGAGAATAGTGATGGTGGTGATGATGGTGATGGTAGTGATGATGATGATAATATTGATGGTGGTAATGATGCCATTGATTGTCATAATAGTGGTGATGATGATAGTGGTAATGATGTTGATGGTGATGGTGGTGATGATAATGATGATGGTAGCAATGATAGTGTCAATGACGTATCAATAGTGATGACCATGGTGATGAGTGATGGTGATAGTGATGCTGGTATTGATGGTGTTGATGGTGATAATAAAGACGGTGGTGTTAGTGACTGTGACAGTGAAGGTTATGGTGTGAATCTTACTAAGAACCCCGGAGGAGCGCTTTTGGAAAGGATCAGCACATTGGATTTCCAGGCAGAGGCAGCCCATCACTGCCCATGCTCTTGGAACAATCTTGTCACTGTAAGTCTTGAGATCTCCATCAAATCCGTGCTCCGGCTGCTGCCTCTAACCTGGACCCCGTCCTCCCTCGGTGCCATCACACCACTACTCAGACAGAGCGCAACACTTCAGCTCATAAGGTTCTTTGCTTCCTGTTCTGATACGGGGGGTGTGGAGCATCAGCCTGAGACAGGTTCCCTAGTCATCAGAAATGGAATGAGTCACTCTGCAGATAGGTACTAACAGGTGCCAGCGCCCTGCACCCCAGCCACTCCCAGGAGCACCCTCTTCTTAGAAGGTGGCAAGAGACATAGCCAAGACCTTGCTCCCCCACATAGCTTTTAATGTGCCCCCACAGCTCTGAGAGATGCTACTATTATCTCTCTACTGGATTAGAAAGAGAAGCCCAAAGAGGAGTAGTGGCTTAGTTCCTGTCCAGTGAGTTGAGGACTGAAACCACTGTCCTAGATAGAGCTTTCTATGTAGATCAGACTAGATGCTAACGTGAGAGATCTGCCTGCCCCCCCTCCCTGCTTCCTGAATGCTGAAATGAAAGACGTGTCCTGCCACATCCAGCTTCTTCTCTTTCCTTAGTTGAATTATGCTTTCATTCTGTAGCCCACGCTAGTCTGAAACTCACTATGTAGTCCAGGCTGACCTAGAACCTGTAATTCTGTCTCAGCCTCCCAAATGCATGAGCTCACACAGCATGCCGTAGTGCATTCTCCCCACTCTGCGTCTTTGCTCCTGTGGGGGAAAGAAGCTGTGTCCATGAAGCCACGGCTATGTGCTGTACCGTGTGGTCAACCTCCATCTTCACCCTGGATTGAGGGACTCACGCACTGGTGTGCCCAGGCTTGGAGCCAGGACTAAGGTGGTCCGGCCTGTCACCATCATGCTATCATTAGCCTTCCATGCTCCTGTACAGGTTAGTAGCCAGCAGCAGCTGTGTTTAACCAGGTAGATAGCTTTCCAAGGCTTCAGTGCAAGAGGAGAAGAGGCTCAAGGCTGTGTGGAGAGGCACGCACAGGAGGACCTGGCTGCCATGGTTATCTCCTCCCTGGGTGCCTGCCAGCCAATGGCAGTGACAGCTCATTGCTCTTTCTGCAGCCCAGTGCACTTTGGGGACACTTGTAGTGTGATTTCCATGGCTGGGTGCCTCTTGGAGACACAGGCAGGCACCCGCTGTCTAGTTAAGGCATGACAAGCCAGAAGAGAAATCTTGCTCTAAATAATCATGTACCAACAGTAGAAGGGAGATGCCCATGACTGAAACACACAGGCATTAGCATCTATCAGGGCTCTTACCAACCAGACCCTGCCACTCTGATCTGAAGACCCTAGAAGGGTCGGGTGGACAGCCCAGGAGGTTTGCACTTGAAGACCAAATAGGCGTCTGGAGGGAAACCAGTCTTGTATAACAGCCCCGGGGATGGTGGAAGGGTCATGGAAGACACAGAGAAGGGACTGGGCAAAGCAGAGGGTCAAGCCATGACACTCTGGGGAACACACTGAGCTGGCAGGTGTCATTTCCAAGATTCAGAGGCTATCCAGGAGCAGTGGGTGACTACAAGTTAGTGTAAGAATACACACAGAGCTTTGGGGGTGGGGGGCAATCCACCAGCATGTCCAGCACGCCTTAACCAGTGATGGGCCTGGGGGAGGCTGAGCTTGAGCTAGCTGTCGGAAAGCCTGGGCTCAGGCCTCCATGCCCACTGGCCTCTTGAGCTTGTGCAATAGGAATGTTGAAACCGGCCCCCAAAAGGGTCTCGGCGAAGACTGGCACAGGATACAGTGACAGGACCCTAGGCCTCCCCACAACCTTGGGCCTCAACTTGCACTTCAGACCAACACTAATAAGCTGGCAAAGTTTCGAACCCAGAGACCCAGAGTCACACACCACCAAGCTCTCTTACTTCCCAGGGAAAGTCCTGGGGTGCCCATTCCTGATTGTCAGTTTGACAGGGTCTAGAATCGCCTAGCAGACAAACCTCTGGGCATGTCTGTGAGGAAACTTCTGGACTGTGGTACTAGAGGGAAGACCCACCCACTCATGGGAGGACCCATCGTAAACATGGGACGATCTACCACTATTCCATAGGCTGGGGTCCTGGATTGAATACAAAGGAGAAAGAAAGCTAAGAACCCTCCCCAATCTCTCTCTTTCTCCCTCCCTCCTCTTTCCTCTCTCCTCTCTCTCTCTCTCTCTCTCTCTCTCTCTCTCTCTCTCTCTCCCTCTCTCCCTCCCTTTCTCTCTCCCTCTCCTCCCTCTCCTTCTCCCCCACCCCCCTTTTCCCCCCTCCCCCCTCCCTGACTGTGGATGCAATGTGACCAACTGCCTTACCCTCCTGCCACCACCCCCTTTCCCCACCATGACAAACTGTACTTAAAGCTATGAGCCATGAGCCACAATCAGCTCCTTTAAGTAGCTGTTGTCAAGTATTTTGTCATAGCAATGAGAAAAATAACTAATTCAAGTCGCAACAGGGCTGGGGACTCAATGTCCAGTAGTGCCCAGGAGGACCTCATTAAGTTGTCCTCAGCTATCTGGACCTCGACGGTGAGACGACAGCTCTGCCAGCGGAGGCTAGAACAAGTCTGTTTCCATGACAACAAGACAGCACAATTGGAAAGCCAGTGTCTAGGCTCTCGTGATGTAGAACTGTTGTGTCTGCCTATCGGTGAAGGTCGGGGTGGCTGTGGAGGCAGCAGCCTGCTCAGTGATCTGGCCCAAGCCACTTTAATCCCATCCAGCCCTTAAAAAAGAAGCCTCTCTGAAAATGTGCAGTCCCCACTGACCACCTAGCAATTATGCCCTGCCAGAGGAATGCAGGCAGGTTGTGACCCAGCAACCTCAGAGGCTAATGTTGGTGCAGCAGACAGAATAATGCCGAAAATGTTGTGGGACCTGGGGAAGTGGTCAGGCATCCTGCTTTGTTCCTAGGCTGAGCAGTCATCCGCTAAGCCTCTTGGTGACACGGAGAACCCCAAGTTAGCAGGCTTCATCGCATGCACACAAGACAGCAACCCAAGATAGCTCCAATGGGGCTCAGCCTAGGAACCTGCCTACAGAGGCCAGCCAGCCTTCTCCCCGAGGAGCCAGCCTGGTCCAGGGACTCCATCTGCCTGCCCCCTTGGCACTTGCAGCATGCCCGGCGATGGTTAGTATTGACCATCAACCTCACAGAATCTAGAATTACCTGGAAGGCAATCTTAAGGGAGGATGATCTTAGAGGTCAGGTTAGTCTGTCGGCATGTCTGTTGGAGGGGGTGGGAGCGGGAATGTCCTGATTGGGTTGACAGAGATGGGAGCACCCACCTGGAATGTGGGCAGCACCATTTTTTAGCCCCAGACCGAAGACAGAGGAGAAGCGAACTGAGTACCGGCTCCTTGGCTGTGGATGGGATGTGGCCAACTTCCTCCAGTGGCTGCTGCTGTGACCTCCCTGCCACGGTGGACGGGACCCTGGAACTGTGCACCAAAAACAAGCCCTTTCTTCCCTAAGTTGCTTTTGCCAAGAGTGTGTTATCACAGCGACGGGAAACCAAAACAGACCTCAGCCAAGATCTCTATCAGACGTCAATAGCAGGGACCTTGAAACACAGCCGGGCAGAGTGCTGCGTTCACCACCCACCGTTCCCGGAGCCTTTCCTCACTCCCCGCCCCACCCCCCCAGCAGAAGAGTGAGATCCTGGCTTTGGAACTAATAGGCATGAGGCTGGGTTAGAGGAGGAAGATGTGGTTACAGAACACACAGACGGACCACCTTCCTGGGGTGCTCCGATGAGAGCGAGGGATCCAAGACCCTCCCCCCTCTCTACTGAGAACCACACCGTATCCATGGTGAACTCTGCCTGCCCCCATGGTTCAGAAGAACTGAAACCAGAGATGAGTTTAGCTCCCAGCACAACCTATCCCAGCCAGAGCTTCCCAGGACAAGGAGCTGGCCCTGGCTGAAGTTTCTCCATCACCCGACACCTCCAAGCACATCCCCTACTCCCAAGGGCTCAGAAGTTTCTCGGTCACTTATGCGCCCTGGGGTTCTCACTCTGAGCAAGGGTGGAGGGATCACCTACTCCCAGGCTGTGTGAACCCCTGTGAATCCCTGGGGGGCTCTAAGCTCATCTCAGAACCCCTACAGAAAATGGGGTGGGGAACGCACTGAGGTTGCAGGTGTCACACCACCTGTGCCTGGTTCTTGTGGAGATGGCTTAGAGTCAGTCAGGACGTGGGTCCTTCAGAGTCAATGGCAGTAGGAATGGGGACCCATATTGGCTTGGGACACAAGTTCCAAGGGACTAAGGACACTTCATACAGAGGCTCAGAAGATACCGGGATGACCTCTACTCACTGCCCAATTTGAGACAGGGCTTCATGAAATCCATAGCCTCAAAGTTGCTATGTAAGCTGAGGGTGGCACTGGACTTCTGATCCTCCTGCCTTTGCCTCCTGAGAGCTGGAATTCCAGGCACGCACCGCACACTGTGCCTCACTTAGTCAGTGATGGGTCGATTCGGCAAGCCCTCTATCAGCTGAGTCGTGTCTAGCCCCTCTAGAGGGAATTCCAAACTCACTAGTGGCAGACGCAAGGTTGCCAAGTAAGGGGCAGGTGAGCAGAGGGCCCAAGGCTTAAATAAAAGGAAAGAAATTCATGGCCTGCTGGCCTCTGTTGTGCCCTCACCTGAGTGCCTACCGATGGCAGCGCACCCCAGCTCTGCCAGATGCTGGGCACTGTGTGTCCTTTAGAGAAACAGCAGCCGGGGGAGAGACAGGAAACTTCCAAACTAGAAGTCACAGGGTTCCAACTCGAGTGTGGAGTCTGAGCTGACAGAGCCAGACACTGGTGACCTTTTGTCTTCTGCGTCTCCCACCCGTGAGTCCCAGCTAAGGCAGGAACCACCCCACCCCCACCCCCACCCCCACCCCGGTGGTGTGTGATGTAGACGTATCCAAATCTGCCCAGAGGAAGAATGGGTGCGGACAGGATCCAAAGTCTCCACGAGAGCTCTGCGGATTCTGGAGCCCATCAAATGGCACTATTCTTAGCGTCTGGGGATCCGAAATTAACCCAAAGAAAGTGCCAGCTCCCTCTGCACTTCTGAGAGCATTCCTGAATATCAAGTCCTAACCACAAAAGTCCCACAGCCAGCAATGACACAGCACAGACAGAGACGCTAGAGAAACAGCCGCTTATGCAACCTCAGGCCAGGTGCGCTCAGACGGGACGATGGGACGGGACGACGGGACTGTATCCTCTTGCAGAGGGAGGATTCCCCCAATGGCACCCTCCCACTGGGACAGGCAGGTCCCTGCAGATAGAGACGTGTTGGAGACAAAGGACTGTAGTGTTGTATTGTGGCGTTGC
Organism: Acomys minous; assembly: GCF_964271855.1. NCBI lineage: Eukaryota > Metazoa > Chordata > Mammalia > Rodentia > Muridae > Acomys > Acomys minous. Next base: position 70,149,897 of record NC_140498.1, on the reverse strand, counting down.
TTGTCTTTGTGCCCACAGCAGTGCGGCAGCCCTGAAGTGAGCTGAGCAAGCCGGGCCCCGGGGACAGCTGCCTCCAAGATGGTGCTGATCCACGGAGCGGAGCGTGTCCTATGGAGGAGCTGACATCACATCAAGACCACAATAGGATGTGCTCTCTGTGCCTCGGTGACTGAGCGCACGGGCTCCATCCTGAGCCTATTCTGGGGGTGATGCCAGTCTCACCCCATGGCCACTCTCGGTTCCCCCAATCTATATCTCAAAGATAACCGAGTCCCAGCTGGTCCCGGTTCCTTCTGTGATTCAAGGAAGCTCCATGTCAGAGGTCAGGAGGGTAAGCTCCAGGGGAGCCTGTGGATTTTCAGGATGAAGCACCCCTGCCTCCTTAGGACAAAACCCTTCCTTTCTTCTCATTGTGTTCCCCTCAAACAGCCCCCTGTGCTCCAAGCGGCAGACACCCCAAAGGCCTTTGCACTCTATCTCCATGACCTATAACTCCCACGGGGCGGGGGGGGGGGGTTGGCATGCAGGGGGAGGGCTTTTAGCCTTTGCCCTAACATCACCTTAAAGGGACCCTGGGTTTTATTCTCCAAGTGACCTTGTGGTCCAAGATGGTAGCACTGTTGGTCCAGCCATTACAACCACATTCTAGAGTATCTGGAAGGGCAGAAAGGGGAATGCAGAGGAGACATCCCCAAGTCATCTTCTGTGGGCTGTCACCAGCAGGGCAGGACACCTGCCTATTTCCAAGCTCGAAGCTTTCCGGGAGGGTCTGGTGACAGCCCACAATCTTTCTGTTTTGAGGAGCTCTGAAAAACCTTTCTGGTGCTTTCCACTCACATCACAGGCCATGTCTACTGGGGAGACCCATCTTCACCTTGGACCCGAGTGTCTGGTGGTATCGGACCCTACTACTGTGCCTCCTCCCCTGGACAGAGCCTACTGGCCAAGGTTCCACTCACCATAAGGATGCGCCTGTAGCTGTCACGGTCGATGCCCCAGAGTTTGAGGTCCGTCTTGGCCTTCACGGTGGCTGCTCGGGGGGTGCCGTAGATGAGGGCCAGCTCTCCGAAGCTTCCCCCCTCACTGATGCTGGTCACCCATTCCCCATTCACGTACACCTTTAGAGAACAAGAAAGAAAGGTCAGTGGGAAATGTGGGCCACAATGGCCGCTTCCTCTATGGGGGATCCATAAGGCTCCCCAGTGGGATGCTTTCTCCAGTGCTTTGTTCTCTTTGAAAGGGAACAAGTCGCAGGTGATGGTTGTAACTCCACGATGTAGTGAGCAAGGTGTAGAGGGGGCCTGGCTAGCCACAAAGTCGGGGGGTGGGGAGGACAGTGGCTCCCAAAGACAGGACTCTACCAGTTGGCGTGTGTGCTCTTCCCACCTGGGGAAGTAGTTCCCCAAGCCCCAAAGGGGTCTGGGGCTCTGGGAGAGGAGAGCACAGATTGACCTTAAAACCCCCAAAGAGGCCAGGCATGATGTCATAACCTGTCACGCCAGGTTGAGGCAGGAGGATGACAGGCTCCAGCCCAGTCTGGGCTATAGAGTGATGTCCTATCTCTCCCCTACCCTGTTGGGAAGACAGGTGATTTGCATGGCTTTTCGATGACTTCTTACACACGCCTGCCCTGGGGGTAACCAAGGAGCTCCCATTCCACCTCGTCCCAGCCTACCCAGAACCACAGCTGGACAGCACACAGACACCAAAGAACAGGTCAGGACCAGAGGGGCAGGATACAATGTGTCTCAGCTACCTCCTGTGCTGGTTACCCATGCAGTGATCCCCTCTCAGGCTGCCTGGGCCTCAGTTTTCCTGACTGCACCCCAATGAGTTGTTCTACCATTACCTAGACAGACCCAGACAAACATCCTGCCTCATGCCTTTTCCATTTACAAACTGCCTCTTCTCTCTGGCCATTCAGCGACCCCTCTGCCTGAGTATCCTTCTTGTCCCACCCCCCCATGGGCACACCCTGACTATCCCCCTTCTCCTCTGGGCCTTTGCTACCAAGGCAAGCACCCAAGTCTTTTGGCCAGTGGCCTAGTTGAGCCCCCTGGCCAAGGCACCACTACCAAGCTGCCCCGGGAAGGAGCTGGGACAAGATTCCCTTTCAGGCCGCGTGGGCAACGCACCCTGCACAGTGTGCGCACTATGCACGGACCTTGCGCGGCCCACACCCAGCCAAGGCATAGAATGGGTAGATTGTTCATCCCCAGGGCGATTATGCAGCTCGGTTACTATAAATTGACACAATGCACGCTTTATCCCGCAGCGTCTCAATGAGCGTACAGAACCGTTCCCACTGCTAAAACGGGTGCGTACCCAGAGAATGGATTGTGATGAATCATGGAAGCGATTCTTATTGAAATCAATGTCTCATTATCCGGTAATAACTGAGGCACAGAGATTTCTGTCTGAAAGAGAACGAGTCGCAGGTCATGGTTGTAACTCCACTATATAGTGAGCAAGGCGTAGAGGGGGCCTGCCTAGCCACGAAGATGGGGGGTGGGGAGGACAGTGGCTCCCAAAGACAGGACTCTACCAGTTGGGGTGTGTGTTCTTCCCACCTGGTGTACTGGTTCCCCAAACCCCAAAAGGGTTTGGGGCTCTGGGAGGGGAGAGCACAGATTGACCTTAAAACTCTCAAAGAGGCCAGGCATGGTGTCATAACCTGTCATCCCAGGTTGAGGCAGGAAGATGACAGGCTCCAGCCCAGTCTGGGCTATAGGGTGATGTCCTATCTCCCCTGTTGGAAAGACAGGTGCTTTGCACGGCTTTTGGATCACTTCTTACACACGCCTGCCCTGGAGGTAACCTTGGGCTGGTGTCATCTGTTCCAAGGAGCTCCCATCCCGCCTCATCCCAGCCTACTCAGAGCCACAACTGGGCAGCACACAGCCACCAAAGAACAGGTCAGGACCAGAGGGCAGGACACAGTGTGACTCAGCTACCTCCCGTGCTGGATACCCATCCAGCGATTCCCCTCTCAGGCTCTCTGGGCCTGTTTTTCCGACTGCACCTCAATGAGTTGCTTTACCATTACACACACAGATACACACACACACAGACACACACACATAGATACACACACTCATAGATACACACAGACACACACACACACATAGACACACACACACAGACACACACACACACACACATAGACACACACATACATACAAACACACACACAGACCCACACACACACACACACACACAGAATGTGGAAACAATGCCCACCAAATGCTATAGGGAACGTAGACATACACAAGGAAAGAGCGTAGTGATCTGGGACTTCAGATATGAGTTTGCAGGCCTCAGAGCATACTCCTACGACCTCACCTCACGTCCACAGCTCAGGGAGGGTAGGACAAAGCCTCCCCTCTCATCTCAGAGCTGGCATTGCCACCTTGCCTATGCTTCTGCAGGAACCTATGCATGGAGAGTTACCTTGCAGATGAGAAACCCCAGTAATCTGAACATGGCAGGTAGCTCACCGAGTATACACATGGTCCCCAAGACCTACTCAGTGTCACCCCGAGTCTGTCCTTCAGCTTCTTTTTTTGTTTGTTTGTTCTTTGGATTTTTGGTTTTTCTGTGTAGCCTTGGCTGTTCTGGACTCACTTTGTAGACCAGGCTGGCCTCGAACTCACAGAATCCACCTGCCTCTGCTTCCCAAGTGCTGCCATTTGGTTTCTTTAGCCTCAGAGTGCTCTCTAGCCTAGATGAGCTTGGGCTGTCATACCCACATGATGTTGTCAGGATCATTGTTTGTGTTGCTTTTTATGGTACTAGAGATTAGACCAAGGCCTTGCACTCAGCCCCTCACTGGGGGATTCTAGGCAGGTGCTCTACCATTGAGCCACGCCCCAGCCCCCTACTGGGGGATTCTAGGCAGGTGCTCTACCACTGAACCACAACCCAGCCCCTCACTGGGGGATTCTAGGCAGAGGCTCTACCACTGAGCCATGCCCCAGCCCCCTACTGGGGGATTCTAGGCAGGTGCTCTACCACTGAGCCACACACCCAGCCCCTCACTGGGAGATTCTAGGCAGGTGCTCTACCACTGAGCCACACCCCAGCCCCTTACTGGAGGATTCTAGGCAGGTGCTCTACCACTGAGCCACACCCCAGCCCCTCACTGGGGGATTCTAGACAGGGGCTCTACCACTGAGCCACACCCCAGCCCCTCACTGGGGGATTCTAGACAGGGGCTCTACCACTGAGCCACGCCCCCAGCTTCTCTCTGAAGTGTTCTAGACAAATGCCTACCACTAAGCTGTATCCCTAACCTCTCCCCTTTTTGAGACAGAGTTCCCCTCTGTAGTCCCATGTTGTCCCCTAACTTGGTAAAATTTTCCCATCATAGCCTCTAGAGACCTGGGAGTACAGGCATGCACTACCACCCAGGCATCACAGAGATACTTGAGTTGACTGTGACTTCCTTGTTTGTCTCTGACAAAGATCTGAGGTGACATCTGTTATGTCACAGTCACACCTGTTGGCTCAGCAGAAGCAGGTGTTACTGAAAGCATATTCCCAGAGGCTGCTCTATCCCTACCACACGTCTGTCCCCACGTGTCATCTTGGGCTGAGTCATAAGTACAGACGCTCTTGGGCTTGGGTGAGGTGTGTAGGACATGCGAGTTCCTGCTGGTGAGTCACCAATGGGCTAATAGTCTCTCTCCTTGAAGGATGGGGGACTGGGGAAGTCCCCCAGTGGCCACCCCAAGCAGGAGGAAGGACCCAAAACTACCTTTCCCAGATCACTCAGCCTCTGGCAACACAATGCCCCAGCTGAACCACTGTGGTAATGACACATCGTCAACTTCACTCCCCAAAGGAAGAATGAGTGTGGCTGCCCTGAGACATGGCCAAGGGAGCAGGGACCCTCTGCGATGACGACCCTCCTTCATGCAGGAGTCTCAAGCCTAGGGGATCCCCCCACAGTGTCAGAGGAAACCATTGTGTCCTCCAGGGCCACCCCGGAGGACAAAGGGCCATCCTTCTTTGCACACTGGCCTCTGTCACAGCTCCCCCACCCAGCTGGTACGCAAAGGGGCTACTCTTGTTTGGTCCATTTTTTTTGTTTTTTCTTCCTTTAAGAGAAAAATAGTGGGAGGCCCCACTGGGCTACACTATACCACACTAGCGGCCAAAGGTCCTCCAGATGATCTCAGCCTCCGCTGCTCTGCCCTGCCTGCCTTCCTCCTTCCTGCCTGTCCCTGTTCAGCCTTCATTCAGTGAGTGACCCTCTGACCCAGGCACGCACCTTCTCGCCGCAAGGAACTTGGCAATAGATGACAGATTGCCATCTTCGATGGATCTTCCAAAGAGCAGAGACATGGGCCAGAGGCAAATGCCTTAGAGATACAAGCCTGGTATGGCGTCCCGTGCCTGTGCTCTTAGCCCCCAAGAAACTGAGTCTGGGGGGTATTGGGAACATAAGGCTAGCCTAGGCTACAGGGCAAGACTCTGTCTGAAAAAGGCAGACCAAGGCTGAGGAGATGGCTCAGTAGTTGATAAAAGGCCTGGCAAGCAAGAACATGTGAATTCATGCCCCAGAATCCATGTATAACGTGTGGACACAGTGGTCTGAGTCTGTAACTCCAGTGCTGAGGAGCAGGGGGCTACAGACGGGCAGCTCTTTGGGGCCCAGCAACAGGCTTATCCTACAAGAATCAGTGAGTGATTCCAGGTTAGTGAGTGACTCCGTATTAACAAAGCAAGGGGGACTGACAGGACGACTCAGCAGGTAAGTATTTGCCACGCAAGCCTGACGGCCCGAGCTTGATCCCTGGAATTCACGTAAAAATGGAAGGAAAAAACTGACTCCACGGAGTTGTCCTCTGACCTCCATATATGTGTGGTGTCAAAAGTACCACTCCCCACCTCTCCCTCTCCCTCTCCCTCTCTCTCTCTCTCTCTCTCTCTCTCTCTCTCTCTCTCTCTCTCTCTCTCTCTCACACACACACACACACACACACACACACACACACACACACATGCACATGCACACGCTTGCATGCTCATACACATCCATCCATGCACATGCATGGACACACGCACATTGCACACATGTGCATGGACATACACGCTAGAAAACAGAAGGAAAAAAACATTTTTAAAAAGTCTGACTTTAGACTCATGGGGGACCTGGCCTCTACATATTTTTCGAGAACTCATGCCAAGGCTTGTTCAGACTACAGCGTGCCCAGAGGTAGCCAGAGGTGGCTGGATGGCAGAAGGTCACCTGCCCAGTCAAGTCCTGGCAGAGCCCCTAAAGATCACTGGATTTCTGGATCACCAGGACCCCAGAACCAGTGAACATCACCCTCCTGGCACAGATGGACCAAGGTTGCCAGGAGCCCAGAGGTTCCCAGACCATGGCAGGACCAGCTCTGTCTCCCTTCTCAACCATGCCAAATCAAGCGGGCAAGCTAGCAGTGTGGAGGTGAAGATAAAGATGCTTCATAAGAGCTGGGGGCACAGGACTGTCATCCTTGGGCTATGCCCCCAGACCACTCTGGGATAGTTATCAGGCCAGTGAGGGTTCCTCATTGAAGCCAGACCATGCTGGGTGTGGCCCTCTCTCCCTCTCCCTCATGCCCACATGCATACCAGAACCCCAGAAGGCAGGTCAGGTCAAGATCCCAAAGCTCAAGTTTGCTGCAAACTTTTGCACCCCAGTGGGAAGCCCATAGTTTCTCCTAATGGAGTCACCAATCCAAGGGACTGCCGGCACCCCCAGACTGTGTCACCCAACCCCTACTAGAACAGCACAGCATTTGGGGTGCCTCAGAATCTAACACCCTCAACTCCAGCCACATTCACTGCCAGGTTTTAGCCAACACGCTGTGACCTCAAGCAAGGCCATCAAGGTCACCGAGGAGCTCAGAGATGACTGCTGTATGGCTACAATACGCTTTGGAGGCTCCTAGACCTTCAGGAAAAAAAAATGGCACAGACAGCTATGCATTCAACAAATGACTAATGGAAACCTAATGGCACTTTGGAAAACAGGCCTCCAGGAGATATTCACACACCCATGTTAACTGTGGGATAGCTTGCAAGAGCCCATAAAGATGTACATTTTTTTTTTAAAGTAGCATATGCCCCCAATGGTACATTACTCAGCCTTGAGCCGAGGAATTCTGACACCTGCTACAGCGTGAGTGGATAGATCTTGAGGATGTTTTGCTCAGCGACAGCAGCCACGGGGTAGATGCTGTGTGAGGTCACTATGAGCCCCACCCCCAGAAGAGTCTGATTATTTTCAGATCTATTTGCTTTCATGAGTATGGGTGTTTCTCGCCTGCATGTGTGTCTGTGCAGGCAGAAGAGAAGAGCATCGGATCCTCTGGAACTGAAGTTCCAGACAGTTGTGAGCTGCCACGTGGATGCTGAGAATTGAACCCAGGTCTTCTGGAAGAGTATCCAATGCTCTTTAACCACTGAGCCATCTCTCTAACCCCAGGAATCAGATTTATATATAGGGATAGGAAGTAGGAAGGGGAGAATCAGGGAAGGGGAGTGGGGCTATGGAGTGACTTGTTAAAGGGACCAGGGGAGAATCAGTAAGAAAGTTCATACAAGAGGAGGTCTGGGGAGACAGGCCAGTGGATAACTGCTCACTGGGAATGTGAGGGCCCGAGTTTAATTTCCAAAAGTCATGATTTTAGGAAGTCAGGTGTGATGGTATATGCCTATAATTCCAGATCTGGGGAGGTGGAGACAGGTGGACACCTCAAGTTTTGTTAGCCAGCCAGCTTGATTGAATTACAGGCTCCAGGCCAATGAGAGTCCCTCTCTCGAAAAACAGGACAGACAGTGACTGACAAAGACACCTGAGGTTAAGCGCTGACCTCCACAGACATGTGTTCTCCAGCCCTCCCCCACACTCACAGAGGAAAGAGTTCTGGGCACAGGTGATGGCGACAGCTTGACTGTTGACACCATAGTGATTCCAATGCCCCAAGGCACCTTAATAATTTAAACATACGTGCTCACCCAGCAACTCTGGCAAACTGAACAGCCCAACGGCTGGACCAGATAGCGATGCTCAGGGATTCCCAGCTCCTGGGTACACACTGTGCTGCCCAGGAGGGAAGCATCTTGTTTGTTTGGTTGGTTGGTTTCTCGAGTCAAAGTTTCTCTGTGTAGCCCTGGCTGTCCTGGACTCACTTTGTAGACCAGGCTGGCCTCGAACTCACAGAGATCCTCCTACCTCTGCCTCCCTTAGGGCTGGGATTAAAGGCGTGGGCCACCACTGCCCGGCTCTCCTCTCTCAATCTTGAATGCCTGCAGCTGAGTGTCCTTTTCAGTAGGAATTCTGTGTTCCACGAATAAAATAAATTGGAAAATATTTTTCTACTAGAAAAAAACAGATTATAGTTCTTGGCTAAAGTACACACACTGTCTAGCATTTACAAAAACTCTGTGGGAAGCCATGATTTTAACCAAGACTGAACTTTGGGCCTTTGGTCCCCTGGTCCTCCAGGGCTGCTGGTAGAACAGTGTCCATCCTGGTGGGGTGCTCCTCAAACCATAGCACACTGGCCTATTTTCAGGGAGGGGTACAGATCCTACATGGAGGGGTGAAGCTGGTGACATCCCTCTGATGTCCCCACCCTATGGCATCCTCACAGACCTGTCTGGCCTGAGGGAGGGGTTACAGAATGCAGCACACTGAGGCCACAGAAGCTTGCTGAAAGTAATCACAGTGATTATAGTAATACATGCCCCATAACTCAGCCAGGACCGACATGCTGGCTTCTCACTCCCAACCCCTTACTGGGCACCCTTTGATTCCTTTAAATGTGGCCTTCCTTGATGGCCCCCTTGTGTTTACACCACATCTCCCACATCACAGTCCAGTTTCCTCTGTGCCCAGCCCTGTGGGTGCTCCCTGCCGCCCACCCCTGTTCCCGCTGGAAAGTCTGAGTGATTGGTGGAGGTGTCGGGGACTTTCGCATAGGGCTGTGGGGAGGCGAGGCCAAATGCACCCACTCAAAGTTCCCGTCCTTGTACCACCTGCAGCCTCTACATCCTAAACTCGGGGCTTTAGCCAGGAAGCAGCATCCACCCACGATGCCCAGACATCCTGGTTTGGCCCAGCCAGGGTTCAGCAAGGACCTCTAAGCCGCCTTTGAACCTGAACCTCCCAGCTGGAGAGGGAGGCGGGGCAGATCGGTCCAGACAATACATTTGAAGAACTGTTTTGTGAAGGTGAGCTCACTTTTTCCTTCGCAAAATTGCCTCCACATGTCCCCAGGCCGGCGGGAGGCCAGCTAGAGCTTTGACCATCATCATTACAAGACAGTACGGCCAACCCGAGGCCAGGAAACCATGAGCCAGCCTCCCACCCCTGGTCCCTTATTGTCTCATTGGAGCCTGGAAGGCTGTCTCTCAGGGAGAGCTGGAAGGGTCGGATTCCGATGAGCTGTGCATGACTCTAAGGACCCTCAGCCCTGCCTTGAAAGGATGGAGGGCTCAGGGGAATCCTACCAGTCCCACCCAGCACCCACACCACATTCAAGGGGGGTTGTGGATAAAAAGCCCAGAGTCAGCATCATCAGTTAATGTGGCCTTCGCATTCTGCAGGAGTCTGGGGGAGACTGAGGTAGAGGCTGGCTTCTGGAAGGCGATGGGACAGTATAGGCCAAAACACCGAACACACTGTAACCATCCAGGGCAGTGTTTCCCTGTCCCTCGGCCACACCCGGGGTCTTCCACAGGAAGTGGCTCAGGGGCCTCCAGGGAAAACCACAGACTCAGGAGTCCAGGGACAGAAGGGTGGCCACCCTCCCTCAGATATGGCGGAGCTAATCTGAGGAGGGAGGCGGCTGCTGCAATGGGGGCAGGCAGACGGTAGGTGTGGAGGGCTTTCTTAGGGATGAAAGGCTGGCTAGAAGAACAGGCTGGAGCTGGAGCCTGCTTAGTACACAATCAGTGTGCCGATGGGAAGAGGACAGGAGCACTGCTGTGGGAGAAGCCCTGTGTGACCCACTGGCCACTGTGGACTCCGTGCTCAGGCCTCTGGGACGAAGCCCACGGCAGCTGAGGCAGCCCAGGGTGGAAGCAGAGGCCTCTTTGCAGTCTGCACAAGGGTCTGAGTCACCCATGGCCTTGCTGTAGATGGACATGGCTTGGGGAGCGGGGGGGGGGGGGGGGTGTCAGGGGCTCCATAACTTTGAAGGCCAGCTCTTTTCCTACATCCACTGATTTTGGGTGAAAATAATCCGTGACCCAGAATGTCCTGGGGGGTCACCCCAACTTGTCTTTGAGATAGAATTGGAAGATTCTAGGTGACTCTGATGAACACAAAGGAGGTCACTTTTGGATTCAATCGGTAGAGTGTTTGCTTAGCATGCGTGAAGGCCTGGGCCCCCATCCCCAGCTCTACATAGAGCAGATATGGCTGGACACACACATACACACACACACACACACACACACACACAGGTCTGTAATCCCAGCCCTCAGGAGGTGGAGGCAGGAGGATTAGAAGTTCAAAAACCTTCTCCAACACCTAAAGAGTTTGAGTTCAAGTTGGAAGAAGGGGAAAAATGGAGGAGGGAAAGGGGGGGGAGAGGGGGGAGAGGAGAAAAGGGGATGATAGGAGGAAAAAGAGGGAGGGGGAGGGGCAGTAGCATATTTCAAGAAAAACATGGGCCCAGATCAGAACCCACATGGGCTCCCAGGTTACAGGAGGACGGTCTGGCCTTCTGTGGTCACTAAGGTCAGCATTTATCAGTGCTCCACTGCAGACAGAGGAGCACGGCCTGGAGGGTATTGAAGGGTGAATAAGAGTTTGCCAGACAGAGCAAAATTAAGAGCGGAGACTACAGGAAAGCCAAGGCTCTGAGGTGTGAGACACTGTTTACTAGTTTCCTGGTGAGTGTCATCTATTTTATCTGCATGAAGCCACCCCCACCCCAGCCCGGGGGGGGGGGGGGGGGGGGGAAGGGCGGGGCAGGCCCATGTTGGTTATTTCCAGGGATACCATGGGAGCTGGCAATGCCTCAGGGAGCAAGGGCTAGCAAACACTTGGGAAGGAGAAGAGAGAGTGGTGGTTTTCGGGCCAGGAGTGAGTAATAACCTGGGACCAGGGTTTGGAAGAGAAACTATGGGGTGCACACTTGGGAGCGTTGGAAGAGTGCTTGCCTGGCATGCAAACAACCCTAGATTCCATCCCTATGTCCCAGCATGACAGAAACCAAAGCTTGTCATCTCGGCACTCAGGGGATGGAGGCAGGAGGATTGACAGTTACAGATCATCCTCGGCTACATAACAACTTTAAGCCAGCCTGTGCTACGTGAAATCATTTTTCTTCTCTTTCTTTCTTCTTTTTCTTTCTTTCTTTCTTTTCTTTCTCTTTCTTCTTTCTTTCTTTCTTTCTTTCTTTTTTTCTTTCTTTCTTTCTTTCTTTCTTTTCCAAGACAGTGTTTCTCTGTGTAGCCCTGGCTGTCCTGGAACTTACTCTATAGACCAGGCTGACCTTCAACTCAGAGATCTGTCTGCCTTTGCCACCCTTGCTGGGATTAAAGACATGTGCCACCAACACCTGGCAACCCTCATTCTTAAAAACAAACAACAACAACAACAAAAAACCCAAACAACCATAAACTAAAAGTTAGAAACGAGTCACCCACACCCCTCAGCCATCTCAACCCATCGATGCCACTTCTAACAGAGAGCTGGAGACGCTGGTCCTTGGGACCCACCCACCCATACAAACTGCTAGGGACCAAGGCTTCCTCGGCTCCCTACTGAACCTGGCCTGAGCTAGGGCAGGAAGGAACCAGGCTGCTTTCTGGGCTGGCGTTCTCATGGACGTTTGGGTTGTTTGATAGTTCGTTTTAACTTGAAGCACAGCAGAAGGAGGTAACATGGTGGACAGCAAAGCCTGGCATCAGAACCAATTTTCAATCCTCCACTTTATGCTTCCTCTGAGTAAGCCCCAGGAGTCGCTACCTCCTGACTAGGTTTCCTTGTTTGGGGAGACAGGAGGGCCCCCTCTCCCCTGAGACCCAGACCCTCTGGGTTGAGCTGTCAGATTCACCAGGTCCAACTTTGTGTGTGGCCCCCACGGGGGACTCCAGGGTGAGTCACTTCCTATGCGGTGGCTCCGGAAGCAGGTGGGACAGTGTGGTTCCCAGAAATGCATTGTGGGACAAAGTCGGGCTGCGGGGGAAATCAGAAAAGGCTTTTTCCCAGAAATAGCCTGGCTGGACAGAGGCTCGGGAGCAGAGGCCAGGCCCAAAATAGCTCGCCTAACCCCAGGGCACCAGGCAGGGTGTGGCCTGGACACCTCCAGGCTAGGAGGGCAGAGTTAAGTCCTCTCAGACAGGTGGAGCACAAACTATGGCTAATTGGAAGATGCAGCCAAGCTGAGACTTAGCCCAGCAATAACCCTGGGGCTAGCCTAGGAATTGACTGGTAACTTTAAGGACCCTGAAGTGTCCGGGAAGGGCTCTGTCTATGTCCTCTGTTCCAAAGACAGACCTTCAAGAAATGGTCCACAGAAACAGCGCCAAATAAGCAATTGAACTTTCAGGGAAAGGCACATGGTACACCTGCTGACACTCACCCTGAAAAGGAACTCAGGGTGACAGCAAGGGGAAACAAGGGGCCACCCATAAGGATGACACCAGCTCGGACCCAGTGGCAGCCCAGCAGTAGGCCAGACTCATGGAGGCAAGAGGGGGCCCCCAGACTGAGTCAGAGAGAGATACGTAGCCAGCTGTGATGTCTGCGCACACGAGTGTCGTCACAGCACTTAGGGGGTTCACATAGGAAAGTTACCACAAGCTTGGAGACGCCCTGGGCTACAATGTGAGACCCTATGTCAAAAAATAAATAAATAAATAAAAATAAAAGTCAAAGAGACAGAATCATAGAGGGTTTGGAATTTAAAAAAGAAAAGAAAAGAAAAGAAAAAAGCAGGCCTCCTCCACTTAGGGAAACACGTTCTGTTTTTTGTTTTTTGTTTTTTGTTTTTTGTTTTTTGTTTTTCGAGACAGGGTTTCTCTATGTAGGCTTGGCTGTCCTGGACTCGCTTTGTAGACCAGGCTGGCCTCGAACTCACAGCGATCCGCCTGCCTCTGCCTCCCGAGTGCTGGGATTAAAGGCGTGCGCCACCACCACTCGGCTGGGAAACATGTTCTGGGAACAGGAGCCAAAAGAGGGACATCAACATCAGTGCCTTGTTGGACAGGGGTGGCCATGGAGGTAGGAGAAGGCACAAGGTGGGGTGTCTGGAGGGGATGCATCTAATATTAGAGTCCTGGGGGGCAGCAGAGGGGAGCTCTAGAAACATGTGTGCCCTTTGTCCTGAGTGTCCCTCAGTGAAGCTTGGGTACACGCTGGCACAAAAGGTGGCAGTCACCCCCATGTGACATCAGGATGTCTAGGCTCTACACACATGGAACTTCCCACCCACACGGTGGGATTCAGGAAGTGGGGCAAGGTGGATTCTGAGTTCAAGACCAACCTGAAGAACGTCCACTGGAAGGCTGCAGCATCTGCAGGCAGGCCCTAGCCAAACAGGACACCTTAGGATGCTTTCCTCCCAGACCCTCTGTGAAAGCAATAAAGAACTCGACTGGCCCTGCACCTGCCTGACGCAGCTCTCCTTCCAAACTGAGCTTTCTTGGTCTTACACCATCCTTTAGACAAAATGCATTATGGTTCTTGAATAAAACCACTGAAGTAAGGATGGGGGTGTGGCTCAGCACTAGGATCTTGCCTAGAATCCCCCAGTGAGGGGCTGGGGTGTGGCTCAGTGGTAGAGCCCCTGCCTAGAATCCCCCAGTGAGGGGCTGGGGTGTGGCTCAGTGGTAGAGCACCTGCCTAGAATCCCTCAGTGAGGGGCTGGGGTGTGGCTCAGTGGTAGAGCACCTGCCTAGAATCCCCCAGTGAGGGGCTGGGGTGTGGCTCAGTGGTAGAGCCCCTGCCTAGAATCCCCCAGTGAGGGGCTGGGGTGTGACTCAGTGGTAGAACACCTGCCTAGAATCCCCCAGTGAAGGGCTGGGGTGTGGCTCAGTGGTAGAGCACCTGCCTAGAATCCCCCAGTGAGGGGCTGGGGTGTGGCTCAGTGGTAGAGCACCTGCCCAGAATCCCCCAGTGGGGGGCTGGGGTGTGGCTCAGCACTAGGCTCCTGCCTAGAATCTCCCAGTGAGGGGCTGGGGTGTGGCTCAGCACTAGGCTCCTGCCTAGAATCTCCCAGTGAGGGGCTGGGGTGTGGCTCAGCACTAGGCTCCTGCGTAGAATCCCCTAGTGAGGGGCTGGGGCATGAGTGACAAAACACCCACCTAAGTGATAGAAGCCCTGAGTTCCATCCCTAGCACCATAAACAAACAAACAAACAAACCATCAGGAATCTGTTCAGAAAGAAATGCTCTTAGCCTGCGTTTGTGAGACCTGGTGCTGAGCTATGGAAAGTCTTCAAGCCAGGCATGCAAAAAGGACCTGTTATCCAAAAAACAAAAAACAAAAAACAAAACAACAACAACAACAACAACAACAACAACAAAACATGATGGATACTCACATCTACTTCTCCTTGGTCAATCACATAGAAATTATCTCCTTCGTCCCCTACAACAAAACAAAGAGAACAGATGTAAAATGTAAAACAAGATGAGTCAGAGATTCTCAGTTATCTTTTGGGGGGTGTAATGAGGGAGGGAAACTTTGCAACTGTGTGTACCAGCCACTGTCAAGTAATACCAGCCCCAAGTGGCAGTTCCTGGGCACAGAGCAACCCCTTCTCTCTCTCTCTCTCTCTCTCTCTCTCTCTCTCTCTCTCTCTCTCTCTCTCTCTCTCTCTCCCTCTCATGCTAGAATTGGACCCAGGGTCTCCTGCACACTAGGCAGTGGCTCTACCAAGGAGCCACATTTTACTCATTGAGTTCTTCGGCTTGGTCTTGAACTCAGAATCCACCTGCCCCCACTTCCTGGATCGCTGGGATGACAGATTAATATTACCTTTTGTGCAGGCTCGCATTGGTTTCTTTTTCTCCTCTGTTCTCCTCCTCTCTCTTCCTCCTACCCCGCTCCCCTGTGTGTTTCTTGCCAGACGGGGCCTCACAACGCAGCCCTAGCGGCGATGGAACTCAGTATGTAGACCAGGCTGGCCTCAAACCCACAAAGGTTGGCCTGCCTCTGCCTCCCTAACTCTTTCGGTCTCGGTCTATGTTTCTTGTCTCCCTCACTCGCTTGCTCCCTCCCTCCCTCCCTCCCTCCCTCTCTCCCTCCCTCCTCTCTGTGTGAAGAGTCTCACACCATAGCCCACGCTGCCCTTGAACTCATGACAGTCTTCCTGTCTCGCTCTCTCAAGCACCCACCACCCCTGGCAGCTTCTTAAGTTGGTCAGGACAGATGAAGGGGCGTCTCGTGGGGAACATACCTTGCTGTATGACTGTTTCCCCAGCGATGTGAGTGACAGGAAACATGGCATCAAATATATCACTGAAAAAAACAAAAACAGAACAAAATCCACAGTTGGGAGCTGTAGGTGGTACCGGCTGAGTAAACCCTTCCCACTACACAGACCCAGTCCAGTCCACCCTCTTAGCCCCTCGGAATCCAGTCTGCAGGCCTTGGGGAGGGGAATCCCCTCCAAGTTGAGAGGAATTAAGGCTTTTACCAGCCCTGCCATCCAGAGCCTTGTGGCGCTCTACACACAGGCAACAGGCACAGCTTGTTTGTTTGGCTTCTTTCTCTGTTTATTTTGCTTTCCTAAGACAGTGTGCCATATAGCCCAGGCTGGCCTCAAGCTATGTCGTCAAAAGTGACCTTAACTTCTGACGCTCCTGCCTTCACTTCCTCAGGGCTGAGATTATAGCCACTGGCCTGGGTTTATAGGGTGCAGGAGATTAAACCCAGGGTTTCTGCATGCTGGGCTAGTACCCTACAGACTGAGTCACATCCCCCAGCCGCTGCCTGGCTTCTTACAAGAAAGGAATGACTTTGTAGTCACTGTTTTTACAATCCAGTTAAAAGAATAAGTCACAGTAGGTTATGAACATTTCTCGTGCCAATAAATACAATTTGTCTGGGTCGTGGCCATCAAGCCTGATTATGTGGATTTTGCTGGCTTTTCCTCCTCCCCCACTTCTTGAGGAAAATATTTACAGTCGCAGGAGTGCTCACAATTCCAGACACAGGAATGAGATAGCAGGGCTGGGGATGTAACTCAACGGTGGAGCACTTGCCTAACATGTGAGAAGCCCTGGGTTTAATCCCCAAGCACTCCAAAAATGTAAAGAAATGAGACATCGGCACCCAGATGTGCAAAACAGAGATGTGCTAGGATATGTGAACCCCAAAAGTCACCAAAGCTGGGGGACCCCAGAGTGGTGTTATGTCACCCCTATAGCCTGGTGCCTTTATCTTCAAAACGCAGCTGTGAAATGGGCTGTTGGACAGAAGCCAAGGGGAGTGGGTTAGCAGTCACCGAAAACAGTAGAGACACGCACCTCGCCCAGCACAGCCATTAGAACACGATCAAACATGCCAGCCCACTCTCCTGAAATGCAAGATCCGCCATCAGAGACCTCCCCTACCTCCAGGGCTCCTGGCTCCCCGAGAGTGGAGGCTGTGCTGCTGGGGAGGCTAAGATGCAAGCAGGGAACCCCTAGACAGGGTGTGGTCGTGCCTCAAAGCACGGGGTACTTCCCTTGTCTGCCTTGACTGTTCAAAAAGGAGTGTAGGCAGATGGGTAAATCGAGGCAAGCCTCAGAAGAACTCAAGGGCCCTCTCTGGCTGGAGAATATACAAAGCCATCCGGGGAGAAAACACAAAAATGAAAGACCCAGACTGTTCTGCGCTCTGGTTCCGACATTCAGAGAATATAAATAATTCTTCACAAGACCTGTGGGAGATCAGCCTGGTTCAACATTCCATCGTGGAGAAAGAAAAAACAAGGCCACGCCCCCTTGTTGGGGATTCAGGGTCAGTAGTTATTAGGGGAGGGGCTAATGAGGCCCCACCCCCTTCCTGAGGCTTTATACAGTTTATAGTTGTTGAGGGAGGGCTCCTAAAGCCCTACGCCTCCCTAAGGCTTTACTGGTTGATGAGGGAAGGAGGAAGATTTTCCTCAGTGGTGTAGTCACTGGAAAATTGCTCATGTCCTTAAAAAAAAAAAAAAAGCCCTCAGCCATGCTCCTGTAAGCATAGCGTCACCAAAGAGATAAAAGACCTCAAAATAGAAGAGGGACTAGTTGGGAAAAGAAAGGTCTGGTATGGGAGGGGACAAGGGGAGCTGAATGAGACCCAAGTGCATACCTGTTTGAAATGCTAGAGTTGGTCCATCGTCATACGGAGTTTACTCTATCAATTTTTCAAAGCCCTGGGTGTTCTCTCTCTCTCTCTCTCTCTCTCTCTCTCTCTCTCTCTCTCTCTCTCTTCAAACACGCTTCTCTGGGGCTCTTTAGCCTAACCTTGCTAGCATCTTGGTTTTTAGTTTGCTGTGCTCGCTGGGAGAAGGAAGGCAGTCTCGTGAGGGAGCTGAGGGCAAGTCTCAGGCCAGCTCTGCGTGTCTGTGTCCTGACAGGGTGCTTCTGGGCCATAGCATCTCCAGCATCTGTAGGAACCATCCCAGCCTGGCTACATTCCCCTCAAAGCCACCAAACAAGGGTCTGAGAAATGGCAGGTCTTTACCAAATGACCTGTTGGTCACTCCCACGCTAAAATAATAATCCTCTGCTCATAATGGGTGTGTGTGTGTGTGTGTGTGTGTGTGTGTGTGTGTGTGTGTGCGTGCGCGCATATGCACATGTCTATAGGTACAGGCGGAGGTCAGAGGGCAACCATCTGCCTATTCCTAAATCACTTTCCAACTGATGTGAGTGGATGTATGCAGTGTGGTGCGTACAGTATGTATACACATGGGTGTGTGTGTGTGTGGGTTCCTTTGCACCTGTGTGGAGGCCAGAGGAGGATAGCAGGTGTCCTGTGCTGTCTCCTCTCTCTTTCCCTCCCTCCCTCTCCCTTTCTCTCTCGCCCTTCCCCTTCCCCTTCCCCCCTCCTCCTTCTCCCCTCCTCTGCCTCCACAGCACTGGGGTTATAAGTATATGTGCACCCACATCCAGTTTTTTCTAGGGTGCCAGGGATTTGAACTCACATCCTCATGCTTACCCACTGAGCCACTCTCTGCCTTGGTTTTTGAGACTGGATCTCTCACTGAACCTGGATCCTGGCCAGTAAGTTCCAAATATCTTCCGGTCTCTGCCTCCCTCATGCTGCGATTGTAAGGACAAGCTATTGCACTTGGATTCTGGGGTTAACACAAAGGTCTTCACACTTGTGCAACTAGCACTTTACCCACTGTGCTGGGGGGGCGGGGAGGGGAGAATAAATATATAATTTATAATGCTTGTTATATATTTATGTATGATAATCTTTATTATTGACAATATATTTATATATTGCAATGTTTATATATAAATGCCATAAGTAATTAAACAGACCCTGTGTACTCACCACTTGTCCACTGAGGCAGCTGCCTGCTTCACTATCCTGGCTTCAGCCGCTCTCCTCTGAGCTGTCATTGGGTCTGGAAGGTGCACACCTATCTTCCTGATCCTAGGAGTATCATGTGCGGCCAGCATCACCCCAGCCTGCCCTAGGTTGTCACTGCCTGCCTGAGCATCCACAAAGGAGGCCTGCTACTGCTTCGTGCATCCTCTCTCTCTCTCTCTCTCTCTCTCTCTCTCTCATCTAGGTGAAAATGTACCTATTTAGCAACCTCCTTTTCTTTGGCTTCACTCTGTACCCCAGGCTAGCCTTGAACTCATGAAGAGCCTCCCACCTCAGCCTCCTAGTGCTGGGATTACTGGTGTGAGCCAGCTCAGGCAGCATCTGGTGACTTTCCCTATGGTCCTAGCCTCCTTTCACTCATCCCTCCCTGACCTAAGGACTTTCCAGATAGTCCTATGTTTATGCAATCATGGAGTGGGTCACAATGAACATTCCAGAGCTCCCTGAGATGAGGGCAGATAAATATGATTGCATCTCCCTGTTATACGGGGCTTGCTTCCATTTGTACTTCTGCCTGCGTTGGCCAAGGTGAGAACGGACTGAAAATATTTTCTGAGCAAACGGTCCCCAAACTGAGGAGTCTGGCTCTCAATGTCAGTCGCAGATGTTTGCACACCAAAGTAGGCTCACTGGGGGCAGCCTTCTGTCGAACATCATTGAATGACCCCACATATCTCTGTGAGCACACCAATGTCCCCTCCACTGCCCAGCTGCATGGTCGTCACAGAAATAAGCTGGAGGATGTGGAGCCGCCAAAAATGCCACCCAGAGCAGCCAGGCTGTGTCTCACTTACCACAGAAGCTTAAAAGCCAGGTCTCCTTCTGAGAAACCTGACACCCTTAAGAAGACTCAACAAGCTCCGTTTTGGATCTACCCACTCCCCCTGCCTCCTTCCAACTTCAGACTAACCTAATCCCTTCCCCTCTCTCTCTCAGCACTTAATGGCATTAAAAGGCACTGGCCTTCTCTGCCTGTAAAAAGAAAAACATGCTTCCACTCTGATCCGGAAGTCACCTTCGGAGGGTTCAACTGAAGCCACAGGCAGAAATCATAAACAGCGTCACATTTGGAAACCCGATCAACCCACCCTCTCTGTCAACACGGGCTGCTCACAATGCAGCAGTGGCTAGGCCAGGCTCTGCTGTGCCCGTTGGTCAAGCCAGTAGGGGAGACAAGCCCATCACATCACAACTGTTGGCATTGAGAGTCGGGCACTGCCCTGAGTCCTTCTGGCCACCTCTGGTCCCATGCACACCTGTTCTCACAATGTTGGAACGGTAACAACCTCTGCTTCCAGTTAGGAAAGCCGGGGGAACTAGGTAACATTACCCCAGCTCTCACCTGGCCTGTGGCTAAGAGCACAAACCTTTTGAAAGCCTTTACCTAGACCATCATCCCTCACCAGCATCTCTCCCTCCTGCAGCACCTTAGCTCTGGTGCTTTCTCAGCCTAAATGGGTAAGGGAATGGGAGGGGATGGACAGATGAATAGGGACAGGTGGGTGGACGAATGGATGGGTCGGTGGCCAACTGGATGAACGGATGGGTAGACACGTGGATGGGTGGATGGATGGATGGATGGATGGATGGATGGATGGATAGATGGATGGACAGACAGGTGACAGAAGGATGGGTGGGTGGATAGGTAAGACAGATAAATGAGCCAGAGACTGGGGAAGTGGATGGATAGGTGGGTGAGGGGATGGGTGGACAAACAGATGTATGGACATGTGATTGGATGGATAGATTTATGTACAGATGAACAAACAGATGAGTGGGTGGATGGGTAGATGGATGGATGGATGGGTGGATGGACAGATGGATGGATGGATGGGTGGGTGGATGGACAGATGGATGGATGGATGGGTGGGTGGATGGATGGATGGGTGGGTGGGTGGGTGGGTAGATGGATGGATGGAGGGGTGGATGGGTAGATGGATGGATGGATGGATGGACAGATGGATGGATGGATGGATGGGTGGGTGGGTGGGTGGGTAGATGGATGGATGGATGGGTGGGTGGATGGGTAGATGGATGGATGGAGGGGTGGGTGGATGGGTAGATGGATGGATGGGTGGGTGGATGGACAGATGGGTTGGTGGATAAAATACAGGGTGATAAAAAAAAACAAATAAAGTTGCTAGATTGTTGCGGTTTTCACCCAGATAAGAGGGAGAACAGAGGTGTACAAGGCAATAGCAGGCAGGGAGTGTCTACCGAGGGCAGCATGGATGGACAGTGCATAATCATTATAGATGGGTTGGTGAATAGACAGATGTGTGGATGAAGTGGACAGGTGAATGGACAGGGGATAAGTGGGTGGACATATGGATTCAAGAATTGGTGATGGACAGGTGGACAGGTGGGTGACTGGATGGTAGGGGACACTGAACAGCACACGAGCGGGTGGATATATATATAAGAGGATGAAAGAGAAAGATAGGGATAAGGAAAAAGGCAAATTGGCAGGGTGGTGAGTAAGAAAGATGGTGCAGCCTTTCCTGATAAACACCACAAACAAAAAAGCTGAGGCCCCGACCGCCCTGGGCCCATTACCTCCACACTAGGGACCCCTGTAATTCGATGACTGGAAAGGCGTGTGTCCAATGAGGGGCGCTCCTTACACTACACAGAAGTCCAGAATTCACAGTCAGGGATGTATTGTCAATCATGGTACTGAGCAGCAATCATGGTACTGAGCCAGGCGTGCGGACCTGTGCCTTTAATCCCAGAACCCGGGATTAAAGGCAGGTGGATCTCTGTGAATTCAAGGCCAGCTAGTGCTCCATAGTGAGACCCTATCTCAAAAACAACAATTTTTTTTTCAGTCGTGGTATTGCTAAACAGTATAATACTGTATGGCCATCAAAAACTGCTGACACAGGGCCACAGAAACACTCCGACATTAAGAGCACTTGCTGCTCTTACAGAGGACCCAAGTTCACAGTTCCCAGCACCCGTGTCAGGTGGTTCACAACCACCTGTAACTGCTTTTCCAGAGAATCTGATCCCCTCTTCAGGCCTCTGCAGGCCCCTGTACTCACACATAAAAGCACGCACACACGTAATAAAAAATAAAAATAAATCTTAAGAACCAATGACACACATGATAAGGGAAACAATGTTTATGATGTTACCAGTGGGAAAAGTGACTAACAAAGCAACACAATTTTTAAAACAATAAAAATAAAACCCAACCCCAGCACTTGAGAGGCAAAGGATTGCAGACTTCTGTGAATGTAAGGCCAGCCTGGTTTATATAGTGAGTTCCAATACCAGAGCTACAGAGAGACTCTGTCTCAAAAAAAAAAAAAAATTAAATTAAGTGAAACATTCGGCCTAATGGCATGCCATGATGCTACACAGCTGCCTCAGTAGAGACAGGCTGGGCAGCCAGGATGCACTTTAATCCCAGCACTCAGGGAGGCAGAGGAAATGGATCTCTGTGAGTTCGAGGCCAGCCTGGTCTACAAAGGGAGTCCAGGACAGCCACGGCTATACAGAGAAACCCTGTCTCAAAACACACACACACACACACACTAAACCCGCCCCCAAAAAGCAGAGAAGGGCTGGGTTGAGCCACCCTTGTGTGTGTCATTTGTTTGTTCACACACTTGTGCATGCTTGTGTGTGCCCAGGCATACATGTGCTACAGTGGGCACAAGGTGGTCAAGGGACAACATGCAGGAGTCCCTTGTCTCCTTCCACCATGTTGATTCTGGGAATGAAATTCAGGGTGTCGGGTTTGGCAGCAAGCACCATTACTCTGTCAGCCATCGTGCCAGCCCTCTACTTTGACTTTTTAAGATGAGGGTCTCTCTCACTGGTCTGGGGCTCCCTGATTCAATCTGGCTGATTAGCAGGAAGGCCCAAGGAGCCTCCTGTCTCTTCCTCCCCAGATGTGGAATTATAGACCAGCTTTTATGTGAGTGCTGGGGATCCACTCTGGCTTGTACAGCAAACACTTTTCCAACTAAGCCATCTCTCCAGCCCCCTTACTTGTATTATTGATGTTGCACAAAAGTTACGGATCAATGTATATTTCTTTAAAATGGACCAGTTCCCTGTCAGAAAATACTATGCTTACTCTTGCTGGTATACTGGAGGATCTCAAGCTTTGCATGGTTGTTTGGTGTTGTTGTTGCTGCTGTTGCTGTTGTTTTGTGTGTGTGTGTGTGTGTGTGAGAGAGAGAGAGAGAGAGAGAGAGAGAGAGAGAGAGAGAGAGAGAGAGAGAAAAGGTATCTCACTCTGTAGCTCAAGATCGCTTTGAACTCTTGAGCCCCCTGCCTCAGCTTGCCAAGTCTAGTACTGGACTGAAAGACATACACCACCACACCCAGTTAACATTTTGAAAGCATGGCCCCAAGGCAAAATTCTCAACTTTAAGATTTCAGAACACATCTACGTGGGTGCGGTTCAGACTCCTTAATTTAGTGCACGAGCAGAAACCAAGGGCTCCTGCAACGCCGACACACCCTGACAGTAGTCCAGCGTGCCACACTCATTTCCACAATCTGCACCTGCCCGTGCCCTGCTGCCTGTCCTCAGAGCTGGGTAGCTGGTAAAGCCCTTTGGTCCTGATGAACAGATTCTGCATCAGGCCCAAGCCACGGGCCACACAAGATAGGACAGTCTCAGCTACATCCTGTCTTGTGAGTCTCAGAACGGCTCATTTCCTCTCCCAACAGATAGGGCTCCTGGGCACTGCCAGCTCAGGTCAGGGGGAGGGCTCAGGAATCCCCTGCCTGAAGACAATTTCCAAAGCCCCCCCCCCACTTGCCCTGCTGTGGCCTCTATTGTCCTCACTCCAACCTCAGAAGGAGATGCCAGGGAAACCGTAGAGTGCTTGCGAGAACCTATGTCCGGCTCCTGCCTGTAATTCTGTCACTCGGGAGGTGGAGACACGGAAGCATCCTGGAGTGGGCTGTCGGTGCTTGCCTCAAAGAACCAAATGAAAGGCTCTTTAACAATGTCCAGGGCTGATTTCTAGCTTCCCACAAGTGCACACGTGTGTACATACATATACACACATATGTGCATATACACACATGCACAGACACACATACATGCATATGCATATGCACACACACACACATACACACGGATGCCTGTGTGTGAGGACACCATAAGGATTGTGATAAGTGGGTGAGGACAGGAGGAAACAGGTCCGCAGACCTTGGTAAAGCTCCTGTCAGCCAACGCTGGGCATGTGATGGTAGAAGCCACTTCCAAGCACAATGATGTGGCTCTGTACCTCAGGGAACAGACACAGAATGGCTTGGACCCCCTACCCCAAGGGGATTGTTAACGGTCTCTACCTCAACTTCACTGCTAGAGCTTCAAGACCACTCCCACTTTACGGATGTGGACACTGAGACTCAGAGGTTAAAGAGTACCACCACGGAGGCTGAGCCCCGGCAGCATGCTCCTGTGTCTATACTGTGACCCCACAAGAGCCCGCGATAACCTCACAGATGCCTCACAGGATTAGCCAGAGAACATGCGTTGAGGCTTGGCCCCAGTCTAGGGAAGATAGCGCTTTGGAGCCCTTGGTGCTGAGTCTGTGCTGAAAGACCCACCCTTCCACCTCCTATGCTGGAAACAGACCTTGCCTCTTACCAACAAGACGAGGGCTCTGAGAATGTTCTGTAGACTTGGAAAGGGGGAAACACTGCCAAGGCAGAACGCTGACCACACACACCCCTGCGTATGGGTGAAGATGCGCACCGCTGAGCGGACATGAACGGCACCCACAGACCCTCCGCTCTGTGTGAACCATTCGCCATTCACTCAACGCAAAGTTAACTATCTGCTCCAGGCCCTGCCATTCCCTGAAGGGTCACAGAGCATGTGTCTGGATGTACCCACATTTTGTGAGATTAACCCCCCTCCCTCAACAATTTTATTTAAACCTAAGGTGCAAAATGTAGCCATTGGTCATGGCACTCACTGTGCCCTTGTACCTCAGGAGATGTCAACTCCCATCCCTTATAGCCTGCAGGCCATGAGCTGGAGGTGGGCAGCGCTGGGTAGACAACCCTCCCCATCCCCTGCAACTTATACAAACAAGTCCTGCCCCCTTCCTAGGACCAGGGGCCCCAAGGAGGCAGGGAAGGAAGGAAAGTCTATGGAGCCAATGAGAACACATCTTAGAGGTCCCAACAACCAATCAATGTGCATGTTGTACCTACACCCAGGACTCTACCCACCCAGTCCAGGCTCAGTGGATTCAGGGGTCAGGAAGGCCAGGCCCTATATCCATCAGCACATACAGCATTCTGAAGTTAGAAAGAACTTTTGAGGGGACTATGGAGGCCACCAGTAGGTAAGAGCGTCTGCTGAACAAGAATGAAGACTTGAGTTCAAATCTCCAGTGTCCACATAATAAGCGAGGCGTAACCCCAGCACTGTGGAGACAGAAACAGGAGGATCACTGAGGTTTTCTGCCTGTCAGCCTAGCTCCAGATTCAGTGAGAGAACTTAGTCCGTCTTCCACATGGCTGTGTGACATACACGGCACACAAAAAAAGAGAGAGGCTGCTGCGGGTTGGGAAAAAAAAAAGAGGAATGTTGTAACTTTTAAACAAAAACTATTGTCAGCTTGCCTGCATATGTAATTTCCTAAAACCCAAGCGGCTGGGCACGCCTGTGAGGGGCTTTTTCTTAATTAAATCAGTGGGGGGAAACCCACTTTTAATCTAGATCTCTTGAGGTGGGAAGATCCACCTTTAATCTGGGCCACAGCTTCTGGGCAGCCTAGATAAAGGACACGGGAGAAAGAAGCAGAAGGAAGCTTGCGCCCTTTGCCTGCTTGTCCTCAGTCTTGCTAGCAAGTCCATTCCTTCACTGGCATTAGAGCCTCCTTCTTCAGGATTCTGGCACATTCTGAGACGCCCAGCCTCGTGTGAACAACTACTGGATTCTTGGGCCTCTCATTGGTAGTCAGCCATTGTTGGACTAGCTGGACCACACTTTGTAAGCTATTCTATTAAGTTGTGTGTGTGTGTGTGTGTGTGTGTGTGTGTGTGTAAAAGAGAATCAAGCTAGGAACCCAGCATTTCTGTGCTATCACTTTAAAAATATCTTTTATATATATAAAAAAAAATAATAAGGTGCTGGAAAGATGGATCAGCATTTAAGATAACTTGTTACTCTTGCAGAGGACCTGGGCTCATTTCCAAGAGCCCACGTGACAGCTCACAGCCATCCATAACCCAAGTACCGTGGAATATGATGTCTTAGTTATTAATTACTATTGCTGTGATAAGAGATCAAGGCCAATTTTAGAATTGTTTATTTAAGGCTGCAGAGAGTTAGAGCCCATGACCATCATGGTGGGAAACATGGCAGCAAGTGGGAAGGGGGGGGGGGGAGAACACTAACTGAGATTGCCATGGGACCTCAAAGTCCACTCCCAGTAGCACACCCCCTCCAACAAGGCCACACCTTCTATCCTTCCCACACAGTTCTACCAACTGGGGACCAAGCATTCAAGTGTATGAGAGTATGGGGGCCATTCTCGTTCAAACCATTACACCCTCCTCCGGCCTCCATAGGACCAGACACACATGTGATACACAATACAAACATGCAGGCAAAACACTCGCACACGTTAAAAAAAATATTAAATCTAAGAATGAAAACATTTTTTTTTTTGAGACAGGGTTTCTCTGTGCAGCCCTGGCTGTCCTGGAACTCCCTCTATATACCTGATTGGCCTCAAACACAGAGATTCCCCTGCCTCTGTCTCCCAAGTGTTGTCATTAAAAACGTGTGCCACCATCACCCGGCTTTTTTTTTTTTTTTAAATCTTAATTGGAAAAAAACTAACCCAAGCCAGGCTTGGTGACACAGGATTACAATCACAAATGTTTGAGAGGCTGAGATGTGAGAAGTGTGAGAGTTCACTGACTGCCAGATCTATAAGAGCAAGTTGAAGGCCAGCCTCAGGGAATTACTGAGCCCTTGTCTCAAAATAAAAAGTAAAAATAGTGCTGAAAAGATGACTCGGTTGTAGAGCACCTGCCTAGAATCCCCCAGTGAAGGGCTGGGGTGTGGTTCAATGGTAGAGCACCTGCCTAGCATCCCCCAGTGAGGGGCTGGGGCGTGGCTCAGTGGTAGAGCACCTGCCTAGAATCCCCCAGTGAGGGGCTGGGGTGTGTCTCAATGGTAGAGCACCTGCCTAGAATCCCCCAGTGAGGGGCTGGGGCATGGCTCAGTGTTAGAGCACCTGCCTAGCATCCCCAGTGAGGGGCTGGGGTGTGTCTCAATGGTAGAGCACCTGCCTAGAATCCCCCAGTGAGGGGCTGGGGTGTGTCTCAATGGTAGAGCACCTGCCTAGCATCCCCCAGTGAGGGGCTGGGGTGTGTCTCAATGGTAGAGCACCTGCCTAGCATCCCCCAGTGAGGGGCTGGGGTGTGGCTCAGTGGTAGAGCCCCTGCCTAGAATCCCCCAGTGAGGGGCTGGGGTGTGGCTCAGTGGTAGAACACCTGCCTAGAATCCCCCAGTGAGGGGCTGGGGTGTGGCTCAGTGGTAGAGCACCTGCCTAGAGATCCCCAGTGAGGGGCTGGGACATGCCAATCTCTAGAAGAGCTAAGAAAAACAAATGTTTAAACCTTTGGTGGGGTTCAGTCAGAGTGAAGGCATGAGCTCACTCCCTGAACTGATGCCAAGAACAGAATCTAAGCAGCACCTTTGCCTATATGCATAGGACACGGAAACAGACTACTTACAAACGCTCCCACTAAGTTCAGAAAATTAGTTCATATTTTGCCATTAATGTTTCTGATGGTGAGGCTGAGAGGGGGAGAGGAGACAGATGAAAGTCTCGTTTCCTTGGCAACCATTCCGAGAGACCCAAACAAGAAGGACTCACTGTGCAATTCTGTTCTGCGCTTTCAGTCAATGCTGTGTAGAAGGAAGCACCCAGACTCCCAGGCACCGTGGCGTCAGCTTGTCTTACACTGGCCATCCCAGCCCAAGTGGCCTTCGGCTGCTGGTCACAGCAAGTGACAGACGTGATGTCCAGGCTTGTATTTGGGCTCTCCCCACTGTTTAGGTGGACGCTTGCTCTGTTTCCAAATACTTCTGTGGAGACAGTAATAACTCAACCCTGGCTGTGTGTGCATTGTGGAGCAAGGCGGCCTGCTCCCAGCAGGCTTCCCATGAGCTCTATGGGATCCCTCACATTGTCCAGGGTCAGGTGGCTGGCTCTGGACTCTAGACCGCCAAGTTCACTAGTTCCAAGATTCAGAGTAGGGACACATCTGTGGGGTTGTAAGAGGCACAGTCCCCACTGGGGAGCTACAGTTTTGGGGGAGGGATAAGGTGGAGGAGTGGATATACCTCTTTCTCATTGTGACTTCCACCCAGAGTCAGCAGCCCACATGTTTTCTGTGAACATTCACAGCATCCACAGATGACCTTGCCCACCTGACCTTCTGGATCTGCCCACGCACACTGAGGAGGCTGATGGCGACCTTTAGACCACTAAGCTTTACCCCTAAAATCAAGGGGGGGGGCTGGCTTTCCTCACGGTGCTACTGTAGCTATGACAATTCAAAACACCCGTTTATGGTTTGGATTCAATGGGTCCCTAGAAGAGCTGAGAGGTGATTGGTTCATGAGGGCTCTGACTGCATCATGAGAGAATCCCATGATGCACTCAGAATATGGTTACCTGGCTTGGCAGGAACAAAGACTATCCCAAAGAGACGTTCTGACTCGCCCTGCAGCTATCAGACTGTGAAAGCAATGGCGCCTAAGGAATTGGAGTTTCCTCCCAGGGATCTCATGCCAACCAGAGAGGGAACTTGTCTCTCAGGAAGAGATTGTATTATTACTGACAATGACGACAGATGCCCAGAATTGCTTAGCTATGCAAACCTCTTCACTTCTATTAAAACCTAAATTTAGCCAGGCAGTGGTGGTGCATGCCTTTAATCCCAGCACTGGGGAGACAGAGGCGAGGCAAATTTCTGAGTTTGAGGCAAGCCTGGTCTATAGAGCGAGTTTCAGGACAGCCAGGGCTACACAGAGAAATCCTGACTTGGAAAAATCAACCAGACAAACAACAACAAAACAATAAAAACCAACCTAAACCTCGGGACCTCAAATGTGGATTTGGGTAAAGGACAATCTTTGTGTTCCTCTTTCCAAAATAGCCACATTGAGTAAATCTCCTTTTTCTGTTTCTATTTCTTGTTGGTTGGTTGATTGGTCGGTCAGTTGGTCGGTCAGTTGGTTGGCTGGCTGATTGGTTGGTCGGTTGGTTGGTTGGTCAATTGGCTTGCTTGTTGGTTGGTTGGTTGGTTGGTTGGCTGGCTGGCTGGCTGGTTGGCTGGTTGGTTTGTTGGTTGGCCATTCAGGGAATGGAATACAGGGCTTTGTGCATGGTAGGCAAGCACCTTTGAGCTTACCCTACTACTAAGCAATGCACCTAGTCCTAAATAGGGGGGGTGCATGGAGTGGGGAAATCAGTCAGTAAACTGCAAGAGCCTTGCAGGCATAGGGATCTGAGTTCAATCTCAGAATCAATCTTCAAAAAAAAAAATCTGGGTATGGTGGAGCATACCCAGTGGTAGGGAGGTAGAAACAGACAGATCTGTGGAACTTTCTAGCTAGGTATTCTAGCCTACTTGTGAGTTCTAGGCCACTGCAAGACCCTGTCTCAAAACTCAAGGTGATCAACCTGAGGGTCAACATCTGAGGTTATCTTTTGGTCTCCACATGCATGTATACATATGTGTTTGTGTGTGTGTGTGCATACAGACCTCTACAACTAGATGTACACACACATACACACAGGACTGCAAAGTAAAATCCGACAGATATGCAGGCAGGCAGTGCCCTGTGGTACTTGATAATACCTTCGCCCAGCTAGTGGGAAAAAAAACATCAGCTAAGAGCTGGCACAAGATGGGCAAGGACACAGGTGAGAGCAGGGCAATGCTGCCCGCCAACAGGCTAATGGACATTTATGGAGCATTTCCTCACACAGCAGAGGGACAGGCAGCTCCCATGAAACAGTCAAGGCCACGTCCCAGGCCATAAAACACACCTGAGTAAACGCAGGCTGCAAAGCACACCACGGGCACCGTTAGGTCACTGTGGAGGTAAAATGGAAATTAGAATGCTGGGGGAAAAAACCCAAGTGCTGGCTGGAACTTCTCAATAAAACAGTGTCAAAAAAAGAAGGCATCAAAACTGTGTGTGGTGACTCTTGTCTCTAAGTCTGAGGCAGGGGACTGCTGTGAGAGCAAAGGTAGTCTTGGGTATATAGTGAGTTCTAGGACATCCTGGGCTATAAAAATGAGACCTTATCTCAACAAGACAAAAAAATAGGAAGAGGAGAATATAGGTGATATGAAAAATAATTTGAAACTAAATGAAAACTAAAGTACAACTTTTTTGCAGGGGCAGGGGTTGAGACAGGGTTTCTCTGTGTAGCCATGGCTGTCCTGGAACTCACACTATAGACCAGTCTGGCTTTGAACTCAAAGAGATCTGCCTGCCTCTGCCTCCTGAGTGCTGGGATTAAAGGCATGCATAACTAAAATAGAACTTTGTCAAGAGTGTGTGAGGCACAGGAGAATCCACGTATGGAAAGACACCTAGAGTATGCAAGAGAAAAGACCTGGGGTCAGTAACCTAGGCTTCTATCTTAGGTAGTAACCATAAAACAAATCAAATCCAAAGCAACCAGAGATTGAAAAGCTTTTTGTTTTGTTTTGCTAAACTACTCAGGAGAGTGAGGCAGGAGGATTGTAATTTCAAGGCCATCTTGAGCTACAGAGGGAGTCTGTGGCCACCCTGGGCAATTTAGTGAGAGTTTATCTCAAAATGCAAAGTGAAAAGAGAGCTGGGGAGACAGTGCAGCAGTAGCATGCCTGACCAGAATCCCCCAGCGAGGAGCTGGAGTGTGGCTCAGTGGTAGAGCCCCTGCCTAGAATCCCCCAGCGAGGAGCTGGGTGTAGCTCAGTGGTAGAGCACCTGCCTAGAATCCCCCAGTGAGGGGCTGGGGTGTGGTTCAGTGGTAGAGCCCCTGCCTAGAATCCCCTAGTGAGGGGCTGGGGTGTGGCTCAGTGGTAGAGCCCCTGCCTAGAATCCTCCAGTGAGGGGCTGGGGTGTGGCTCAGTGGTAGAGCCCCTGCCTAGAATCCCCCAGTAAGGGGTTGGGGTGTGGCTCAGTGGTAGAGCCCCTGCCTAGAATCCATCAGTGAGGGGCTGGGGTAAGGCTCAGTGGTAGAGCCCCTGCCTAGAATCCCCCAGTGAGGGGCTGGGGTGTGCCTCAGTGGTAGAGCAGCTGCCTAGAAT
The DNA here is from genome assembly GCF_964271855.1 of Acomys minous. Taxonomy (NCBI): domain Eukaryota; kingdom Metazoa; phylum Chordata; class Mammalia; order Rodentia; family Muridae; genus Acomys; species Acomys minous. The sequence continues at coordinate 70,119,035 of NC_140498.1, read as the reverse complement.
CTCCCAGTGAGGGGCTGGGGTGTAGCTCAGTGTTAGAGCCCCTACCTAGAATCCCCCAGTGAGGGGCTGGGGTGTGGCTCAGTGGGAGAGTACCAGAACAAATAAAAATTTTAAAAAGCAAAACCAGAAAATAGGGAATTAGTAGGTCGGCCTGCCACTCTCAGATCCACACTCTACCCCACAGCATGGAACCCTTCCAAAGGAGAGCAGCAGCATTCCCCAGGTGGAATAGAGGTTAGAGGACTTACTCCACCTAGAGTGCCTGGCTCAGACCAGCCCCAGCCAGGGTAGGAAAGGAAAACACCAGTGGAGAATTCAAGCTCAACCACCAGGGGGAGCCCTGCCCACCCTGTGCCCAGCCCCTAGTGGTATTTCAGAGAGCCTGACGTGTGCCAGGAATTGTGTTGGATGAGCGGCCTGAATAGGAACTCAACAGTTCCCACCATGTGACATTAACAGCAAAACAATGGTAGAAACCAGAGAAGTGCCTTTCCCATTGTCACTCATTCATTCATTCATTCATTCATTCAACAAACACACCATGGGCCCCATCACTGGGTGGAAGCCGACTCTAATCCCTGCCTTCCGGTCATGAACAGTAGTCCGAGCCACCTGTCATCTTGCCTCAAAAGAACGCCAGGAGCAGCACCTGGATTTTAGCACTTGGTCCACTAGAGGTGATGGGAGTGTTTAAAGGCACCTGGGTTCAGCATCCCACGCACTGGAGCCCAGCTGGAGCTGGAAATCTCATTTCTCCCTCTCACAGCCAACCTACCGACACCGGTTAGCAGAGCCAAGAGGAAAAGGTCCCACGTGGTCAGCGAGGTGGGAGGTCACCATCAGCCAGCCCCTGGAGTTCAACAGAGGTCACCCCCACCCCTCGCCCCCAAGAATCTTTCTTCCAGGATATTAGTCTTGGAGGAAGAAAGGAACCAGCTGGCTGAGTTCTGATTAGGTTGCCTGGGGATGTGTGTGTGTGTGTGTGTGTGTGTGTGTTGGTGGGGGGGGGGGGGGTTGGCAGCCATTCTGGCCCAAAGAGGGGAAATAAACCCGGGGCTGCCAAGGCAAACCAAGAGCACAGGACACCGCAGGGTAAAGTTGGGCTCAAGGGCTTGTAGCTTCTCTACAGCTGGCTGATGGCTGGGACAAAGCCCTTCCCTGCTCTGCATCAGATCCTCCACTATAAAACGGGACAGCTCACCTCAAGGGATGCACACTTGTCCTGGCCACCTCTGACTCAGTGTCACTTTCCCCCACCTCTCCAAAGTTGCCTTTTGTCCCTTCCACGGACCAGACAGCTGCCACCATGTCACCATCATCCAAACTCCCCAGAGGCTCATCTGAGGCCCTATGGGCAGGGCTGGAAGCCTGCTGCCCTCTACAGGTGTACATGCTGCCAATTTAAGAGGAACGGGATGGCCTGCAAACTATGAGTATAGACACTGCAGCAAAGTGTCACCCTGCGAGTCACGGCATGCAGGGCCACCTATGTCCAATGACAGCGGATGCCAGAGATCTCAAAGCATCCCCAACCCAGCTGCCTTCTCTGGCTGTCACCGCTAAACAGGGTAGGGGACAGTCTCCAAGTCCGTTGCAGACTTCAAACCCATAACAAGACCTCAGTAGCCAGTCCCCTAATGTCTGCCAGACCCAGCTCCAAGTGCCATGGCTGGGAAAAGCACAGCTGCAGCTATAGTAACAGCTGGATGGCTCAAAGCCCTGGACGTGTGCTTTCTCTCCACGGCTGCACAACTACTCGGTGGTTCCCAGGCTGTTTCAAAGAGCCAGCCTCGGCTTGGATGAATAGACAGACAGACGATCCACCTGCCCACCAGGCCAGGTGAGCCCCCTGTGGGCAGGGGTATAGCTTGCTGCCTTCCGCATCCTCCGCATCCTACGGCAGGTGCTGCTGAAAAGGAGGTGTGGCAGCTCTGGCTCCCAACAGGTGAGTACAGCAAAAAGCCAGCCACCTGGGTGACTCCACCCAGCAGTCTAGAGAAGACAGTCCAGTCATTGGAGGAAAAGTCATCCCAGTTGATGGTGGAGACCACAGTGGGCATAGGAGACCCATGAGCAGGATGAGACCTATTCTGTGAAGGGGACCCCAGTCAGTGGGGAAGATTCCAGTAAGGGCAGGCCTGTTATGAGAAGTGGCCATCTAGAGAACACAGGGCAAAAAAGCCTTGGTGGGAGGCAAGACAAAGACTTGGCCCCCTCAGGTCATCAGGAAGGCACCGAGTTAGTGTGCAGCTGAGGCGTTTGTACCCACGGGCATTAGGTTGTGTGGCTCCAGGTGGCAGGGAACCGTAGCAAGCTCAGATCCGCTCGGCTGTTGTCAGTCTGGCTCCTCGCCTGGGTGAGCACATGCCGGCTGTAAAGGCCGGTGGTGTGAGGCTAGGGCTGGGGCAACCAGGAGCCCTTCCCCCACCCCATCCCATGGCCTGGTACCAAGGCTCTGAGCGAAGGAACAAGGGGCCCAGCCTCCAAGTGTGACCCCATGGGGTCTCTTTGGGACAGAGGTACCCTCAACCCAGAGAGATGAACAGAAACAGCTCATAAACTCACTGGCACATAGGCCGAGGTGGGGACATCAACACTGCCTGGAAGGAGGTGGCTCAGCATGACAATTTTCAAACAGAGGCAGGAATCTGGACATTGACCCAGTTTTTTGTTTTGTTTTGTTTTTGGGTTTTGTTGTTTTTTGTTTGTTTGTTTGCTTGCTTTTCCAAGGCAGGGTTTCTCTGTGTAGCCTTGGCTGTCCTAGACTCACTTTTTAGACCAGGCTGGCCTCGAACTCAGAGTGATCCTCCTGCCTCTGCCTCCTGAGGGCTGGGATTAAAGGTATGCATCACCATACCCGGCTTGACCCAGTTTTATCTCCTGGTCACACACGGTGGACGGTGACTGATTACAGTTGCATGCTGGGAACACTTGTGATCGCAAATGAAACAGGATCACAATTACACATAGCTCATCTTCTGTCTGGGGCTCCCCTGACCAGTAAGAGGTGACACCCCAAACCAGGTAGCTACCAGGTTCAAAGCCACCCCAGCTAGCCCAGTGCCAGGACCAGTGTGGCCTTGGACAGAAGCCAGGCCACACAGCCCTGCAAATCAGGGTCCCTCTTGGCCCAGCATATAAACGTCCCTGAGGAGGGCAGAAAACACAGCAGGAGGGATGCTAGGGAAAGGATGGAGATCACAGGGCTGAGCGGTGCAGAAGACACAACACCACCTGCATCCCCACGGCAGGGACCACCCAGGCTGCCCTCCTGGCGCTCCCGGAGTCCCACACAGCCCTAGAAAGAGAGCGCGGGCGTGTGCTTCAGTGTCCTGGTGGGCAGTCACTGTGGAGATGGGCCGTAAAGTTGAAGGCAACAGCAGAGCAGAGCTCAGGGTGGCGTCTCGGGAGTGGCCCTCACGTGCACATGGCGGCGTGGTGAGGGAGCAGGTGCTGGCTGGGTCTGTTTATGCATCTACTCCGTGTGTATCAGCTGCCTAATTAAAACTCATTGCTTTAAACATCCTTGTGTGCTGGCAGACACCCGCCAGCAGCACCTTCCGGCAGACAGACAGCCTCCTGTTAACTGTGGAGACCACCCACCCGGCTGCAGGACAGCACAGAGGCTGGTTTCCAGACAAATCCACTAGCTCTCATCTGCCCAGACCCTCCCCATCCCCCATCCCCGCCCCCCTCTCCATACCCCTGATAGGCCAGCTCTACCGGAGAGACCCTGTTCATGCTCCATGGCTCCAGTCCTCTATGGCCACCTGTGTCACGAGGTCACCAGCTCCCACCTTCCAATTGTGTCTGCAGGCTGATTTTTCTGGAGTGATATTAACGTCTGTGCGTGTTTAAATGTGTTGATGTTCATGTTATTCAGGTGCATGTACGTTAGGTTATGTGTGCAGGGACGTGCACGTGTATGGAAACCAAAAGACCATCTTGACTCTCCCTTAGAGGCTTTCCACCTTGTCCTTTGAGACAAGTCTTTTACTGGCCAGGAATTCTCCATCAGGCCATCCCAGTTGGCCTCTGAGTCTCAGACATCTGCGTGCCTCGGCCTCCCCAGCACTGGGATTACAAGTGTGCTCCACCATGCCTGGCTTTTTGTGCAGGTTCAGGGGATTGAACTTGGGTCCTCGGGCTTGAAAGGCAAGCCCTTTACCAGCTAAGCCATCCCCCTCGCCAAGGCCCGGGGAGAAATTCTTATCTGTGGTTAAGGAATCAGGGGGTTCCCGGATTTGCAGAGTACTTTGGAACATGCAACCTCACTTTCTATATGAGTCCAGATCTCGGGAAATAAAAGTGAAACTTCTGTATGAAATGGAGTCTATTTGAAATGAAAGGTACTGTTGCATTTACCCTTGCTCCTTCCTACACAGGAAACTAAGTCCTTCTCCAGACTTCCATGGGCCTTCTGGTGTTGCCCACCACCCCTCCGAACCAAACATGCAACAACAGAAATATGTGGAACCAATTACAGGGTGCACAGGGCTCTGTGACAGGAACCAGTGGCAGACAGATCCCAAAGAGATGCTCAACATTAGCCCCTGTCAACCAAGCGTGGGGATGCGCACAGCACTATGCCCAGCCCAGAAGCAGCCTGGTCTCAGCTCCAACGCATAAACCAGCAGGAGTGCCTGAGCAAGCCTCAGTTTTCTGATCTATAAGATGAGACGAGGAGATAGCTCAGTCAGTTAACTACAGGACACACATAAGGACCTGAGTTCAAATCTCCATCATCCACCTAAAAATCTGGCTATGACAACATGCATCTTGCAAACCCAGCCCTGGAAAAGTGGAGACTCCACTGAGGGAGCTCCACCTTCAGTAAGAAACTGCCTCAAAAACTAAGTGTTGGGGGATCGGGGAAGACCCCCTATAATGGCTTGAATGATAAATGTCCCCCATAGGTTCGTGTATTTGAACACTTAGTTCCCAGTGGGTGGTGCCGATTGGGCAGGTTTAGGAGGTGTGGCCTTGCTGGAGGAGGAAGTGCATATTAGGGTCAGGCTTTGAGGACTCACAGCCTCACGGCACTTCCAGTCCACTCTCTCTGTTCTTGCTTTCAGTTGAGGTTGTGAGCTCTCAGCTTCCTGCTCCTGACGCCATACCTGTGTTCTTGCTTTCAGTTGAGGTTGTGAGCTCTCAGCTTCCTGCTTCTGACCCCATACCTGTAGCCTGATGCCATAATTAACTCTTATCCCTCAGGAACCATAAGCCCATAAAAAAACTCTTCCTTCTTAAAGTTGCCTTAGTCATGGTGTTTTGTCACAGCAAAAAAAAAGTAACTAGCACACACCCACTGTTGACCTCTGGCCTCTATCATGCATAAGTGGACGCGTGTGGGACACTGCTATTAAGATTGAAGTCTGGCCGGGCGGTGGTGGTGCACACCTTTAATCCCAGCGCTCGGGAGGCAAAGGCAAGCGGGTCGCTGTGAGTTCGAGGCCAGCCTGGTCTACAAAGCGAGTCCAGGACAGCCAAGGCTACACAGAGAAACTCTGTCTCGAAAAAACAAAAAATAAAAAAGATTGAAGTCTGGCATTTCCAGATATCCTCAGAGCTCGATATAAGATAACAGATTCCCTTTCTCAGCTGAGTTCTCTCTCCGCCTGATCTGGGGAAGCCCAGATCCTCTAAGGAGCATCATATAACCCTTAGGGAGATTACAAACCCAGCCCTCTCCTGATTCAGCAAGTGCCTGGGGAATTCCTGTAAAAACCCCACCCTATGCTGAGATAGATACCTTGCTGTCTTGGCTTTCAGCCAAGGGCCTTTAATGGTACCTGGAGTTGTGTTTCCCTCTTATGATAGGACTGTGTTACTACATGTACATCAAGTATCCCAGGCACCCCCAGCCCCATCAAATCCAACTTCACCCTCAAAACTCCTCCCACAGCCCCATCAAATCAAACACATTCATTCACCCTCAAAACTCCTCCCACTGCTCAAGATTTTAAGTCCCTTCTTCACATGAAATAAACAGGTCAGCATCATCTGTTTCGTCAATGATTGTTCTGGGGAAGAAAAGGCTCCCCTTCTCCCCGAAGAATTCATCGCTGGACCCCCACCCCCTGGCATAGCTGCTGGTCAGTCAGCCGCATGCTGCTGGCCACAGTGAGCTTCAGCCCTTCGTGGTGTGTCAGGACGGATGGCTGCCACCATCTTCCTAACACCACTCCGCCCACCACAGTGCCTGTCTGCAGGAGCAAGCATGTGGGTGTTCTCAAAGCAGCCATTTTTTCCTTCCTTCCTCCAACCACAACCCCCCTCCACCCCACCCCCACCCCGCACCGGACAAAACTGGGCTCCTGCCTCTGCCTCTTTCAGTTTCGGAGCTCTGAGCAAGCCTCCATTATGGGCAGCTCGAGAAGCAGCCACCGACCCGCTCAAGTCAGGCAGGGCCCTGACCTCCTTTGACTCTGCGCTGCACCCCTTTCCACCTGGAGCGTGCACTTCTGGTTTAGTGTTCTACAGCCAAGCTTCCCTCGAGAGTCCCCGAACAAAGCCCAGGCTCCCATTGGACCCAGAACAACAGACACTGCGCACACACGTGACACCTACACGTAAGACAGGCAGAGAAAAAGCTGTGTGGCATCACTGTGCTGGCGAGTCACTGTCAACTTGCCACAACCCAGAATCACCTGAGAAGAGCCTCAAGAGAAAGAGCGTCTGAGTTAGGCTGTTGGCACATCTGTGGGGAACTGTCTTAACAAGTCCAGCCTGGGCGGCTCTATCCCCAAGGCAAAGTGAGCTGAACTGTGTAAGAGTGAAGAAATGAAGCTGGGCACAAGCAAGCAAGCAGGCAAGCAAGCAAGCAGGCAGGCATGCACTTCTCACTGCTCTTGACTACAGATGTGATGTGACTGGCTGCTTGAGTTCTTCCCTTGACTCGACAGAAATGATAGGCTGTACCTTGGAATTGTCAGCCGAATAAGCCCTTTCACCCCCTAAAATCGATTTTGGTTGTTTTGGGTTCTTGGGGGTTTTGTTTGTTTGTTTGTTGGTTTTTGGTTTTTGGTTTTTGGAGACAGGGTCTCTCTGTGTAGCCTTGGCTGTCCTGGACTCACTTTGTAGATCAGGCTGGCCTCGAACTCACAGCGATCCACGTGCCTCTGCCTCCCGAGTGCTGGGATTAAAGGTGTGTGCCACCCTAGACTCACTTTGTAGACCAGGCTGGCCTCGAACTCACAGCGATCCGCCTGCCTCTGCCCTCCGAGTGCTGGGATTAAAGGCGTGCGCCACCCTAGACTCACTTTGTAGATCAGGCTGGCCTCGAACTCACAGCGATCCGCCTGCCTCTGCCCTCCGAGTGCTGGGATTAAAGGCGTGCACCACCACGCCCAGCTCCACCGACTTGGGGTATTTTATCATAGCGACAGAAATGAAACTAGATCATTAATCCTGAGCTGTAGGGTGGTGACACAAATGAATTCAGCATCAACTCCCCCCACGACATCAAAAGAGAAGAGGAGGTGCGGGGAGTCGGTCCAGCATGGGCGAAGACTCTAGAAAGGATGGCGATTCAAACCAAAGGCTGTGTTTTGTTTTTGTTGTGATAAGGCCTTGACAGGTAGCCCAGGGTTGCCTACACTCCATCTGCCTGCACCTCCTGAGTGCTGAGATGGTGGGTCTGTGCCACCCTGCCCAGCTGAAACCCAAATAATTCTGCACTTTTCCTTCTTTAAATGATGTGTCAGAGAGCTGAAAAGAAAGAGCAGGGAAGAGCTCTGCTCAGGAGGGCCCCAGGGCAGACATGAACCTAGAACCAGACTAAATTACAATTATATAGTAACATAAATTACATGCTAATATGCTGTAACAAAGCCATACTTACATCTAAAAAGTAACACATGTCAAATACTCCAAACAATAATGAATCAGGCCTGGTGGTGCACACCTGTGATCCAGGCACTCAGAAGGAGCTCAAGACCAGTTTGGGATATATGCGTGCGTGCATGTGTGTGTGTGTGTGTGTGTGTGTGTGTGTGTGTGTGTACATATATATGGTGCTTGTCACCAAGGCTGACAACCAAGTTCAATCCCCAGAATCTGCATGGTAGAAGAAGAGACTCTACTCCTCCAAGTTGTCCCTTGACCTCCACATGTGCTGTGGCATATACACTCATTTGCACATCTGCACACACACATACACACACACACTCTAATAAAAGCACCCCTAGTCAAAGGCAACAAAGGAATTTCGACGTGTGTCTGGCCAACAGCAGAGCCTGAGGGCAGTAACAGTGCCAAATGGCTTTGAAACACTGAAGGCCCAAGGACAAAACTGCCAGACAGAAATCTTCAACAGTTCCGAGTCGCCCTGTGGTGCAAGGTGGCAGGAACATTGCTATTCTAAGATACGGTGCTGCGTGTTGTGGGATAAAGCAGAGAAGTCTTTGCTGGGTGGCACTGAAGAGGCGGGGTTTCAGCTTCCCAGAAAGAAAAGAGGGAAAGGCATAAGGTAGTGTTAAAACAAACAGGAAATCCTGTAGCCAGAATTAGACTGGGAAGTACCAATGTGAACTGATTGTGTTTATCTTTGAAAGAAAAACCCAGGCCGGTGAGGTGCCTCGGCCAGTAATGATGCTTGTCCACAAGCCCGGTGACCTGGGTTCCATCTTCAAAATCCATGTAAAAGTAGAGAGAACAGACTACAAAGTTGTCCTCTGATTTCCACCCATGTATGCACACACACGCGCGCGCGCGCGCACGCACACACACACACACACACACACACACACACACACTAATAATAGTAATAATAGTAATAATAATAATAACAATAATAATAATAATAATAATAATAATAATAATAATAATAATAATAAAGAACAAAAGCAATTTCCTTAAGAAAGATAAAAGACTCCTCGTATCTGCAGAAAATATCCAGGAATGACAAGGCATTATACATGCCTGTTACCTCAGCATTCAGGAGGCTGAGGCAGGAGGACCATGAATTCCAAGCCAGCCTAAGCTGTGCAGCAAGACCCTGTTTTGGAAAACAACCCAAAACATATTGAGGAGAGGGGGGTGGCGACTGGTGGAGATAGGTCAGTCAGTAAAGTCTTGCTGAACAAGTATGAACACCCAAGTTTGGACTTCTGCACCCACATAAAGCCCTTGCACAGCAGTGCACTGTGGGAAATTCCAGCCCTGGGGTCAGTTCTGATGGGAGAGTCCTAGGCGCCTGCTGACTAGCTAGCTGGTCTAATTGAATTGGCAAGATCCATGTTCAGTGTGAAACTCTGTCTCAAAAAGCAGAGTATAAAATGACTGAGGAAAGGCCAGGCATGGGAGTGGCGCGTGCCTTTAATCTCAGCACTCCGGAGGCAGAGGCAGGTGGGTCGCTGTGAGTTCAAGGCCAGCCTATCCAGGACAGACAAGGCCAAGGCTACACAGAGAAATCCTGTCTCGAAAAAAACAAACAAACAAACAAACAAACAAAAAAACCTTGGTAAAAATGAAATATATATATATAACAAAACAGGCAACAGCTATCTTCTGCCTGTGGCTTGGGAGTCCTAGCCAAACACTGCTGCCAAGACCAATACCAAGGCACATTATCCTGTTTTCCTCTAGGAGTTTTACATTTTTAGCTCTCACTCTGATGACCTCGATTCATTTACAGTTAACTGTTAATGTATGGTGTAAAACCAGGGTCAGACTTTGCTCTCCACACGCTGATGCCCAGTTTTCACAGCATCAGTTATGGAGTTTAAGAGAATACTGTAAACACACCCACCCATTTCTTTTCTCCCTTCCTTCCTCCCTTCCTTACAAGTGCTGTATCCACTGAGCCACCCCAGCCCCTCACTGGGGGATTCTAGGCAGGTGCTCTGCCATTGAACCACACCCCAGTCCCTCACTGGGGGATTCTAGGCAGGGGCTCTACCACTGAGCCACACCCCAGCCCCTCACTGGGGGATTCTAGGCAGGGGCTCTACCACTGAGCCACACTCCAGCCCCTCACTGGGGGATTCTAGGCAGGAGCTCTACCACTGAGCCACACCCTAGCCCCTCACTGGGAGATTCTAGGCAGGGGCTCTACCACTGAGCCACACCCCAGCCCCTCACTGGGGGATTCTAGGCAGGGGCTCTACCACTGAGCCACACCCCAGCCCCTCACTGGGGGATTCTAGGCAAGAGCTCTACCACTGAGCCACACACCCCAGCCCCTCACTGGGGGATTCTAGGCAGGGGCTCTACCACTGAGCCACACCCCAGCCCCTCACTGGGGGATTCTAGGCAGGCAAGCTACTGCTGAGTTATGCCTCCAGCTCAGTTGTTTTAAGCCCCCAACTGCCCACACACACACTGCTTGTCCTGCAGCTCTTCTTCCTGTTCCACTAAAACTTAAACAGATTCCCACCCCCAGAATTCAGGAGCTGCATCCCAATTCCCTCTGAATCTCTGGCCCACCAAGTCTAGCTCTCAACTTACACAGCCCTGGGGAACTTGCTAAGGTAATGGGGTAGCTTCCTCTACCTGAAAAAAGGCCAGTTTCCATAGTGTGGTATAGTAGAACAGAAACAGAGCAGGAGGCGTGTATACAAGGGCCACACGTGCATGTGAACATGTGTAAGTACGTGTGTGTGTGTGTGTGTGTGTGTGTGTGTGTGTGTTTGTGTGTGTGACATGCATTGCCACAGGGGACTTGGGAAGAAGGTGAGCTGGAAGACAGCCCCAGGAAAAATAAGCCACAGTGGAAGGGAAAAGCCCAGTCCTGAAAGGATGCTGAGCATGGACCACTGGCCCCTGGATGGTCTGCCTCATTCCCTGCATCCTTTGGCCTACACCTACCAGCTGTTCAGGTTGGCTCCCCTGCAGCCCCTGCAGCCTGCCTATGGTTTTAAGACCTTGTAGCTGGGTTTGGGGGCACATATCTGTGATTTAGACTAATCAGGGCGTTGAGGCAGGAGGATGCCTGGGACTTGTTCAGTGTTTCTATTGCAGTGCTTCCCCAGCCTGGCTGAAGCTGGAATGGAGACAAGTTTCCCACTGTGATAATGCCCAGGTGATGACTGCAGTGTCCTCCAGGCCCTGGCCCGGAGGGTCCAGTACTCCAAGGGGAACACTGACTACTGGTTGGCTGTGTCCCTTCCACCTGGGCAAAGGGTCAATAATGAGCAAAGACGGGACTCTTGACACGGTCCTGGTGGCAAAGTGATCCTTAACACACACCACCACTGTGTGTCCAGCCCTCTCTTCAGGTGCGGGCACAAGGGGTACCCACAAAAGCCAATGCCAATTTCTTTGCTTCACCTTACCAAATAGAATAAAGAAGGGCAGCTTTCCAGGTGCCCCAACATCTCTTTTTGGCCCAAGAATCTGGGTGGAATTTGACCCTGGACAGCAAGGGCAAATCCCCTTAGAGTCCCCAGATGTAGCATGCCTCTACTCTGGGGAGGCATATGCAAATATCCAAGGACAATGCTGACTGTCCTCCTGCTCTCTGTGACACACTCAAGTGACTCAGCAAGAGTGAGTACTAATATTGATCATAAGGGGCCATGAGTGAACATCAAAAACACATCACAAGCCATGTGTGGGCAGCGCACCTGTGACATCAGCAGTTCAAAGCCTGAGACAGGAGAGTCGTGAGTTCCAGGCCAGCCTGGGCTATATCATCGCACGTGCATAAGGGTGGGGGTGGGGGTGGGGGTGGGGGCGGGGTCTTCCCCTCTACAGGACAGGCCCCAGCTGACCCTAGAAAGTTATGAACTCTGTCTAGATGCCATACGGATGCCCAGACAACAGGTATGACAAGGAGGATCAACCTTTACAAAAAACCAACAGGGGCCTGCAGAGCAACACATCTCGGTGACTGTGATGGGGTTTGTTGTGTGTCCTTATGCTGACCCCACAGACTATCCCAGGCACAGTTGCTGGGGAAGTCTTTGAGGGTGACAGGCCTCTCCTCAGAGTGAACCCCACAAGTGGTCTCAGAAAAGCACCCTACATTGTATCACACAATAGGGCTGGTTCTGAGCAGGTGGAGGGAGGTAGACAGGAGAAAGACGGGGCCCTTGCTTTTAAGACCTTGTAGCTGGGTTTGGGGGCCGCAGATCTGTCATCCAGACTAATCAGGGGGTTGAGGCTGTGCACAGAGGGCCGAGGAGGCTTGTGAGCTCTCCCATCCTATATCAAGAGCTCAAATCACAGCCCTGAAGCACTCTAGCTGGATTACCCATAAGTCACTGGGTCACAAAGCTTCAGTTTCCTTATCTATGAAATGGAGTTTACTGAGGGCTGTGACGCAGCAAGCAAAGCACTGAGTCCTCCGTCAGCATCTACTCTGACACTTTGCTCATAGGTTCTGGGAACGGCAGGGCAGGGTAGGGCTAACCCAGGGGACCCTCTCGCCCATGCAATGGCACCTTCTGTAGGCAGCTCTGGACTCTACCAATAGCTGGTGCACAGTGACCCCAGGTGGCCGGCACCTTCCTGGCTGGTGACTGTTGTCATGACAGCAGTCAGTGGAAAAGCTACTAGACAGGGTAGCTCTGAGGTCCAAGATCCATGAGCCCAACCATCTGCCTATCTGCTCGTCAGTCTGTCTGTCTGTCTGTCTGTCTTCCTCCTAGTGTTGAAGAAATATCATGGTGCTGTTAACCACAGTATATAGAGCTGCCCCTCAGTGTGTGTTTCCAGCTGTGGGCACAGACAGCACTGGACAGATAAACAGATAACATCAGTTGCTATGAAGAAAGGAGAGTAAGAGTAGGCAGGGCTTCTAGAAGAGTCAGAAAGCTCAAAGGCGAAGCCTACCACAGAATAACCCAACACTGCCCCTCATGAGCTGTGCAGCATTGGACAAGTTTCTCAACCCTTCTGGTCTGCCATGTGCTTCCTCACCTTGGGAGGATCGTGACACTTGGTCATTAACCCATGAGGGTCCTGTCAGTGTCCACACAGGATACGTGTCAGTAACCAGTGATTACAGTGGCCCATACACAGCTTTCCTGACCACATAGTCAAGTGATGCCTTGGGCACACGAGCAAGAATTCTTCCACATGGCACAATGCAGAAGATAGGAATCTCACTGAGGGAGAAAAGGGACTTCACCGTGCTCAACGCAAGTGCACTTCTTTCGTGCGTATGTGCTATGTTAGTGCGAGCACATGTGGTGGTGTCAGAGGGCAACTATGTCATTTCTCAGGCTCCATCCACCCTGAAGACCACTGACCATCTAGACAGGCTGATGAACATGTCCCAGGCATCCTCCTGCCTCAACGCCCTGATTAGTCTAAATCAGATATGTGCCCCCCAAACCCAGCTACAAGGTCTTAAAACCATAGACCACACTGCCTACTGTTTATAGACCTTGAATATACCTTTTAGAGAATAAAATAAACTTTGAGGGGCAGAGGGGACAGGAAAGCTCAGTCCCCTGAAAGCACAGCTCCTAAGTTAGTGTGAACCCCAAATCCAGGAGCTGAGAGAACCCCGCAGTTTGCTACTTGCATGCCTCCCATGCTTGGTCCCTTATCCAGTCCCTGAAGAAGCCTGGGCAGCAGACCAGCCCCAGTATCACATGTGCAGAAGGCCAGTGTGGGCACCCCACACGCACTTAATAAACGCCTCAGAATGAACCTGTGAAGAAAAGCCTAAAATATCTTCAGAAGCCCCTGCGGCTCCTCGGCTCAACACACTTGGATTTAAATATCAGCCTGAGGCTCGGATAATCAGCCGTGCTGAGGTTCAGCTGTGGAATCGCTTCTTCCCACTCTGGTCCCCGAGGCACCACTTAAGTCCCGAAACATCTCAGGTCATTAAAATCTAGCCAGGAGTCCTTACTGAGCTCCTTGGCTGGAGATGACATGCACGCATCATGACCGATGTCATCCCCTCAGGGCAGGAGACAAACAGCAAAGGCCAGGTCCTTTCCACAGGGCCCACCTGCCTTAGATAGAGGACATATCTCCTGAGTCGGGCCTCTTCAGTGCCATCATCCCTGGGGCATCAAAGGGGAAACGTGGTGCAGACGTTAAAACAGAGCTGGCAAGATGGTTGTAAGAGCCACGTGGAAATACAGCTCCGGCGCTTTTGAAAAAGAACAGGGTGTAGGGGCTTCGCCCACCACTTTCAAAATACCCGACAGCCCCTCCGTGCTTGGAGCAGCCAGAGGCATCGGGCCCACCCACCACCTTGTGGCCAGGTGGTTCCAAGCTTGGCCAGTGAAACATCTACCCTAGAAGGAGGTTGTGAGCTGTAAGCCTCACTTGGGACTCCCGAAGAAGGGTTTGACTCACCAGAGCCTAGCCCAGGGCCCAAACCCAGCTCTCCCTCAGACCTACGGCTTTGCTAAACATTGCAGGAAACCAGACTAAGCAGAAACCATTGGCTGAAGCGCATCAACCGCAGAACCTGAGTCCTATTGAGGAACTCTGGAAGTCCTGGCTTGGGACGAGGGAGTGTGAGCCCTGTAGAGGTGACTGGAGACAGTCCTCTTGTCTTCCAGTTTCTATAAATAAGGTAGGGACGGATAAAGCCCAGAGGCCCCGTGATTCACCACACATCCTTAATTTGGGAATGGAAACGAGAAACTGCTGTGACCTCCCTTGGGCAGCTCCTCCCTCCCACATCTCCTCCTCCAAGTTCCTGCAGCGAGAGGGGCCCTGCCCAAGGTCACTGGCAGGGAGCTGGGACAGCAAACCAGCCAAGCCTTCAGCCAGAGCTCCACGCTTCTAGAAGAAGTACAAAACCACCGGATAATGTTGAGGGTAGTGGGTGGGGGCCGAGGCACAGACAAAGGCAGAGGTTTAAACCAGCCTGAGGTCTCTCTGCCTGTCTTTTGAGAACTCAACCACGTAGACGCTTAGGAGAAATTTAGGCCAAAGACTCCGCCATGAGAATTTTCTAATTCCTCATAAAAGTGATGGCCCAGCAGGTAAAAGTGCTTGCTGCCAAGCTTGACAACCTGAGTTCCATTCCTAGAACCCACATGGTGGAAGAAAAGAGCCAACTTAAGAGAACTCTACTCGGGGCTGGAGAGATGGCTCAGAGGTTAAGAGCATTGTGCTGACTGCTCTTCCAGAGGTCCTGAGTTCAATTCCCAGCAAGCACATGGTGGTTTACAACCATCTATAATATGATCTGATGTCCTCTTCTGGCCTGCAGGTGTACATGCAGACAGACCACTGAATATATAATAATAAATAAATCTTTTTTTTTAAAGCTATACTCTGATCCCTCTGATCTCTACACATTTGCAATAGTATGCCTGCAGCAGTGTGTGTGTGTGTCACACACTAATAATGAGATTTTTTAAAATCTCTACTGGTTAAAAGAAAGGAAGAAGAAAGGGTGGAGAGAGAGAGAGAGATTGAGAGAGAATATTAATATTGAGCCTTGGGATTATGAGTTGCAGCCTAGCCTGGGCTACATAGTGAGCCACTGCCTCAAAAACAACAACGGAAACATGCTAGGGTGCTGGAGCGAGATGGCTCAGTGGTTAAGAGCACTTGCTCTTTCGGAGGACCTGGGTTCAGTGTCCAGCACCCACATGACAGCTCACTGTTATTCCAGTTCCAGGGGATCCAATGGCCTCTTCTGGCCCGCTCTGGCACTGCACACATGCAGTGCACACATGTACACGCAAACAAAACATCCACCTGCCTAAAATAAAAAATAAATCTTTTTTAAAAAAAGAAGAAAGAAAGAATAAAAATAACGTGTGCTATGACCTTCCACCCTGTTCCACGCATTAGGGCAGGGAAGATGGCATGATGCCTTCCCATTGGTGCCCCCAGAGGTACACAGCAATGGCGCCCAGTGCCCACCTCATAGGATGCAGATAGGAACTGCAGTTCCCTGGAAGGGCCGCCACGCCCAGTTTGAAGCTCCTGCAGACTCAATGATCATTGACCGAGATGAGCTGGAATGCTTCGGATCCAGAGCTGTTGATCTTGGGTTTCTTAGTCCCTTTCGGGGCAGTTTATTGCCCGCCTGAGCATCATCTGCCCCAACATCATTATTTAAGGCTATCAACGAAACCCAAATAGAGTGTACTAATTTAGAGCACAGTTTCCGCCAACGCCAGAGCTAAGGATGCCGTCAGTTAGCACCGAGATCTACTGTAGCCGTGCCTCCACTTACTTCCCTGTAATGCACATGTCTGATGCTCCCTACACAGTACTGGAAAAAGCCTTGACTTATGGATTTAGAAAATGTGATAAGGACCATTTCCTTGTTGGAACACGTCCCTTAAGGCAACTTGCCATGCGTGTTCCCAAGCCACTGTCACTCAAATTTGGCTCGGAATAAACCTATTATTCCATATAATGTGAGTGGGGGTTATGTCTGCATTGGCAACGAACGCATGTGTGTATGTGGCACAAGCGGGCATGTACAAGCCAGAGGTTGATGTCAGGTGTCTCCACCTTAGTTTTTGAGATAAGACCTCACACTAACCCTGGAACAAGGTTTACCCTGCCTCCCCCCAGCCCTTACACACACACACACACACACACACACACACACACACACACACACCGTGTTAGGGTTACAGACACCAGGACACCTAGCCTTTATTTGGCACATAGGATCCAAACTCGTATCCTCAGCGTTTTATTCACTGAGCCATCTTCCCAGCCTCCTCCCCTCTCTGAAACAAGAACTTTTTTTTAGTCCGACCTGGAGCAGAATCTACTCCAGTGAAGCCAAAGGCTGGAACAAACCTTCCCAGAACCCACAGGCAATGACACAGTGACGCAGACATATCATACGCACAGTCACACCTTGTCCCCCTGCACACCCGACACTGGGGAGCCATGGTGGGGTGTATATTCCAGGTCCAGAGAAGCAATGGTGTGAGGGGCCTCATCCCCCAAGTCCAGCAGCTAGTGGTGCAAGGCGGCAGACAGGACACTCAGTCGCCTTCCTTGGGGACTCATGTTAATGGTGACTATAAAATTACCGCAAAGAGAAACATGACCATGTCCCCTGGGTGAGCCAGTCGCTTTGCCAACTCACCGTTATTTCCACACAATTAAACCTTGATTTCCATGAAAGTGTCGCTTTGGAAGTGTCTTCTGTTGTATGGACTCGGTGAGGTCACCACGGGCCACTAAAACTTCAAGGGGAGGAAACTGCTCAGGGAGACGCTTTGATTCAAGCCCTGGCTCCTGTTACCACCACACAGGTAATTAAGACCGAGTCGAGCTAAGCAAAGTAAATTAGAACTAAGATTTGGATCGGAACGCGAAGAAAAAAAAGACCCATGAGGGTCATTAGCACAGGGCCAGGCAAGACAGCTAAGTGGCAATGCGTCCGGAGGGCACAGGTTTAGCAGCCGCCTCTGTGTCCCCAAACGCTTAAAGCAGAACAGGAGATTGAAGAGGCATGGGACCGCGACAGTAGGAGAAACCCTAGCTGAGGTGTGGCCAGCCATTCATCCAGTGCCACACACTGGACTGCTGACACCGCTCTCCAGTGTCCAGCAGCACCCAGGTTTGTGTGGCCAAAACCTGTCTGCCTGCTCCCTGACAACCTACTAGAGGCTTCTGTCACCCAAGCCTGGGGCTCTGTCAACACCAACCTACCAGCAAAACTGTTGCTCTGCCTGTCACAGTCACCCTGACTGAACCCACTAAATAGGGTCTTGCCAAGTAGCTCAGGCTGTCCCCAGACTCACAGCAATCCCCCTGCCTCACCGTTCCAAGTAACAAGCATGGCTTAAGGGAGAGAGAGGGAAGAGGAGGACGGGCGCCCCACGGGGAGAGACAGAGAGACAGGCAGAGAGATAGAGACAGACTTAGAGAGCAAGACACACACACACACACACACACACACACACACACACACACACACACACCACACGAGGTGGTTTGCCCTTCTAGATCCTGGGCAGGGGCACACACCTGGTGGTGGGCGGCCTGTGATGATGTCATAGGTTGCTAGGCAGCCTGGAGGCAGGCTTGCGAAGCTGCTTATATGCTAATGATCATGCTTTGTCTCAAAAGAATTTTCTTAAACTGTGCTCCCTCGCATGCTTTTAAGAAAGCATCTAAAATATCCGATTACAAGCTTCCATAGCTACAAAGAGAAATAATCCCCAGACTTATAAATTTACATTTTTAACTACCACATCCGCTCTGTAGCACAAAACCCCTGGAAACCCAAGTCCTCACCAGCTACTGAGAATGAGAGTCCAAAAGCTGGGGTTTCTACATGGCTTTGGCTTCCTTTTTAATCCCTCCTCCCACAAAAGGTACCCTAATGCAAAATGATCTTATTATTTTTCTCTGTGAGGGAATCTCAGGATGTTTTCCTGTTAATATAAACCTCTTAGAATTAAATTGTTAAGACGTTTTAATGTATTAGTGCATAATTGAAAAATGTGAATGTATTAACATTTAAGAAAATTTTTGTTATTTTTTAATTTGTGGATACGTGTGTCACCACTTGGCCAGCCCCTTTACCCACTGAGCCGTGCATGTCTCCATCCCAGATAAATAATTATTAAATCTCAAAATCATACATGGTCAGCTGTTTGGAAAACATGCTAAACGGCCATGCCTATATTCATATTGATTTCTGGGCCTTATTCGCTCATTTTTGTAGCATCATTTGTAAATAACTTCTGAATTAGCACAGGAAATAAGAGGTTCACCCTGACCTTTTCATTTATATGGATGTATTGTTGCACTTTGCTCACATTTGTTCCTCACTACTCTCCTGCCCCGACACCTTCCCCACAACTTGCCTCCCCTCCAATGGTCTCCCTCCTGCCTTCTTGTCCCATATATTTACATTTATTTAGATTTTGCGTATGAGAAGCCATGTGATGTTTTGGTTTCCTTCCTCCCCGTTACCTTCTCTTGTTCCTCCCTGTCTCCATGGTCTCTTTCCTCACTCTACAAAGTCCTGCTCTTCGCCCATGTCATCACACAGGTCAGCATCAGCGTGTACCACGCCCGTCAATGCACTGCCATCTGCGTGCCACAGTCACACGGCCCATCTTGAATCACCACGGCAGGAGGACCACACAGAAAAAGAGCCCCACAGGCTGTACAGCTACATGGAGGCCACCAATGCCAAGCCTGCCACCTGGCAAACCTCATTCAGTAGTTTAGCAAGGCCTTGAAGCGTCCAGCTTTCATCTGGCTCCATCCTCAGCAAGTGTGGCTCCACTGTCCGGCAGGAAACAAGGGTTGGCCTCTGGCAGTGCCACGCTCTTCAGAGAGAAAGATCTGTTTCTGAAGCCATCATTACCTGACCTTTATTACCATCATCATTATGATGGGGATTGTCACGCGCCTACCAGTGACACCATCTTCATCACCGCCTTCATCGTCATCACCTCAACTCACATCTCTACCGTTATTATCACCAACGCCACTACCATCATCATCACCATCTATCTCATCATCCCCACCAGCACCACCACCGCCATAACCATCACTACTATCATTATCACCACCACCACCATTATCATCACCATGACAACCATCATCATCACCACCATCACTACTATCATTATCACCACCACCACCATTATCACCACTATGACAACCATCATCATCACCACCATCACTACTATCATTATCGCCACCACCACCATTATCATCACCATGACAACCATCATTATTACCACCATCATCACTATCATTATCACCACCATCACCATTACCACCACCAGCAGCAGCACCTTTATCATTACCATCACTATCACACTGTCATCACCTTCATCACCACCACCACCACCACCACCTACCCACCCCATCCCCACCCCACCCCCGTCACAGTCACCATCACAGTCACCACTACCATCACATTCCTTAGCCTCACACCTCTGCCACCATTATTATTGTCATCACCCCATCTCAGGAACACGCCATCTCACGTACCATATATGTTAGCCACTTCTCTTGCTTTCTCTGGATTCCCTCCACTGGAATGAAGCTCCACAGAGCTAGAAGGTTGGCTGCGTGCCTCACGTCATGTCATTTGCCCCTAACGGAGATCTAGTCTGAGGGAGACGCCACAGGATGCTCGTTGGACTACGTGAGCGCGGCAGCCCTCTGTCACAGTGGCCTATCTCCCACCGCTGTGCACAATTTAGAGTCGACAAACGGATCTCTGGAAGTTAGAGTATGCTCAGGGAAGTCTCCCCAGCCTCAGTTTCCCTTCTCTGTGTATGTGAGCAATCACTCCCCTGTCTTAGATCGAGGGTTTTAGGGATACAAACCCTCCTGCAGTGGGCGGGTTTGCTAGGAAATCAATGCACGTGCACACCCACTTCCATCTCCGCCATCTCACGCCAAGGCTGCAGCAAAGAGTCAGGCTCTCCTTGGAAGAGAGAATAGCAAAACAGGCACGATAGCACGTAAGTGCAATCCCAGCACTCAGGAGGATCACCGTAAGTTCTAGCCAGGCCTGGTCTACACAGCACATTCTGAGACGGCGGGGCTACACAGTAAGACTCAGTGTTGTAGCAAGACCCAGTGTTGAAACTAACAACAGGATTGGGAGGAAGGAAGGGAGGGAGGGAGGGAGGGAGGGAGGGAAGAAGGGAGGGAGGGAGGGAGGGAGGGAGGGAGAAAGGAAGGAAGGAAGGAAGGAAGGAAGGAAGGAAGGAAGGAAGGAGAAACAATCTTTATGCTCCCCTCTACTATGTCTACACCTATGGGCCTTGTCACTACTCGGCATATATGGAAGACTCACAAACAGTATTTATTGAATGTGTGAATGAATAATTGGATGAGGGGAGAAACGGATGGCTAGATGACGGGTGGAGTTTGGATGGAGAGATGGCATAGGATAGGTGGACGGATGATGGTATGTGATGAACAGATGGATGGCGGTCATTGGACCAATGATGAGTGAGAGATTATGGGCAGGGATGAGTGATGGATGGGTAGACAGTTGATGGGTGAACATGGATGGGCAAATGAGTGGCTCGTGCTGCCTTCTTTCTCCATAACCTCAGATAAATCAGAAAGAGAAAGCCCGTCTTGCTGCCCAGAAACCAGAAGCCATTGGAGAGGAACGCAGAGAGTAGTGGCTCCTAGTGACACCCAAGGGTTAAAGAGCTCTGTTGTGGGTAACCTGAACATTCAGATTGGGCAGCTGTCTCCCAGCTGTCCCCCTCCAGCTGTTCCTGGGAGTCAGACCTCTCTTTGTTTGCCCAGTTCTTAGCAACTGTTGCCTTTTCTGAAGGACAGCATGAACCAGCTGTCACCCACATGAGGAAAAGCAGAAAGGTTGGCTGGGCAGGGCGACACTTGCTACACAGGAGAAACTCGTCGCGTGGTTCTGGAGGGGGTCCCTTCAAGTCTTACATTGCTCCTTCCTCGGGGGCTCTGTTCCTGTAACCCAGGCTCCGTGACAAGGCCACCTGGCTGAAAACAAGGGTACCTTCCCAAAAAAAAAGCTCTGAATATAAACAAACACAGACCCTTTGGGCACCACATTTCAGAAACTTGTCTCCGGGAATGGCATCTCTGGGCAGGTGCAGGTGAGGGATGCTGTTGCTACCTACAATACGTATGGACTGGTGTGATCAGGAGGACCAAAGCTGGACTGGAAATTATCTTCTGGAGTGGAACCGTGTATAATAGCGATTGCTGATGGCTGACAGCTGCTTCCAGGGTCAAAAGGTAACGAATGGGGTGGGAACAGAACAAGACCCTACTGAACGCAAACGGTGAGGTGGGATGTGGGAAAGCTTGGGTCAGAGTCTTTCCTTTGTATGCCTTTGAGACTTCCTCTATGTCCCTGCCCCAAAACATTGTTAGATAAAGGGTCTGCAGAGATAGCTCAGTTGGCAAAGAGTTTACCTCACAAGCCTGAGGACCTGAGCCCAGGCCCCAGAACCCTTGTAAAAGCTCAGGCTTGGTGGCACATGCCTGAAATTCCAGCACTGGAGAAGGCAGAAACAGGAGGATCCCAGGGTGGGGGTGGGGGGTAAGGGCGTCACCAGCAAGCCAGTCTAGCCAAACCGGTTAGTCTCAGGCCCCAGAGTGACTTGTCTCAAAAAAACAAAAACAAAACAAAACAAAACAAAACAAAAACCAAAGTAGGGCCAGCAAGATGGCTCAAGGGATAAAGGCACCTATCACCAAGCCTAATGACTTGAGTTTAAACCCTAGAACACACACAGAAGGAGAGAATTGACTCAGATTGTGCTTAGATTTTGACATGGATGTGTCAGCCGCCTCCCCCACCCCACCACCACCACCACACACACACAGAAAAGAGGAATAAGAAGAAAAACCTGAAGTGATTCGCTCTTAAGGTATGACAGCCAAGGCTGACCTTCTGGTTTCCACATGCATGTGCACCTACATATACACACTTATCCACAAGCTCCATACACATGACCTGCGCATGCGCACGAGCCCACACACGCATTGTGAGTAATCAGCTTAGAAACTAAGCAAGGTCTGGCTTAGTTAGTACCGCCTGGGAAATACCAGGCACCATACATAAAGTAAAAAGTGAAGCCTGCCTCTTGTACCCAGAGCATCTTTTGCACAAAGACACCTGCATAATGAATATATCAAGGATGCGTGGGGGGGGTTGGGGGGGTAGGGGGGGTTGGGGGGGGTAGGGGGGTGCGAGGGTGGATAGAAGATGGAGTCAGGAGTCAGGAAAGGATGTGGGGTTGGGTAAGGGTGAGCATCTGGTGAGGATGGCAGGGGCTAAAGCAAGGCTAGTCTACAAAAGGATGTGTCACAAACTGCTGGTGCAAAACAAGTCACTCCAGTCTGTGCTCTCATTTACACACACACACACACACACACACACACACACACACACACACACACTCACACTAGCTTCCCACCAAGCTGCAGTCAGCTCAGTCCTGCCTCAGCCTCTCTGTACAGCCCAAATGCTCCTCCCCTGATCAGAGGCTCCCTCCTAGGGAGAATCTGTCCTGCATCTCCCCCCCTCACTCCCCAGCCCCTCACCCCCACCTCACCATTCCCCATCCCACCCCCACCCCATCCTCCCCTCAACCCCATCCCTAGAGCCCTTTCCTTACAAAGTGAAGCCTTCTCTCCAAGAGGTGGGGGAGGGGTGGCTCCTGAGATGCCAGAGGTAAAAAAAAAAAAAAAAAAACATGCGTCTGGGGAACGCGGAAACTGGCAAGGTTCTCAAGGCCCCTCCCCAGCTTTGTTAGACAAAGCAAACAACTGCAGAGGGAGGAGACTGATGGCGGTGTGGGCAGCAGGGTGGCCCTGAAGGAGACTCTGGGACCTTCCTGTAATTCTTTCAGAGCTCCATGGTTGCTGCTTCTCTGAGCATCTTGGTGGCCGGCTGCTTCTGAGTCAGCCCCACTTCTGTAAGTGACTCCTCACCCACACTCCTGTTGGTAACCATAATAAAAAAAAAAAATTCCATAGGCTCACCAAGCTGACTTTGGTACAGTCTTCACTTTGGTCGGGTGCGGCTTCCCTACCAACTGGTGTGAGTAGAGGTGGGTGTGTGTTTGGTCTCAAGCAACCAAGTCAGTAGTGAAGGGGACAGTCATACCCAAGGTGGATGAGTACGAAACCACTGGTCCAGAGTCCCTAAAGACTCTAGGTTTGTCACAAGCTGTGGGTCCCTAGGCAAAGGGATGCCAGCCAGATCTCTCTGTATTATGAGGGGACTATGCCACCAGGAGGAGAGATGGGTAATACTCCAACAGCTTAGGGACCAGTGGCAGGCCTTGCTGACTCTCCTTTAAAAAAAAAAAAATATATATATATATATATATATATTTTTTTTTTAAACTGCCTCTACTTCCCTTCCATCAACCTCTTAACCCTGGGTAAGAAGAGAAAGAAGGTTAGTAGGGATAGGGGGCGCAGACCCCATTAATTGGGTTCTTTTGGTGCAATGCCAATCTTCATCAACAGCAAACGCAGCAAGCCGTCTCCTCTGAGCAGCTGCATTGAACTGGTTCTGTACTATCTCCAAGCCACCACACTATCAGTCTCTGGTCTCTCCAAACTGCTACATGTCACATGCCAACACTGCACGCTGCACTTTCTTTCTCCGGGCTCTCCTATTTATCTCTGAGTCCTAGGCCACACCCCTCTCCATGCTGCAGGAGGCAGAGACCAAACCCTGCATGAGATAGTTATCAGCTATGGACAAACTAAAGCCCAAACTAAAAAAATCTCACACTTGGGATTAAAACAAAAACATTTTTATGTAACATAACCGAGTTTACAAATAAACCAAAACTTCCATTACACAGCCTCACAAAGAGTACATGGGAGTGTCCTATGATGCTGGCCTACAGAGCTGTCAGGGAGATGTATAGGACCTACAGGAAGTCTGCTTCCAGCCCTAAAGAAACCATGAAGTCACCAAGGAGGCCTTCTGCCTCTCTGTGCCTGTTTCCTTACCTGCCAAATGGAGACGGGGTCATCCACATGAACTATAAGAGGCCACAGTGGCATGGGGTCCTCTAGAGATAAGACATACTCAGCCCTGACCGAGCTGTTGGCCCCCTTTGCTTGGCCTTTCCTTATGGCAGTCCTCATCCACAGCTAGCTAGTGCATCCCTCACAAGCTACTGGATGTGATAGGTTATTTTTTTTATACATTGGAGCTAACGGACAGAGACCAGGGAAAACCTGAGGTACCTGGAGGAATCAGAGCATCTCTTCTGGGACTAGATCAACAGGAGGTTGAAAAGGAGGCACAATGGGCCCAGCCCACTACCAGGGGACATCTTACAAAAACCTACAACCACAGGTCCTGGACTTGCTGGGCGGCAGAGAGGAGACCCTTGGACCTCTTGAGCTGCCTGCGACTCTTACAGAGGTCCTTTCCAAAGAAAGGTCCACTTCCTACCCCTTGAGCACAAGAGCAATTGAGCACCCATACCTCCACATAAGTGCTGGGAGAAGAGACTCCTCACCCCTATCGGCCTACTCAGTCACCTAAGAAGATGACTTGCTCAGAGAGGGACTTTTGGCACACTACAACACCACACTGTGGAATTCTAGGCATTTACAAGACATTAAGCACTGTATTAGTAACTTTCTTGTTCCTGTAACAAAATCCCTGATGAAGACAACTTAAGAAAGGAAGGGTTGGGGGCTGGAGAGATGGCTCAGTGGTTAAGGGCACTGACTGCTCTTCCAGAGGTCCTGAGTTCAATTCCCAGCCACCACATGGTGGCTCACAACCATCTATAATGTGATCTGATGCCCTCTTCTAGCCTGAAAGTGTATATGCAGGGAGAGCACTATATACATAAGAAAGGAAGGGTTCGTTTTTGGTTTATATTTTCAAGGCCCAGATGTGGAAGGCACGTCCACAGAAGTATGAGGCAGGGGTCACATTGCAACCTACTAGGCAGCAATATCCTCCTGAAACACTTCCATCCTGGAGTGAGGCTCTTCAAGACACAGGAACTAAACAACTTATAAGTCTCAGGATGTCCCTGAAACTTACAAGACTCAGAAAGCCTTGGAGAAGGGAGTCGCTTTAAACAATAAAGCTTGCTAGGGAAAGATGAAGCTGACTTATCTGCCCGGCTGCCTTCAAGTTATTCAGAGAGATCCAGAGTTGCAGCTTTCAAGAGCTGTCATACACGCTGGGTGGGCTTTCTACGGCGCAGTTGCCTTTAAGTGGTCCCTGCCCCTGTAAGTAACCCTCACCCAACACTCCTGCAAGTAATCCAGATAAACTCATTGGTTCACAAAGCTGGACTTGGATGTGACTGTTTCTTAGCTCTGTCATTGGTGGCCCATCTTGGGAGAGCAGATGTTCACATGTACTACTACCTAGAAAGATCACATGACAATCCAGCCAGGAAACAGAAAGAGATGACTTCTGATGCTCAATTCATTCTCCCCTTTTTGTACGGTCAAGAACCCCATCCCATGGAATGGTGCTGCCCACATTTAGGATGGGTCTTCCCACCTCATCATGCCCAGGAACCTATCCCCTAGTGAGTCTGGATCCTGTCAAATTGACAATTAACATTAGCTATCATGAACATCTAACAGACAAGACCACAGGCAGGACCCACAGCAAAAGCATCGATAACCACGGCCTTGAGCACCCGAGTGCAGTGTCACCATTCCCATGTGCTGAGCGAATGCAGCTCTGGGGCCTTTCCCCCCCCCCACCCCCCAACAACAGTGGACCTGCCTTGGGGTGGCAGAGCATTCTACCCTCCATCACCATAAGACCTACTAGTATTGTTCTCTTCAAAAGGCAATTGCTGTTCATGCAGGCATCCCAAGGTAGCCTACTTAACCTCTGTGACATTACCATCCCAGCCTCAGAGCAAGAGGCTCTTCAAGGTAATGAGTACCCATTACAGGGCCATCAGGTCCAGGCCTGTCATCACAGCTATTTGGGAGTCTGAGGCAGCAGGATAGAAAGTTTAAAATCTGCCTAGACAGTGAAGTATGGTGGCAACACGCCTTTAAGCCCAGCACTCGGGAGGCGGAGGCAGGCGGATCGCTGTGAGTTCAAGGCCAGCCTGGTCTACAAAGTAAGTCCAGGACAGCCAAGGCTACACAGAGAAACCCTGTCTCAAATAAAACTAAATAAATAAATAAACAAACAAGCAAACAAATAAATATCTTCCTAGACTATAGAGCCTATCTGGAAAACTTGGCAAGACCTTGTCTCAAAATAAAAAAATTAAAAAGAGATAAAGATAAACCCCTAGCACCTGCCTAAAATCTCCCAGTGAGGGGCTGGGGTGTGGCTCAGTGGTAGAGCACCTGCCTAGAATCCCCCAGTGAGGGGCTGGGGTGTGGCTCAGTGGTAGAGCCCCTGCCTAGAATCCCCTAGTGAGGGACTGGGGTGTGGCTCAGTGGTAGAGCCCCTGCCTAGAATCCCCCAATGAGGGGCTGGGGTGTGGCTCAGTGGTAGAGCACCTGCCTAGAATCCCCCAATGAGGGGCTGGGGTGTGGCTCAGTGGTAGAGCACCTGCCTAGAATCCCCCAGTGAGGGGCTGAGGTGTGGCTCAGCAGTACTCATTTAAAATGTACAAGGACCTAGGTTCAATTCCCAGTGCCTCAAAACAAGAAAAAAAAGGGGTGGGGGGAAGAGAGAGGAGAGAGAGAGAGAGAGAGAGGAGAGAGAGAACATGGAGCCAGGTTATTAAGGCAAGCTTCCAATATCAGATTCTGCATTCCCATCCAAGTCCCTGGATACAGCCAAAGACTTGCTAACCTCAGCCCAGGGCAAACCTGGCTTTATGAGGAAGAAAACAGAATCTGTTTCTGCGGGCCATCAAGCTTCGCTTCAAATGAGGCCTCGTATTTTTACAAAAATGCTAATTTTGTTTTTCAACACTGCCTGGAAGGGAAGCAGCACAGAGCTTCAAAGCCTTTGCCAGGCTGGAGAGGAGGAAGGGGGTCGAGAAGGCTCCCAGCAGCAGCGGGAGCCAGCTCCCTTGGCTACATATGACTCGGCAGACAGCGTGTTTTTCCCATCACCTGAGGCCCAGAGCCAATTTGTGCAAAAACAAGCTGCAGAGATAGGCGGGTGGGAGGAAGCGAGACCACACAGATAACAGGAGACAGCTGTGGGAGCCACATTCAGGCCAGAGGCCGGGAGTTTTAATTAGAGCAGCAGAGAACAGAGCTACTGGGTGACACACCTGGCCGCCCTTCTGTTGGTTCAGGTAATGAGGCCCCAGCCAAAGGCCGCAATGTGTAAATGCTTCCTAATTACCACACTGCTTGGCCCCTAGGGCTCAGTCATGCTCTCTCTTGGGGTACCCTATCAAGCACCTGGGAAGGAACAGGATGGAGCCCCAGGGTGCCTCCACCTCCCTCCTAGAGCATCCCAGGGCTTCTGAGTGCCCTGGGAGCTGCAGTCTGAGGATGCTGGCACTCTAGCCAAGCAGTAACTGTCCTGCCTCACTGGAAGGGGGGAGGGTCTGCTGGGAGGGGGGAGGGTCTGCTGGGAGGGGGGAGGGTTTGCTGGGAGGGGGGAGGCTCTGCATGGCTTCTGATTGAGACACCCAGAAGGATGCACTGGATGCCACCTTGGAGTACTCACCTTGGGGGTACTTGCTAAGTGCAACTTGACCTCTGCACAGAGGGGTCACGGAAGGGGCTGGGGGTGGGGACATGGCATCCTGGCTCGAGCTCCAATTCGGACACTTGATGCTAGGCCTGGAGCAAGGGGCAAGAGCCTTCCCTAAACTGGGCCTTGGAGAGTTCTTTGGTATAGAACGGCCTCTGGCGACCTTCCTTCTGAGTATGGGTGTCTCAAAGACCACAGCAAGCTGCTTACCAGATAACTGAGGCACTGGGTAGGGCAGTGGATAACACCCTGAAGTGATCTCACGGTGGTACCAGAGCTTTCCTGAGTTGCTGAGTCACAGTGGGGATTGGCTGCAAGTACATTCGGCAGCAGGACCAGCCTCTGAGGAACCAAGAGAAAAGCTAGAGAGAAGCCCCCTGATGGTTGCCACCTGGCCACCCAGCCAAAGGCCTGAGCAAAGAGTGATGGCACCATTATAATGACAGAGGTGGTGATGGTGGCAGTTGTGATGGTAATGGCTTGATGGCATAATGGCAACAGATGATGACAGTAGTGATGGGGCTAGAGAGATAAGCTTAGCTGTTAAGAGTAACTACTGAAGCCAGGCGTGGTGGCGCACACCTATAATCCCAGCACTCAGGAGGCAGAGGCAGGCAGATCGCTGAGATTCAGGACAGCCTGGTCTACAGAGTGAGTTCCAGGACAGCCAGGGCTACACAGAGAAACCGTGTCTTGAAAAATCAACCAACCAACCAACCAAAGAATACTGCTCTTATATATAAAGACAAGAGTTGTACTCCCAAAACCCATGCTTGGGTGGCTCACCACCGCCTCTCACTCCAACTCGAGAGGATCCAACGCCTCTGACTTCCACAGGCACCTTCATTTGCACACACCCGAGTATATCATGTTGATGATGGTGACAGTGATGGTAACGGTGGGGCTGGTAACTGTGGTGATAATAGTGATGGTGATGGTAGGATGACAGGACTGATAGTAATGGCGGGGGTGGTAATAATGGTGATGAAAGTATTAAGAGCGATACTAAATGCTGATAATGACGATGGTGGTGATGGTGACAAAAATACACATATATACGTTGCTGTCACACCCTTCTAGAAATTCTCACAGTGTGCGTAACTCTCTCTAAAGACATTTTAGTACACCCGAAGTTGTGGCTCGGTGACTGTGCACACATGGGCACACGCATCCTTATCTAACCCTACACCATTACTGGGGCCTCTTTCAGGCCCCCAGTACCCATCAGGGCACATGGAGGTCACCTCAGGATATAGGGACCCCACAGACTGAGCGTTCTAAGGATGCTGCCAGCAGCAGGTGCCCAGACTGTACAGTGGCCTCATCCCTATACAGGTGAGGGAAGGAGAAGGTGACATGACCTGTCATCACCGGGAGACTGGCACGCTGGCTCTGTTTCTAACATGTTGTGCTGCCTCTGGCAAAGAACAAGAAAAGAAGCAGAAGCCACACAGTTCGTTTCCTGTGCAAAAGCCCAGAGAACCTTCAATAGGAACCAACTAGAAACACAACTGTCCTAGACCTTATCAACTAAGCATCAACTTGTGTGTGTGTGTATGTGTGTGAATGTGTGTGTATGTGTGTATGTATGTGTATGTATGTGTATGTGTGTATATGCATGTGTGTATGTGTATATGTATGTGTATGTGTGTATATGTGTGTATGTATGTGTATGTGTGTATATATGTGTGTATATATGTGTGTGTATGTATGCATGTGTGCATGTGTGTATGTGTGTATGTATATGTACATATGTGTTTGTGTATGTGTGTATATGTGCGTGTGTATGTGTGTGTGTGTACGTGCAGGTGAAAATGTATGAGTACACAGGTGTATGTACACCTATGGAGGCCCACAGTAACTTCAGCCGCTGTTCTTCAGCTTCTGGCCATCTTGCTCCCCTGTCTGGCTTGGGACTGACCAATTAGGCCAGGCTGGCCAGCTGCCCCAGA
Source organism: Acomys minous (assembly GCF_964271855.1). Lineage (NCBI taxonomy): Eukaryota > Metazoa > Chordata > Mammalia > Rodentia > Muridae > Acomys > Acomys minous. Next base: position 70,089,071 of record NC_140498.1, on the reverse strand, counting down.
GAGTCCCTTGTGCCGACACCCCGCCTCTGCAGGGGTTACAGGCCTGTGCCACTGTGCCCACCGTCTTTAGGTAGGTTCTAGACATTGAACTCAGAAGCCTTTTAGCAAATGAACCATCTCGAGAGTCCCAGCAGCCTCTTCCAAATAAAAAGGTTTAATTCGACATCACCTTTCCCCTTTCCAAACAAGTATCTTTGACACAGCTTAGGAGAACTCCGAGATAAACTGACAAGAGCAAAGTTGCTCAGCCCTTGACAGTGAGTTGGTCTTAAACCTGAATCTGGAAGGAGAGGCTATTAGGAAAGGCCGTGTGCTCACCCTGCAAGCAGACCCATAGCAAAGGGTATTGTTCATTCCACCCGTGTGGGGAGAATCGAGGCCCCAGGCCAGGACCCAAAGCCTGCAGTCACGGGACTACCTCTGCCAAACCGCAGCGAGACAGACAGAGCTGCTAAACCTGGCTTCAGGAACACAGGGGAACACAAGGGAAGGCAGTTCTGGAAGCTACACAGAGCGGCATCATGTGAGAGATCGGGAGTTGAAAGCTCCCTGCCTTGTCCCCTCAGGACCACTTCCCGGAGCCAGCTCCTGGCCAGGAACCAGAGTCTACTGTGTGCATAGGAAAAGTGAGTTTCCCTCTGTGGAAAACAATAGCCCTGAAGCAGACACACACACACACACACACACACACACACACACACACACACACCATTTGCGAAGCCCTCCTTCCCAGGCCAGCTTAGCAAAGAGGTGTCATTAACCCAGCCAGCCATCTGCTTCCTCGGATTCTTGGTCACTTGGCTGGAGATCCCACAAATCTAGAGTGTTGTTATGAGTGACCTGCCCCGGCTGTAAATGACCAGACAGAGCAGGGCTTGATGCCGACGGCATTATGACAAGGAGAGGAGCTCGGGAAGCCAGCCCAGCTGAAATCAGCCACACACCCACAGCGTGTCCACAAAGAGTGAGTTAGGCCGGGTAGTCAGGAAGCTGAGGCAGGAGGATGACAAGTTCAAGGCTTACCTGAGCTGTATGAGGCGACTGTGTGTCAAAAAGGGGCTGGGGAGATTGTTCAGTGGAAAAAGTGCTTGGTGTGCAAGCACAAGGACCTGAGTTCAAATCCCAGAACCCACAGATTATAAATACCTGAGTTCAAGCAGGGACAGTGATAAGTCCACAACGAGGCCCCACTCACAGATGAAGAACTGCAGCAGATGGCTGCCAAGAGAGGGAGAATTGGGCTTCCCCAGGGATGAGGCCCCAACAGGTTATCCAATCCTAAGTGGACACCCTCAAACATATGTACATATGAGTAACACTAAACGGACTCCATAGGGGGTGTGTCTATAAGTGTGTGTGTGTGTGTGTGTGTGTGTGTGTGTGTGTGTGAGAGAGAGAGAGAGAGAGAGAGAGAGAGAGAGAGTAATAAATACAGAAGTATTAGGGTGTGTGTGAAATAAATACCAAAAAAATCATTAGGCATATGCATAAAATAAATACAGAAGAAGCACTAGGGTGAGTGTGTGTGTGTGTGTGTGTGTGTGTGTGTGTGTGTGTGTGTGTGTGTAAAATAAATACAGAAGAAGCACTCAGGACCCCCAGAGGGAACTGGGGAGGGAGGAGTTTGAGGTAGTCTGGATCATATGAGACCTTGCCTCAAAAATTATATATATTTTGTGTGTGTGTGTGTGTGTCTACATAAACCCACAAAGGCCAATGTGCCAATGTGACTGCTTTCTGTCAGTGTTTGAATGTGAAATGCTGCTTACAAGCTCATGTGTCCCAACTTTTGTTTGAATTTTTATTAAGTGTTCACATTAATTAATTAGTTAGTTAATTGATTAATTAATTATGTGTGTGTGTACATGTCAGAGTGCAAGTTTCAGGAACTGTTTCTCTCCTTCCACTGGGTGAGTACTGGAGATTGAACTTAGGCCACCAGCCTTGGCAGTAAGCCCTCGCTGAGCCAGCTTGCCAGCCATGGCTTCAGACTATAGCTGAAAATGTGCCTTGAACTTATGATCCTCCTGCCTCTGCCTTCAAGTGTTGGGATTAGAGGTACGCACCACTGTGCCTGGTTTACGCAAAACTTCACACTTACAGAGCATACTCTTTATCCATCAAACTATCTCCAAGCTCCTGCTCTTGTTTGGTTGTTTGGCTTTTGGTTTTGGTTTGTTGTTGTTGTTGTTTTTTGAGGGGGGGGCTTTTTTGTTGTTGTTGTTTCTATTTTGTTTTTGTTTTTTGAGTCAGGGCCTTGCTTATGTAGATCTGAACTCCAAAGCAATCCTCCTGCCTCAGCCTCCTGAGTGTTGAGAGTACAGGCATACACCACCACACCCAGATAAAACTTTCTGGGTTTTCCTGACCATTTATACAATGAACCTCACAAACACAACACTGGATTCTTCCTGGCTCACAAATGTCTCTCCCTGGAGTAACAACAACTGTCTTCCCACTCTGCTTTTCATACTGTTTCAAAGAAGGCAAGGCAGGCCCTGGCATATGATGGGACATTCCAGGCCCTGGCATATGGAAGACGACGGGACATTCAGCCACGTGTTCAGCGCAAAAGACAGCACTACTGTATCTTTATACAAGCTTGAGCGTGTGAAAGCTATGACTCCAGACCCATATTTGAGAGAGACGGCTCAACTCTTCCCCCCCACCACCACAGGACCAGGGGCACAGTTCCTGAACTGGTCCAGATGGCCACACAGACCTGCATGGTGGAAGCTGCCCCCTCCTCCTGGGCCCACGAGAGGCACCTGCTTCCACCTTGACAGGATGCTTCAGCATGCCCAGGGCTCCCAGCCTGATTCAGCCAGGAGGGTAGCGTGTAAGCCAACCGTGCCTACCTCCTCTCGTTGTCATCCAGGTGCGAGAAGAGCACATTCTTGGAAATGGCCTTAGCCAGTGCGGTCATGGTCTTGTAGTCCTTGGGAATGACCTGCAGAGAAGACAAGGACCAGACCTTTTAGCCCTGGGGACAGAGCTAGCTTCCTAAGCGTCTGTTAGGAACTAAGGAAAGGATCCAGTTTGGAGCCACTATGCTGCTGACCCCACGGGGACTAGTATCAGGCCATGCTCTAAGAACAGTGGGAAATGCCATGTATATCTTACTTTAAATCTTTTACATTACATTACATTTATTTATTTATTTATTTATTCATGTGCCATAGTGTTCATGCAGAGGTCAGAGATCAACCTGGCGAAGGCAGTCCTCTCTTTCCACCATGTGAGTTTTAGGAATCCAATTCAAGTTACTAGGTTTGGTAGCAAGCATGTTTGCCCTCCGAGCCGTCTAGCCATCCCACTTTTAGATTTTTTTTAAAAAATAAATAAAAAGCAAGCAAATGGAGTAGTCCAGTAAGAGGCTTGGGCACAGTCTATTCTAGAGTCTAGAACTGTTTTGGGCCTGTGGCCTGTTGGAACTTTAGAGACACCTAAAAGGTGCCAGAGGACAGCCAGTACCTTTTGTTGATCTTTTGGTTGCTGTCTTTACTTTCACTGAATGTGTAGAAAGATGATAAGCAGTTGTTTAAACATTAAAAGGCTGGGTTTATAGCTCAGTAATATAGTGAGGGGCTGGGGTGTGGCTCAGTGGTAGAGCCCCTGCCTAGAATCCCCCAGTGAGGGGCTGGGGTGTGGCTCAGTGGTAGAGCACCTGCCTAGAATCCCCCAGTGAGGGGCTGGGGTGTGGCTCAATGGTAGAGCCCCTGCCTAGAATCCCCCAGTGAGGGGCTGGGGTGTGGCTCAGTGGTAGAGCACCTGCCTAGAATCCTCCAGTGAGGGGCTGGAGTGTGGCTCAGTGGTAGAGCACCTGCCTAGAATCCTCCAGTGAGGGGCTGGAGTGTGGCTCAGTGGTAAAGCCCCTGCCTAGAATCCCCCAGTGAGGGGCTGGGGTGTGGCTCAGTGGTAGAGCCCCTGCCTAGAATCCCCCAGTGAGGGGCTGGGGTGTGGCTCAGTGGTAGAGCACCTGCCTAGAATCCTCCAGTGAGGGGCTGGAGTGTGGCTCAGTGGTAAAGCCCCTGCCTAGAATCCCCCAGTGAGGGGCTGGGGTGTGGCTCAGTGGTAGAGCCCCTGCCTAGAATCTCCCAGTGAGGGGCTGGGGTGTGGCTCAGTGGTAGAGCCCCTGCCTAGAATCCCCCAGTGAGGGGCTGGGGTGTGGCTCAGTGGTAGAGCCCCTGCCTAGAATCCCCCAGTGAGGGGCTGGGGGTGTGGCTCAGTGGTAGAGCCCCTGCCTAGAATCCCCTAGTGAGGGGCTGGCGTGTGGCTCAGTGGTAGAGCACCTGCCTAGAATCCCCCAGTGAGGGGCTGGGGTGTGGCTCAGTGGTAGAGCCCCTGCCTAGAATCCCCCAGTGAGAAGCTGGGGTGTGGCTCAGTGGTAGAGCCCCTGCCTAGAATCCCCCAGTGAGGGGCTGGGGGTGTGGCTCAGTGGTAAAGCACCTGCCTAGAATCCTCCAGTGAGGGGCTGGAGTGTGGCTCAGTGGTAAAGCCCCTGCCTAGAATCCCCCAGTGAGGGGCTGGGGTGTAGCTCAGTGGTAGAGCACCTGCCTAGAATCCCCCAGTGAGGGACTGCGGTGTGACTCAGTGGTATAGCACCTGCCTAGAATCCCCCAGTGAGGGGCTGGGGTGTGGCTCAGTGGTAGAGCACCTGCCTAGAATCCCCCAGTGAGAAGCTGGGGTGTGGCTCAGTGGTAGATCCCTTCCTCACATGTGTGAGGCCCTGTGTTCTATACCCAGTATCATAAGTCAAAACAAAACCAGACCAAAACTGCAACAAGTATGCTTCACTGATGTAAGATGTTAGTCCGAGGGACATGAGTACAGGTTATACGCTTACAATTCTTCTGTAAAAACGAGCTATTCTCAACACCTTAAAAAGAAAAAGAAAAAAAAGGCTGCTAGAATTTGAGTAGCTTTTGAGAGAACCTCAGTCCAGTTTGTCAGAGATGTTTCTATAAGGAATGTGTACATGGGCTCTGAGGTCTAATATTGCCTTGAGCCTGAGCAGCCAGAACTGGATGGAGGTTTTCTGGGACCTAATAAATCTCCCTGTGGCACCACAAGGAAATCTTTGCATTTTCCATTTCTGCTCAAGGTATCCCATTTTACCCAGACATGTACCTGAAGCTCCTATGAAATAGATCTTGGGTTCCCAGTGTATATCATGGCTCAGGCAGTTGTTGGACACTGGACACCTCTCCTGAACCCCTGACCTTTGGTGGTGCCACTCACCCCTTGACTTCTTTTCCCATTCACACTGTATCCATGTTGCCTTGGGTAGCGTTCCAAGTAAAGGTCCTTAAACTACTATTTTATGTTTCTAATGTTGGTCATCAAACCAGAGTCTTACCTATGCTAGGTGAGGTTCTATCATTGAACCACACCCCAGCCCCTCATTAAGGATTCTAGGCTGAGCCGGGCGTGGTGGCGCATGCCTTTAATCCCAGCACTCGGGAGGCAGAGGCGGGCGGATCACTGTGAGTTCGAGGCCAGCCTGGTCGACAAAGTGAGTCCAGGACAGCCAAGGCTACAGAGAGACCCTGTCTCGAAAAACCAAAAAAAAAAAAAAAAAAAGGATTTTAGGCTGATGCTCTACCACTGAGACACACCCAAAGTCCCTCACTGGGGGATTCTAGGCAGGGGCTCTACCACTGAGCCACACCCCCAGCCCCTCACTGGGGGATTCTAGGCAGGGGCTCTACCACTGAGCCACACACCCCAGCCCCTCACTAGGGGATTCTAGGTAGGTGCTCTACCACTGAGCCACACCCCAGCCCCTCACTGGAGGATTCTAGGCAGGTGCTCTACCACTGAGCCACACCCCAGCCCCTCACTGGGGGATTCTAGGTAGGTGCTCTACCACTGAGCCACACCCCAGCCCCTCACTGGGGGATTCTAGGCAGGTGCTCTACCACTGAGCCACACCCCAGCCCCTCACTGGGGGATTCTAGGTAGGTGCTCTACCACTGAGCCACACCCCAGCCCCTCACTGGGGGATTCTAGGCAGGTGCTCTACCACTGAGCCACACCCCAGCCCCTCACTAGGGGATTCTAGGCAGGTGCTCTACATTATGCCATGACCCTTACCCATTGAGTTTTGGGAGCCCTACTGGATCCATGATGGATAAGTGTCATCCATGTTTTAATCTGATCCCTTTAGCTTTCTTGGATGACCTTCTCCTGTCCCAGGTGACATTCAGTGTCCTATCACTTTGGTCTCCTCTAATCTGTGACATATCTCACAGATGCCTGTTTTGTTGTTTGGTTTGGTGTTTTGAGACAGAGTTTCACTGTGTAGCCTTGGCTAGCCCACACTCACTTTGAAGACCAGGCTATCCTCGAATTGGCTATCCCACACTCACTTTGAAGACCAGGCTATCCTCGAACTCACAATGAGCTACCCACCCCTGCCTCCCAAGTGCTGGGATTGCAGGCATGTACCACCACACCTGGCTCAGTTGTCTGCTTTTGATGGACTCGGAACTGTGCCCCACAAAGCACTGTCTGCATACAGCCCTGTCTTCAGGACTGTCTGAAGCTTTGCACAAAGTTAAAGTATAGCTGTAGGAATGGGGAAGGTGACCACAGAGGGGAAGATCTCTGAAGAGGTTTTGCTGATGTTGTTTTGTTTTGATCTTGCTATGTAGCTCAGGCTGGCCTCGATCATGGGCATGTGTTACTGTTGTCCATCGTCTGGTGGTGGCCTGGCTTCTGTGTCCAGCGGGCTGGCTCAAGCACTGCTTGCTTCCAGACGAGAACAGATGGACCTCAAGAGCAAAGGGCCTGTTTCTCATTCAGGGGCAGCTTAAAGCGCTCAGGCTGTGGCTCCTGGTCTCACTAGGGGAGGTGAAAATGAGTTTTCCACCAGGTGTTACAGTTAGTTCTTTTAGAATAAGATTGCTAGTATCAGACAGCGGTGGAAACTCGGAAGTTCCAAAAGCCTGTGAAGGTACCAAACATGTTAGAGCTCTCCGTTAAGCTGTCGTGCTAAGCACAGCAGAGGGTGTTGGCAGACACCCGACACTGGCCAGGAGACGCACACCCCGCAGGTGCTTCACCGGCAGTCAGCACTGCGCTAGCAGGCAGCGATGGAGTGTGCTTCAGCAACTGCCAAGGCATCTTCCCCATCACTGCCTGACTGGCGGGGAGCCCTCCCTTTCCCAGAATAAATGGAGTCTCAGACAGTCATGATGGAGGGATGGTGCAAGCAAGAGGGAGCATTTATTTCATGAATCAAGGCTTGTATAGAGATCATGGACAGTGGGAGGGGTTTCGAGGGTGAATGTGATTCGCTGGGGCTAGAGATCCTAGGGAGATTTGATTTACATGCAGTGGTACAGCACGTTTACATGCAGTAGCATGGGGTCCTATCACAAGAAGGAAAATACAGTACTTAATTATCCTGTGGGTGGGGGAAGAACTTCTGGGTAAGATTAAAGTTCATTTGCTGAAAGCTAAGATCTCCTTAACAAGGGTAGGTATTTCCAGAAACCTCCAGGTGCTTGCTGAACAGGTTTCTTATCAAGAAAGGGCTGGGATTGTAGTCTAACTACTGGCTATGTGACACTCTTTTATTTTTCTCCTTTAATAATTTATTCTTGTTACATCTCAATGGTTATCCCATCCCTTGTATCCTCCCATTCTTCCCTCCCTCCCATTTTCCCCTTATTCCCCTCCCCTATGACTGTTCCTGAGGGGGATTACCTCCCCCTGTATATGTTCATAGGGTATCAAGTCTCTTCTTGGTAACCTGCTGTCCTTCTTCTGAGTGCCACCAGGTCTCCCCCTCCAGGGGACATGGTCAAAGGTGAGGCACCAGAGTATGTGAGAAAGTAATATCCCACTCTCCACTCTACTGTGGAGAGTGTTCTGTCCATTGGCTAGATCTGAGTAGGGGCTTAAGGTTTACCACCTGTATTGTCCTTGGCTGGTGCCTTAGTTTGAGCGGGACCCCTATGCCCAAATCTGCCTATCATAATGTTCTACTTGCAGGCTTCTAGGACCCTCTGGATCCTTCTACTTTGCCATTCTCCCATGATTCTCTCATCTAGAGTCCCACTAGAATGTTCTCCCCTCTGTCTCAGTTTCCTGGTAAGTGGTGACACTCTTAAGAGTTTCTAGGGTTCAGGTAGAGAGGAGAACCCACTGAGAAAGAGAGTCCATCACTGTATTCTGAGCTCAGAGGCTATCCAGAAGCACTAGACATCCACCTTCCCTGAAGAGCCCCACACATCACCATACCTAGCAGCTTCCTAATTGATTTCACCATAATGCCAATATTAGTTTTTATCATCTACTTATCCAGTATTAAATCCTGGGAAGAAGACAGCAGTGGCGATTTAGAGGCTGCCATGGTTTTTTTTTTTTTTTCAAAATAAGAAACATTCTATATGCTGATAAGAGTGACAGATGCAACTCGGCAGCGGTGGCGCACGCCTTTAATCCCAGCACTGAGGAGGCAGAGGCAGGTGGATCTCTGTGAGTTCGAGGCCAGCCTGGTCTACAAAGAGAGTCCAGGATAGCCAAGGCCACACAGAGAAACCCTGTCTCAAAAAAACAAAACAAACAAACAAAAAGAATGACATATGCAGAAGCCTGTGATGACCATCAGCACCTAAAATGCTAAGACGATGTACATGTGCAACAGTTGTGCTGTGCCTTCCAAATTCCTGTGTGAGGGCCCCCAAAGTACCCTTGTGGGGGGATTTGCAAGCCAGGCATGTGGGAGTGGTTGGGTTGGTGAGGTGTAAGGGTGGAGTCTGGGCTTCGGCTTCATAGCTTAGTGCCATTAGTAGAGACTACAGGGCATGTAGCAGGACAGAACTGCAACCTGTCTTGTCCTGAAGAACCCCATCTCTCTTCTCTCCATGCTTGTTCAAGTCCTAAGACTATAGGGAAACTGCTGCGATCACACACACACACACACACACACACACATACACGAGCCATATTAAACACTGCTTGGTTCTCTCTCTCTCTCTCTCTCTCTCTCTCTCTCTCTCTCTCTCTCTCTCTCACACACACACACACACACACACACACACACACACACACACACGAGCCACATTAAACACTGCTCGGCTCATAGTGCCAGATACTATTGTGACAATAATCTCATCCATAACCAAATCTCCCATTCCATGTGACCACCATGATCTAGCCAGACAGGAAATCAGATCCTCAGGGCTAACAGAGACATCCAGGTGTATGTCTGTAAATGCGCTGTGGTTCTTTACCTTCCTCACGTAGGAGACAGCATCTTCTTCAGTGTAGACCTCGGCGCTCACACCACCCCGCCGGCGGCGCGCCTTTACCACAGGGTTTGGAGGTGTTGGGGAGATCTCTTCATCATGGGAATCAGACTGCGAGTTGGACTTCTGCCGAGCCAGGATCTGCCTGTTTTCCTCCTGTAAGAAGAAAAGGAAGGTGAGAAATTGGCTGTCATCTGAGTATGGTAGCTAAGACCTGTCACACCAGCTATTCGGGAGGCTGAGGCAGTAGGATCAGAATTTTCCGAGACTACCCTGGACTGAAGGTAAGGGCCTTGTCTCAAAATAAAAGTCAGAAGAGAGTTGGGGATGTAGTTCAATGGTAGAGCACCTGCCTAGAATCCTCCAGTGAGAGGCTGGGGTGTGGCTCAGTGGTAGAGCACCTGCCTAGAATCCTCCAGTGAGGGGTTGGGGTGTGTGGCTCAGTGGTAGAGCACCTGCCTAGAATCCCCCAGTGAGGGGCTGGGGTGTGACTCAGAGGTAGAGCACCTGCCTAGAATCCCCCAGTGAGGGGCTGGGGTGTGGCTCAGTGGTAGAGCACCTGCCTAGAATCCCCCAGTGAGGGGCTGGGGTGTGGCTCAGTAGCAGAGCACCTGCCTAGAATCTCCCAGTGAGGGGCTGGGGTGTAGCTCGGTGGTAGAGCCCCTGCCTAGAATCTCCCAGTGAGGGGCTGGGGTGTGTGGCTCAGTGGTAGAGCACCTGCCTAGAATCCCCCAATGAGGGGCTGAGGTGTGTCTCAGTGGTAGAACACCTGTCAAGAATCCTCTAGTGAGGGCCTGGGGTGTGGCTCAGTGGCAGAGTTCTTAACTAGAATTGTCCCAGTAAGGGGTAGAGTCACAGTTCTGTATTAGATCATTGGCTTAGCATATCCAAAGCCCTGTACCAGGTATCTCCAAGACAAGAAAAGACAAGACCACACCAGAAACAGCTGTCAGAGGGTACCCTAGCCTGAGAGGCCTGTACATGGAGACAGGGTCCCCAGGGTCTTCCAGATGAAGTAAGCAACTCACAGCTCACCTGCAAGCTCCTCTTCATCATCATCATCCCTGGAGGACCGCCCTCCCTCAGATCCCATGATGCCTCCACTCTTACAGGTCTTAGTGGTGAAAATAATCACTTCAGAGGCCAGCTATGAGGTTATCCTCTCTCTCTATCATCCGTCTAGACAATGGCCCCTCCGCTTCCTGCTCTTAACTGGGCAACTCGGACAGCCCTAATGTTCGCCCCAGACTCTCATTTCTACATTGAGAAAGTGTGTTCCTGAGCCTGATCCTGGTGCCTAATGCCAACCTCCCATATTCTGAGGCCACCACTATATATCCAATACTCTGGGGGGGGGTGCTCTACCCACCCCATACCTTGGTTATCAATCCAGAGTCAACAGGACCTATCTGTGGTACTTTACTCCCACCACCTGACCAGTCACTGCTCCCTCTGATGGTTTCTCTGCCCCAGGGCCTTTGTCCTTGCTGTTATGGCATCCTGGCATGCTCAAAGCTCCATGTGGTCCCCCCCTCCCGTCCTGAGGTCTGCCCAGCAATACTTAAACTGCAGTGACCTACTGTCACTGGTGTTCCCTCTCCAAATTCATATCTACCTCAAACCTCACCAGGAAAAGACATTTCTTCACAAAAATGTGTCTAAGGGTAATCATTAGACAAGATCATAGGCGATTTGGACAGACCCCCCCCACACACACAAATCGAACAGGAATGCATTTGTAAGATAATCAACACAGACACAGGAGAGACCACAAGATCAAGGTAGAGACTGGAGTAACGCACCTACAAGTCCATACTATGGGCCATCAGAGCCCAGGATGGCAAGAAGGATCCTCCCAGGCTCCTGCATGGAACAAAGCTTTGTGATGCCTATCCTCAGAGTCCGCTGGCCGCCACAGCCCTACGGCTGCCTCAGAGAGTCAGCACTTGCTTAGGAAAATTCCGGAGCAAGTGTTAGAGAGCTGGACCCTCTCCCCCTACCCCCAGGTAGCCCATGGAGGCCCAGAAAACTGGTTTCTGCTCAGGCTGTGGTCTGGTCTTCTTTGTGTGTGCCAGCCCCGCCAGGATCTCAATAGTGGTCACCCTCCCCTGGACCTCCAGAGAGGCGTCCCAGCTGTGGGAGGTGCTCAACCTGAGTAGAGGCCAGAGAAGGTTGGCCACCCGCTCTACCCATTCACGCCCATGCCCTTACCTCCTGGACTCAGGGCTCTATTAAAGCCCCAGCCGGAGCGTCTCCCCCACAACACCTTGAGTGGCTCCCCTCCCAGCATCCACATCCAGCTTAGCCAAGGGTCTTCCTGGTAGGGCAAGATGACTTTTTTTCTCTCTCTCTCTCTCTCTTCTTAGAGAGAGCTGAGGTCATCCTATAACCCATGGTGTCACCTCCCATCTTCTATCCACTGCAGTCTGGAAATAGTAAATGGAACTTTCTAAAAACGAAGAGCTTATGAGGGTTTTTGTTTTTGTTTTTGTTTTTGTTTTGCTTTGATTTGCTTCATTTGATCACTTTTCAGTGCTAACAATGGAGCCCCGGGGCTTTGACACATGCTAAGTAAGCTAAGTACCACTGAGTCACGCTCCAGCCGTTCCCTAGGCAGGTGTCCGAGCCACCAAGCCATGCCGCTAGTCTTGTGTTTGCTAGCTACATGTGCCGCTAGCTACATTGCCCACGCTGGTCTTGAACTCACAATCCTCCAGCCTCAGCCTCGGGAAAACCTGGGATTACAACCTTCATGACACCTCTTAGCTCCCAGGAGAGCCCCCCAACCAAGAGCCCTTCCTGTACCACCAGCATGATGGAACCTTCTCCCTGGCTGAGGCTTATGGATTCCTCCCCCACAATGGGTCACTGGTGGGTGTGGAACGTAGATGGACTGGCTGCCTCCCCAGGGATGCCTTCTAATAAATAGCCCCAGACAGAGCCTTCCAAGAGCAAAACTGAGACCATGATTCCGAGGATGCCCATCTTCAGGTGCACAGTCTGTAGGATCCTGGAAAATGAACGGAAATACCAGGCAAAGCCAAGGCTGGGTCCCTCCCTGTGACCCTGAATCACCTGCCATGGCTTAGAAGAGAAAAAAAAAGTCCTTTTAAACACGCAGACCAAAGAAAGAGGCTGGCTGTGAGAGAACGCAAGGTGCCTTAGCTTCTTGCGGGCTATGAGGTTTGTACCAAGCCAGGCTGTTTTTATAGGCCTGTAAAAATTGAGAGCCAGGGCCAGGCGCATGGTTCAGATAGGATGAGTGCTTTCAGAAGGCCCTGGGTTCTAACCCCGGCGCCACATAAAACAGTGTACCTGTCATCTCAGTACTCAGAAGGTAAAGGAGGAAGGATCAGGAGTTAAAAGACAGCCTCGGCTACATAGCACAGCTTGCAATATATGTGAGATCCTGTCTTAAAAAAAAAAGTGGAAAATTCTGCTGCCTGCCAGCTGACCTTTCCTGGGAGTCGGAGCATAAGAGGCCTTGCCCACAGACCTGAGGCAGGCATGACTGCCCAGGAGATGCCCAGTGTCAGCAAAGCCCACCAGCATTGTCTAAAACTCCAAACCTCCCCTTTTTCTCATGTGACAGCTGGGGCCCACTCCTCACAGGGGCGGGTGCAACAGGCTACCTGCCGCTCTAACCAAAGAGCCCACATCTCCACCTCCCAGCAGGCTCAGGAAATGGGGCCTCATCACAGCGGCTGGCCGAATCTCAAAATCAGTGGATCCTGAACACCCAGCCAGGAAACCACAAAGAACGCCAGTGCGAGTTCTACAAAGCTGTTTAAAAATATCTTTTACAGAATTTCCCGGCAAGAAGACAGCAGGTGGGAGAGGCAACCTCCCCTCCCTCCAGACACTCCACTCTTAACGATAGTACATTAAATATGCGCATATATAAATCCACACCACGGAGGAGAATGGGAGAGACGCCATCAAAAAGTTTCAGAAGATTGCTGGGGGAAAAAAAAAAAGACAGCCAACCCAGGAGTGGGATCCAGGACAGACATGGGCTTCCGTAACTTCAGGAAAGGAGTGGTGTGCCCTGCAGAACCCCCTGGAACACAGTGGAGCCCAGAGAAGACCCCAAATGAGGCAGGTAGAATCAAAACCCACAGCCTGGGCTGGCCCTGAACTGGGCCAGCAGCACCACAGGCTCTCACTGTTTTCCTTGGCTTAGCTTTTATTATGGCAATGTTCGCGATCACACAAAAGTATGACTCACCAAACACCCAGAGCCCAGATCTACCCCAGATCAAAAGAGATCCACTCCACCACCACCACCACCACCACCCCCAGTCACACCTGCGCAAAGACAACCTGAGAGCACTGCCGCGCAATTTGAAGGAACAACCAATCGCGTTCATTAGGAAAATGAAAAATCTGCTTGCCAGTTTGTGGCTATAAATAGCATATTCCAAAAATGATGATTCCACCACCACACACCCCAAAGTCAGACTTCGTGAGGAAGGATGGTTTTATCTCCAGTGGGGCAGAGATTGATGTCCCGGGACCCTAAGCAACACAATGTCTCATGGGTGGTCCTTCCATGCTCCTGAGAGCCCAGCTCTGAATGAACCCAGGACCCTCATCTCCCACTACACTGGAAGGTGGAGGCACAGTCTGGGGAAAAACAAAAACAAAAACAAGTGTGCTGGGGACTGAACTCAGGCCTTACACACAGTGGATAAATGTTCTACCACAGAGCTATATCCTGACCTAGAAAGCATTTTGATGGTCTAATTAAAGGGCATCAACTTTAAGAGTTTGAATAAAGTAGAAACAACAGTAACAATAACAACAACAAAAACAAAACAAAACAAAACAAGAACAAGAACAAGAAAACCCAGCTTGAGTCAAGCCTGGTAGAGCATGCTTGCCCATCATCCCAGCGTTGGGGAGGCTGAGGCAGAAAGACCAGGAGCTTGCGGACAATCTGAGCTACATAGCAAAACCCTATCTCAAGAAGCAAACAACATGCCGGGTGTGGTGGCGCACGCCTTTAATCCCAGCACTCAGGAGGCAAAGGCAGGAGGATCACTGTGAGTTCGAGGCCAGCCTGGTCTACAAAGCGAGTCCAGGACAGCCAAGGCTACATAGAGAAACCCTGACTCAAAAAAACAAAAAAAGAAGAAGAAGAAGAAGAAGAAGAAGAAGAAGAAGAAGAAGAAGAAGAAGAAGAAGAAGAAAAGAGGGCCGAGAACGTATCTCTGTGGGCTGTGTGTTCCACTTAGCATGCGCGCATGAAGCCCTGGCTTTAATACCCAGCACCTCATAAGGAGAAAGCAGGGGCACACACCTATAATCCTAGCCCTCCAGAGGGGCAGTCGGTTCTGCATTGTGAGTTGTAGAACAGCCAGGGGTATGTGGTGAGACACTGTCTCAAAATTGAAAAGCAAATAAAAGGGACGAACGAAAAAAAAAAATACACAGATACAGACAGGGCCTCTAAGAGCAAGTTATATTCTTGTAGGAAACATCTGGATTACAAGACACTCTAACCCTCCCTACCTCCACCATACTCTGCCATGTCTCTGAGCACAGCTGGGACAGAAGCTTCCGCCCATGCCCAGGGGATGCATGATGGACCTCCAAGGACACCAATGGGAGGCTGACTCACCAGCGTGGGAGTTTGAGCACAGCCCTCAGCATTACCGGCTGACTCACTCCTATAAGGTCTCATGGTCTGTGCCCTCTCTCTGTGTCCCACTCAGATCCCCTGGGCTGGAGCTTCAGGGGGGAGCCGAGTATGCTCCACTGCCACTGGCTACCTCATCTCACTCAGAACCTGGTGCTCTGGAACCTCAGGCCAGCAGCATCACACTGTCCTGTTGCCTTGACAACCAGCCTCAGCATCTCTTGAGATGGGTGCCGTTCTCTTATATCTCTCCCCATTGTCCTCTCCAGAACAGATCAAGCAGTCCTGGAAATACCGTGTGCATGCTCTGAGAGGTCGTTGCTGGGTTGCTTGTGTGGGCGTGTGGAGGTCAGAAGACAATCTGAGCTCTTGCTCTCAGGTGCTGGTTGGTCACTGTTCTTGTTTTGTTTTGTTTTGTTTTGAGACAGTATCTCTAGCCTGGAACTCAGCAAGCAGGCTTGTCTGTCTAGCCTGCAAACCTAGCTGTCTCAGCCTCCATGGTGCTGGATCGCAAGGGCCCACCACTCTGCCTAGCTTCTTTTTAAATGTATATAATATTTATGTATGTGAATATACTATACGCATAAATATATGACTATTACATGCATAAATATATGAATATGCTATATATAAATATATAAGGTTCTGGGAACTGAACGCAGGCCTTCATGTTTACAACCACTTTTATCGACTGAGCTATCCCTCCAGCCCTGTTACTGGGTTTTGTGGTTGTTTTGGTCTTATGGTTGGTTGGCTTGTTTATTTGTCTTGTTTGTTTGAGACACTGGTCTCATGTAGCTCAGGCTCGCCTCAAACCTACTCTATACTTCAGGTTGACCGTGAACAACTGACCATTCTAGAACGTGGGGAGGACAGATGTGTGCTATCTGCCCAGTTTATCTGAGCAGGCAGACTTGTGGGTAATGGGACGTTGCCACGGAACCACCATGCACACTCACAGTCCATTCCTACCAAGACCAAGACTCTAGCTAGTGATGGCTTCTGCGGCAGGCTCTGGGCCTTGGCCCAGATTTAAAACCACAGCTGTGAATGATAGAAATACAGCACTCGCGTATGGAGCTCTCAAAAAAAAAATTAAATATTTAAATGAAAGAAAACAAAACAAAACAAAACAAAACAAAGCAAAACAAAAAAAATTCCAGCTTGGGGTTGGACGACAGCTCAGCTGCACAAGTTAGGAACTGGAGTTGGGATCCCCAACAGCCACATAAAAAGCTGGGTGTGGGCAGGTGTTGGAACTCTCAGAGCCTGGAAGGCTGATAAGTAGACCCCAAAGGCTTCTGCCTAGACTAGACTAATCACCAAGCTCCAGGTTCAAAGACAGTGGTTAAGAGCACTGGCCGCTCTTCCAGAGGTCCTGAGTTCAATTCCCAGGCACCACATGGTGGCTCACAACCACCTATAATGAGATCTGGTGCCCTCTTCTGGCTTGCAGGTGTACATGCAGGCAGAATATTGTGTAAACGACAACAACAAAAAAAGGTGGAGAGTGATAGAAAATCCTGGAAGCCCAAGACATTGGCCTCTGCCCTGTACACACACACACACACACACACACACACACACACACACACGCGCGCGCGCGCGCGCGCACGCATGCACGCAAGGGTGCACTCACACATGCACGTGTGCATGCACAAATTCCAGCACAGTTAACATTTGCTGTGACAGATGCCAACCTACAGACAATATTCTTTTCGTATATAGCTATTTTAGGTTAGAATGGCAATGAACCAGGCTTGGAATCTGAGTCTCTATAAACCACAGACTCACGCTTCTCCCTGGGGAATCCCTCACACCAGGCTGGTGACTTCCCCTATGGTGCAGATACCCTGCCTTCCTGCATCCTCTCAGGTCCCTGAGGGCCCACCCTGTGACCTCATTTAGGCTCCTCAGCAACCCTTTGGAGCATCAAACCCCACTAAGACAACGTATTTAACTATCACAATGACGAGAAAAGGCAATCCTTGTTTGAGAGGCCTTTACTCATTCTCTGGGTGTATTGTAATTTTCACACACACACACACACTCATGTGTGTTAACTCTTGGGTGTTAACTTTTTGTTAACTCCTGTGCTTAAAAATGTTAAAAATGTGTCTCAGAGCTAGCCTCCCAATGATCAGAGTGTGGTCCCCAGGACACACAAAACAGAAGGAAAGAAACAACTCCAAGTTGTCCTCTGGCCTCCTGTATGAACATATACCCCCAATAAATAAATAAATGTAACTGAAAATTGTAGGATTATTTTATGTGTATGGGTGTTTTGCCTGCATGTATGTCTGTGCACCATCTGTGCCTAGTGCTCACAGAGGTCAGGAGAAGGCGTCGGATTTGAAACTGGAATTATGCGTGGTTTGTGGGTGCTAGAAATGGAACCAGAATCCTCCGGAAGAGCCGCCGGGGCCCTTACCCGATGAGCATCTCTCCAGCCCCAATAATTGCTAGTGCATGTTAATAAACCTCAGCTCCAGCCAGGCAGGGTGGCACACGCTTTTAATCCCAGCACTCGGGAGGCAGAGGCAGGCGGACCTCTATGAGTTTTGAAGCCAGCCTGGTCTAAAAATCCAGGGCTACACAGAGAAACCTTGTCTTGAGAAAATAAAAACAAAAACAAGCAAACAAGCAAAAAAGATAAAGCCAGGACAAGAAAACCCCTATCTCAAACCCTCCCCCCCCAAATAAATAAATAAAAATAAAGATAAAACTCAGCTCCACTTCATATTAGCCCATCCTAAAGCTCTTTTCTGCTGTGAGGCCATGGTTCTGATTTTATCTAAACGATAAGAGGAGACAGCAGTGGCGGTGGGGCATGTCTGTAATCCCAGCACTCAGGGAGACGGAGGCAAGTGGATCTCTGTGAATGCTGGGATTAAAGGTGTGCACTACCACTGCCCAACTCAACAGGTTACTTTCTGTTTTAATTTGTTTTTAATATGGTTGACATAAATTGGCCATTGTGTTAGCATACAGGCGGTCCCACTAGCCTACCTTTCAGGGACCTAGCGACCCCTGATGTCATTACTTGCCGCCACCGCCAGGTGCACCCCAGGTATATGCTTGATAAAAGGACCCTGCTTCCCCCCCACCCCACCTCACCCCATCATGGGCCCTCCTCTCTCTCTCCCTCCCTGCTCTCTCCCCCCACTCCCACTTTCCACAACAAAACCTCCTTTATACCAAATATGTGCCACGGTAATCATTATTATAACCCTTGGGACACCTCAACTTTATGAGAACAGTGAGACCCAGATGTTGGAATGACCGGGCTCAGGGAGAGAAAGAAGGTCCTGACTGAATAAGGCCCCCAGGACCCCACAGAACTATCCCCAAAGGACAAACTGCCACCTGGAGCCAATGACCCCGAGCAAGGGTAGGAGTGGGGAGGGACAAGGATCTGGCCCTTAGGCGGGGCTCCAAGCCATGTGCCTGGAAATGCCTATGAATGTCTCAAGGCTGAACTCAGCAAGATTTTGTATGGCTCACCTACTTGTAAAACACTCTTATTCAAATGACTTATGGCTTTGAGACAGCCAAAGTGACCTGAGTTTCTCTATGGGCTTTTGGCTAGGAGTAAAGTACTATTAAATGGTGTTAAAAACAGTTCTCAGTTGGGCAGTGGTAGCATATGCCTTTAATCCCAGCACTCTGAGAGGCAGAGGCAAGTGGATCTGTGTTGAGTTCGATGTCAGCCTGGTCAACAAAGTGAGTGTCAGGACAGCCAGGGCTATACAGAGAAACTTTGTCTCAAAAAACAAACACCAGTTGGGCAGTGGTGGCCCCCGCCTTTAATCCCAGCACTTGGAAGGTAGAGGCAGGCAAATCGCTGTGAGTTCGAGACCAGCCTGGTCTACAAAGCAAGTCTGGGATAGCCAGGGCTATTACACAGAGAGAACCTTGTCTCAAAAAGTAAAAGCAAACAAACAAAAAACAAACACACAAAAACCCGGTCCTCATAGGCCAACAAGATGGATTAATGCATAAAGGAGCTTGCCACCAAGCCTAACAGCCTGAGTTCAGTCCCCGGAACCTACATCTTTGAGGGAAAGAACCAAGTCCTGTAAATTGTCCTCTGACCTCCATCTGTCTGGCTACATAAGCAAGCTGTGTGACGCCCTCCACTGTGCTCTGCCAGTCTTCCCTCACTGGGGTCTTTCTTTAGCTGCTTGGTTTTTGGTGCTGGCCATAGTGGGGACTAAACCCAGGGCCTCAGGCTTGCTAGCCATGTGCTCTGCCACTGAGTTACATCCCTAGCCTTGTGCACACTTCTGACCTTTATCATTGATAGGACTGACTGAACACAAAGGGGCCAGTAGCAGCTACAGGGTGGGAGCGATGGCCCAAGTGGTTCAAGACGCAGTGGTAGCAAGGGATGTCTGAGAAGGTTAGAGGGGTGGGGGTGGGGGTTGCAGGAATCAGGAACCGAAGGCTCTAGTCACATGAAGAACTTCCAAGGGGTTGCCAAGACTCAGGGGCTGAGGGTCCCTAGACGCAGGATGCAAGAGCCTTTCGCACCCAAGGCCAGTTCAGAAGCAGAGACAGCAGCAGATGCTGGCCCTCTGCTGCTACTGCCCCCAGTGGCTACAACCAGTGGGAGGCAGGTGGGTTCACAATGGCTGCCAAAAGGAAGAGTTAAAGTCCGGAGTAGAGAGCCTCCAAACTTGAATACGGAGCCACGAGCCTGCGGAGCCACGAGCCTGTGGCTTCTAAATCCAGGAGCAATGTAGGAGTCCTCTCGGTGTAGGACTCTGAGCCTCCACCTCTGCCCATCTGTACACAAGGATGGCTCGTCACCTACCCACAATTCCTATGTAGGTAGGACTCCAGCCAACTCATTTGTACCAGCATGTGTGCTTCTACCTTACTGAGTCTAAGCCCCACCCTGTCTCAGAAACACAGTGTCAGGCCACTCCAAACACCGGTGGAGAAAGTGCATGAGTGAACAAACAAACGAACAGTTGAATGAACAGAAAAGGCAACATCACATGAGCCTTCACAACACAAGCTGCCGCTCAGCCACCCTGCTACCCTGTAAGGTGGGACATCAGGAATGGAGATGTAAGGGGGTCACAGTGGTGGGACCCCTGAAAGCCCTTCCAGGATCAGTGTTTCCCCCCCCCTCAAATCAAGACATGGGTGGCAATAGGTGAGTCATAACAGCCTTGGTTATGGGATGGAAGCAGGGGCAAACTCTGGCTTTCATGAGTCTTTAGATAGTGGGGCTCAGTTGAGACACATCCCCTTTGCCAGACCCATGGCCAATTGGAAACATCTAGATGTTCATGGTTCGGCCTGTGTCCATCAGTGGCTCCTGGTACAGAAGCGAGTGTGGCTCTGCTCCCCTATGTCCTCCCTCGAGGACCCTAGATAACACTGACACATATCGTCACAAGGACAGGACACTGCTCCTCCATCACTGGGGCCTCAGTCTCTAGGGGACACCACCAGTCCTGGCAAAGAATGTTTTTTTTCCATCTCAACAGACAGTGGGTGAAGCTCAGCAGGATACAGGTGTTCCAAAACATCAAAGCCATGGGTTTCTGGAATCATCAGGAGGAAACAGGCTGGGGCTTTGTGCCAGGCAATCTCTCCCAGCCTTGCCTCCTATTTTGTCTCAGGCCAGTGCAAGTATAGCATGGGCATATGGGGCGCGCGCGCGCGCACACACACACACACACACACACACACACACACACACACGACCTCCCACCTCCACTTATGGACTCCAGACCGCCTCTGGCTTTTCAGATCCCTTCCCCCCCCCCCCCCTTTCCTGTCTCCTGCTTTTTCCACTAAAGCAGGACAGTCAAGGTCAAGGGTTAGGACAGGCTTTCCCAGCCAAAGGAATTTTCCTAATAAGTATGGGAACACATTTCCAGAAAGCTCCTTCAGTATGTGCCCAGGAAGGAAGTGAAGTGGGGGGGGACTGTCTCCATCCTGTCCCCCCCAGGGACCAGTCAACTTCCTGGGTTCTGTATGGTGTTCTCCAACTCAACTGACCACGGGTTTCCTACATGCCCGGGACAAAAACCTGCACCCGCCAAGAGGAAGCAAACAGAGGGGTGGGGGTGGACTCAACAGAGGCTTGACCCCCCCCTCCCGCCTCCCCAAAAGAAGTCAGCATACCCTTGGGGGTTAGACAGAATTCCTCAGTCCTACCAACTTCAGCTGTCCACGTCCCTGGCCTGGAGAACAAGATTCAGGAGAGTCAGAAAAGAGGCCATTCCTGAGGGGGGCAGTCAACGTCACGGCGCATGCGCCTGGGGCAGGGCGCGCATGTGGGCAAGGGTCCTGAGGAGTTCTCCGCCCCTGGCCTAAAGGAGGAGGCCTGTGTTTGAGGACCTGGTTCTCCTCAAATCCTAGCAGAGTCAGCTTAGTCTCCAGTCCTGGCCTTGAACTCACAGAGATCCGCCTGCCTCTGCTTCCCCAGAAGCTAGGATTTCAGGCGTGAGCCACCAGGCCCGGCCAGAAAGCACGTTATTAATGAACTGGAAAGGTTTAGAGTCATTCAGTGCTCTTGGACCACAGTGAAGCCAGACATGAATGACAGATATCTGGAAAACCTCCAGATGCTGCAAAAGTTAAACAAAGAAGAATCCTCACGAATGAAGCAAATATTAAGTCTCGAGAGAGAGACGGACAATATCTTGAGCTGAGTAAAACCAGGAAGAGGAAGCCCCCAGCACAGCATCAAGTATGTACAATGCTGCCAAAACAGTGCTCAGGGGAACTCTGTGGACTTGAGCGTTTCCTTTAGAAAAGAATTCAACTACTATCTGGGCATTTCTTTCACCTTAAGCTTTGGAAAGGGTACAGCCATCAACACTGCACAAGGAAACCATAAAAGAGCAAATGCAACGATATTAAATGAGAAAAAATAAATAAAGAAGGATCCGGATAGTGGACAAAACTAACACCTACTCCTTGAAAAGACATCCACAAGGCTAGAGAAGTGGCTTTGGTGGCGCTGGCAGGTTCCGTTCCCAGCCCCCCACATGGCAGGTCACAACATGTATTATCTATAGTTGCAGGGGATCCAGCACCCTCTTCTGGTCCCCAAGGCTACCCAGCACACATGCACAGTGCACGGACATGCGTTGCAGGCAGAACTTTAAACTTTAAAAGGAAAAAAAAAATCATTAGAATTGATACTCCTCTAGACAGGTTGGTTAGCAACAACAGAGAGGCACCAATTACCAATATCAAGAATGAAATAGGGGACCAGAAAGATGTCCAGGTGGCCTTTCTTGCTGCTCTTCCGGAGAGCCAGAATTGACTTCCCAGCACCCACATCAGGTGGCTCACAAGTGCCTGTAATTTCAGCTCTAGGGGCTCCCTCCACAGGCACCCACATACATGCGCACAGACACAGACAAACATACACATATAAATAAATAAATAAATAAATAACAAAAAATTTACAATTAATAAAATACCAGGCCGGCAAGATGGCTTAGTGGGTAAAGGCACTTGGCATATAAACCTGGTAACCAAGTGCTATCCCGGAACATGTCCTAGTTAGTCTTAATTTCTGACTTGACAGAACGTAGAATCACCCAGAAAAATTCTCAATGAGGAATTCTCCAGTTCAGGCTAGCGGGTGGTGTGTCTGTGGGGGAACTATCTTGATTTCCCTAATTTAGGTATGGGGATAGGGACATGCCCATTGTGGACGGTGCCATTCTCTGAGTTTAGGTCTCCTCATGCTGAGAACCCTTTAATACACTTCCTCATGTTGGGGTGACCCCCCCCAACCATAAAGTTATTTTTGATGCCTCTTCATAACTGTAATTTTGCTACTGTTATGGATCGTAATGTAGATGTCTGTGTTTTCTGATGGTCTTAGGCGACCCCTGTAAAAGGGTCCTTTAACACCTCCCCCCAAAGGAGTCTGGACCCACAGGTTGAGGTCAGTAGAGAAGCCTGGTGGCCTGGTGGCCTGGTGGCCTGGTGGCCTGGTGGCCTGGTGGCCTGGTGGCATAACACCTTTTAATCCTAATACTCAGAAGGTAGAGAAAGACGTCTGTGAGTTCAGCCTGGTCTATACAGTGGAGTCAGGGCCAGCCAGGTCTACACAGTGAGAACCTGTATCCCTTCACACACGTGCGCCCACACCTAGCTGCCCCTCGACTTCTGCACAGTCACACACATCCACACATGCTCACACACTCACACAAAGTACTGAACAATTGCACACAGAGTAGTCAGTGGAAAGGATGGCTCCGCGGAACAGATGACAGATGGAGAAAGACATAAAATAGGAGACTGCTGCTGCCACATGGCCACACACAGCTAACGACAGCTTTTCAATAGCACACCCAGGAGAGAAGGGGCAGGGGGCAGGTTGGGGGGCAGGGAAGAAGTGGCTCGGCTGGCAAGAGGGTTAGGTTGCAACCATTGGATCCTGAGTTTGAACTCCTACCACTCGTGTAAAAGCCTGGGTGTTGCTGGGGATGGTGGCACACGTCTTTACGCCCAGCACTCTGGGAGGCAGAGGGAGGTGGACGGCTGTGATGTCGAGGCTAGCCTGGTCCACAAAGCGCAGGACAGCCAAAAGCTACACACAGAAAAACACTGTCTCAGAAGGAAAAAAAAAGTTTTTCTTCTTTAGATGATTTTGGGGCAGGAGGGGGGTTCAATACAGGGTCTCTATGTATAGCCTTGGCTGTCCCAGACTCACTCTGTAGACCAGGCTGCCCTCAAACTTACAGTGATCCACCTGCCTCTGCCTCCCTGTGCTAGGATTAAAGGCGTGCACCACCATGCCTGGCTCTCTAGGTGATTTTATTTGTGTTTCTGCCTTGTTTTGAGTTATATTTTTCTGATGAGGTCTTCCTATATAGGCCAGGCTGACCTTGAGATGCTGATGCTCCTGCCTCAGCCTGAGGGCCAGGATGACAGGCATGGACCACAGAGCCAGGCTCATGAATTCTTTTGAAATGTTTTAGGGGTGCTGGGAAGTCAGCAAAATGCTTACGGCTAATGCAGGAGGGTTTGAGTTTAGGCTCCAGCACATTTGTCATGCCAGCACTAAGGAGGCAGAGGCAAGCAAATCCCTGGAGCTCAAGAGCCAGCCAGCCTAGGTGAATGGATGGGTGAGCTCCAGGTTCAGTGAGAAACCCAGTCCCAAAGCAGTAAAGCGGAGAGAGAGATTAAGAAAGACATCAACCTCTGACCTCCACACACAGGTGCACGCATCATAGGCACCTGTGTGCACTGGTGCACATAAACACATACACACAAATATAAATCAATTAAATGGCAATTTAAAAAAATATATTTTAGCACTCAGGGAGGCAGAGGCAGGCGGATCTATGTGAGTTCGAGGCCAGCTTGGTCTACAGAGTGAGTCCAGGACAGCCAAGGATACACAGGAAAACTGTGTCTGGAAAAACAAACAAACAAAACAAAACACACACACATATACTTATATACGTGTACACACACACACACACACACACACACACACACACACACATATATATATATATTTTTTTTTTTTTAAGGGTTTTAGGACGTTGGCTCAGTGGTTAAGAGTGCTTACTGCTTTACAGAGGACCCCAATCCCCCAATTCTGTTTCCAGCAACTATGCTGGGTGGCTCACAAATGCCTAAAATTCTAATTCCAGAAGACTCCACACCCCCTTCTGGCCTCCAAACCCACCTTCATGTATGTGGTATACACACCCAGACACATACATACATACATACATACATACATACATACATACATACATAGTTAACAATAACAATGAAAATAAATTTTAAAAGCATTTTTGATGCGTTCTGTTTGCTAGTTTGTTTTCAGAGTTGAAGACAGAGCAGGGGCTTTTCGCAGCTGTGTAACAGGTGAACACTGGCCTCTGCCATGAGTACCACCCCTGCAATCATGGCAGATGCACTGTTTTAGGCAGAGGCCAGCAGATAGCTGTGAGTTAGAGGCCAGCCTGGTCTACAAAGTGAGTCCAGGACAGCCAAGCCTACACAGAGAAACCCTGTCTTCAAAACAAACAAACAAACAAACAAAAAGCCAGGTGCATGCTTTTAATGCCAGCACTTGAGAGGCAGAGGCAGGTAGATCGTTGTGAGTTCGAGGCTACCCTGGTCTACAAAGTGAGTCCAGGACAGCCGGGCTATTACACAGAGAAACCGTGTCTCGAAAAATCAACAGAGTGAGAGTGATAGTGAGAGAGAGACAGAGAGACAGACAGAGACAGACAGAGAGAGAACAAGGAGCCAAGCATGTGGTGCACTCCCAGCACTCTGGAGGCAGAGGCAATCGGATAGTTGTGAGTTCAAGGCCAGCCTGGTCTACAAAGTGAGGCTAGGACAGCCAAGGCTACACAGAGACCCTGTCTCGAAAAACCAGAAAGGGGGGAGGGGAAGGGGAGAGACCATTCTTTTGAGCCAGACATGGGGGTGATATCTACAGTCCCAGCACTTAAGGCCTACAGCAGGAGAATCATAACACTGAGACCAACCTGGGCTACATTAGCAATATCCTGTTTCCAAAAATGCACAAGATGGACTAGAGATGGTTTAGCAATTGAAAGAACTTATTCTTGCACAGGACCTGGGTTTCGTTCCCAGCACCCACATCTAGTGAGTCAAAACCGTTCATAACTCCAGTACCAAGGGCTCTGATGCCCTCCTCTAACCTCCATGGGGGCCACGCATGTGCATGGTACACAGGCACGCATGCAAGCAAAATACTCATACACACAAAATAAAGATGTAAATATTTAAAAATAGTAGTAGTAGCTGCTTTGGGTTAGAGCTGTGACCACAGGAAGCCGCCATGAAAAGCGTCTAACACCAGATGGTTCACAGGTGCTAAACGCAAGCCTTGGCCTGATGAGGTTCCCACATACCCATCTGGTCTCCAAGACACTAGGACAAAGGAGAGTTAAATGACCTCAGGTGAGCCAGGTGGTGGTGGCGCACGCCTTTAATCCCAGCACTCGGGAGGCAGAGGCAGTTGGATCTCTGTAAGTTCGAGGCCAGCCTGGTCTACAAAGTGAGTGCAGGACAGCCAAGGCTACATAGAGGGATTCTGTCTCTAAAAACCAAAAAAAAAAAAAAAAAAAAAAAAAAAGACCTCAGATGACACTCAGCAAAATCCTGGGCGGGGAGATACAGTAAGGAGAGATGGTGCCAGTGCCTGGGGTGGAGGGAAGCAGGATACAGCCAGCCCAGCCAGAGGAAGAACCCAGAAGAAGGGCTGGGGGAACACTGAGGATGGTCATTCACAGAGGAGCCAGTCCTGAGGGCCTCTGTCCTCAGAACAGGAGGGCTAGAGAGGTGAGGTAGCATGTGCTTAGAATCCTCACACTCTGGAGACTGAGGCAGGAGGATTATCAGTTTGAGGCCAGTCTGAGTTACGTAGTATGACCCTACCACAAACAAAGAAGTGGAGGGAGAGAATGAAGAAGGGAAGGATGGGGGGGGCGTGGTGCTTCTGGTCCAACCCGTCTGGAGGCATGCTCCTCCATCTATACTTGCAAGTCAGGCATGCAGATCCGCATGGACCTGGACCACCACACCCCCCCCATCACCTGCATGATAAGAGCTGTGTGCCTTTCGTTTATTTTTATGTATGCGTATGTCTGTGTGTAATGGGTTGTGTGTTCATGTATATGCACAAGTGAAATGTGTGTGTCTGAGGCCGGTGGAAGCTAAAAGAAGGCCCTGGATCCCATGGGAATGGAATTACAGATGGTTATAAACCACCATGTGGGTGCTGGGAATTGAACCCGGGCTCTTGCGGAAGAGCAACCTGTGTTCTTAACTGCTGAGTCAGCTCCCCACTCCTCTCACTGGGATCTGGGGGCTCACTAGTTGGGCTAGGCTGGCTGGTCACCAGACCTCAAAATAGCTCCTAAAACTAGACCTCAGCTGGGCAAAGTGGTACAGGCCTGTAGTCTCAGCACTGCAGAAAACGAGGAGGGAGGATTGCTGCAGGTATAAGACCAACCTTGGCTATAATGTGAGACCTCCTCAAGACATACACACACTAACCAGAGCTCATCCTCACCTTCCCAACATGAAAACTGCCAGTGAACCCCATGGCCACTAACCAGGCTCAGATTCATAAGCCATGAACTACACTGTCCATGAGAGTTCTGAAGACCATGAACCTCAAAGAAACAGAAGGAGGGATTCTACGGCCCAAAGATGAACCCTAGGCCTAACAAAGAGAAGCCAATGTCAAATCAGCTATGTGACCTAAGGTGAAGTCCAGGGCCTCATGCATGGGGCTACACACACAGCCCCTCACTGGAGGATTCTAGGTAGGTGCTCTACCACTGAGCCACGCCCCCAGCTCCTCACTGGAGGATTCTAGGCAGGTGCTCTACCATTGAGCCACACCCCAGCCCCTCACTGGGGGATTCTAGGCAGGTGCTCTACCACTGAGCCACATCCCAGCCCCTCACTGGGGGATTCTAGGCAGGTGCTCTACCATTGAGCCCACCCCAGCCCCTCACTGGGGGATTCTAGGCAGGGGCTCTACCACTGAGCCACACCCCAGCCACTCACTGGAGGATTCTAGGCAGGTGCTCTACCACTGAGCCACGCCCCCAGCCCCTCACTGGAGGATTCTAGGCAGGTGCTCTACCACTGAGCCACGCCCCCAGCCCCTCATTGGGGGATTCTAGGCAGGTGCTCTACCATGGAGCCATGCCCCCAGGCCCTCACTGGGAGATTCCAGGCAGATGCTTTACCACCGAGCCATGCTCCCAGCCCCTCACTGGGAGATTCTAGGCAAGTGCTCCACTGCTGAGCTATGTCCCTAACTACTCACTGGAGATATACAGGTAAGGGCTCTACCACTGAGCCACGTCCCCAGCCCCTAACTGGCTAATTCTAGGCAGATTCTCTACCATGGAGCCTCAGCCCCAGCCCTGTTTCCCAATGATCTTGACAGATCCTGAGATATAGAAACATTGCTCTCCTAGAATTCCAAGGAGGGGCTTGAAGCAGGCTTCCCCAGGGCACCCACCAAGGACACTGGTGGCACTAACCTTCTCCAGCTTCTCGAAGTGCTCCCGGAGGAAGCGCAGTGGCCGATCAGGCTTGGCGACACAGAGGTGCACAATGCATTCTTTGAGCACCTGCTGGATACCGTGTCTCTGCACGTACATCTCACATCCCTTTAGCGAGTCCTCATCCTCCGAGTGGATGTATGACGGGGAAGCCATGGCCAGAATGTCGTCTGCGGTCCTGTTGAAGAAGATAAAATCAGCTTCAGGACGTGCTGGGGGAAGGCAAGCTGCTCTGCCGTTGTGCTTTATAAAGCGTGCGTGGGCTGGGCCTGATGGTGCAGGCTTGTCATCCCAGCTGCTCAGAAGACGAAGGCAGAAGGGCTGTGAGTTCAAGGCTTGCCTGAACAGGAGCGGACTACACAACGTAGTGAGAACCTGCCTCCAAGTCAAAAGTAAGGAGACTGGGGTGGGGGTGGGGCACATGACTTAATTGGTAGGATGCTAGCCTGATATGCAGGTTCCACCCCAGGCACTAAACAAACACTGCAGTGATGCACGCCTGTAACCCCAGCACTACTCAGGAAGTAGAGGGATAAAGACAAGGAGTTTAAAGTCAGCCATGGCTATACATCAAGTTGGGAGGCCAGCCTAGTCTACATAGACAAAGAAGAAGAAGAAGAAGAAGAAGAAGAAGAAGAAGAAGAAGAAGAAGAAGAAGAAGAAGAAGAAGAAGAAGAAGAAGAAGAAGAAGGAAGAAGAAGAAGAAGAAGAAGAAGAAGAAGAAGAAGACGAGGAGGATAAGAATTGAGAGCATGGCTCATAGCTCATAGGGTAAAACACTTATGGCCCAAACATGAGGACAGGAGGTCAGATCCCTAGTACCCACATAAGTGCCAGGTAGCCATGGTAGTCTACAGTCCCAGTGTGTGGGAGGTAAAGATGAGACCCCTAGGGCAAGCTGACTAGCTAGACTAGCTGTGTCGGTGAGCTCTGAGTTCAGGGAGAAACCTTGCCTCAATATACAAAGTGGAAAATGGTCAAGGAAAACACCCAACACCAACCAATGTCCTACACACACACACAATTAATTATTTAAGAACCCATAGGCTCGTACATCAGTGATAGAGGGGCCTGGAGAACATGTAAGGCTCATTGCTAAGAATTAACTCCAGTGTTATTCCAGAAAGGTATAATGCCAGAAGACACTAAACTTCAAAGGTCTTTCTCTGATGAACTGGTTCATCACTCCAAACCTCAAATGCCTTCCTTACCTCTGAACAAACTCTTGTAGGCATGGAAATTTTTCAAGTACAATTTGTATACGGTCAGCTCTCCATTTCTGAGAAAATTCGGGTGGAATAAGTTGGGTGTTTGGCGCCCCCACCATGGGAACTAAGCTGTCAGATGGCTTCATTTTCAGCCACCCCCTCCCCCCCTTTTTAAGGATGTTAAACGTAGATGTTGTCATGATCTAAGGCCCCAGCGAGGGTGGGTGGGGCGGAGGGGGGTGTTGCTGTCAAAGGAATGGAGTGGCTTGTTTCATGAGGAAAGGAAAGGGGGTAAGGAAGACAATGGAACTGAGCTGGGGGGGGGGGGGCTTGGAAGACAGAAACAGAGGCCCGAAGGCTCTAGAACGCTCCAGTGTGTCCTGCGCTGGTTTGAGTCACAATGTCCAGATCATCGCCCCGCCCCGCACGGGTTGGAATCTCCTAGCCTAGAGGCCTCAGGAGTTTGAAGAGGCCCCATGCAGATGAGGTACACCTGGCCTCTGCAGGATGGGACACACGCACGCACACACACACACACACACACACACACACACACACACACACACATTGCGACCTGGTCCCCAGCCCTAAGCCCATCAAAAGAGCAATTGGGGATGCCCCCGATGGTGGTGGATGCAGGGCGCCCCCAGATCGTGGTGGGTACAGGGTGCCCTCCCCCCGACACTGGTGGGTGTAGCAGACCAGCCCAATCCTGTCCTGGGCGCTTGTGTAAGGGCTGGCTCCACCTAAGACGCCAGCAGTTTCCCCTCACCCGGGTGGCCCAGGGGCCAATTGTGCCGCTCTCTCCAAATCACTCTTGTCCTCGTGAGTCCCCCCAGTTGCCGCCGAGACCCAGCTCTAGCTAGGGCCGGGTCCCTCGACAGACCCCACCCCAGCCCTCGTACCTGTAGATGCGCGGTGCCGGAGGCCTGAGGCAGCTGCGCGGGGACGCGGGGACGCGGGGATGACGAGCGGGTCCCCGCACTGCAGCGGCGCCGCCCTCTGCCCGCCCCCGCTGCGCGCCACCGGCCGCCAGGCCCCCCGCGCAACGCGCCCGCGCGGGTCGTCCACCGACCGCTGCCCTCCCCAGGATCCGCTCCACTGCTGTAGAAAGACTCTGAATGGCACCGACAAACCGGAGCCCGGGTCGTACAGGCCGCCAAGACCTCCTGCCACCGCAACGCTCCCCTCCCGCGGACGCTCTCCTAACCTGGCTGGTGCAGCTCCTCCAGAGCCCAGATGCTCTGCTCAGGCCACACAACCCCGCTCTGTCTGAGCTGCCACCCTGGAGAGGGGGGAAGTCGCAATCAGTGCCTGCCCACTCTAAAGCCGAGGCCTGAAGCAAAAATTAGCCACCACGCATCCTGTCCTGCGCCATCTGCTCCTGTGGGGACAGAGTCAGTGATCTCACAGTTATCTAAGCCGCAGGAGAAAGGATGAGGCTCGCAGGTACTAGTGAAGACATCTCCAATCTCTGTCTAGATGGCCCTGTCCCTCGCCCATCCCTTCACTCACTCGTCCACACTCACCTGCTTGCCTCATCTATTCCTTCACTCACCTGTCGCCCCACCCACCTGTCCACACACACACAGCTATTGCCCACATCTATTCTTCCGTTCACGTGCCCCCCCCCCAAGTCATCCATCTACACTCCACGCTCCCACATTTGTTCCCCTACTCACCGTCTACTTTCCGTATCCTTCAGCTGTACCCCATTACTTCAGCTGTACCCCATGACCCTGCTACCTCTTGCCACGTTCACCAGGCCACCGTGTCCTGACACACATGCCTTCACATGGCCACCAACCTTTCCCGGAGCGCTGAGCAAAGACAACAAAAAGGAGCCATTTTTACCCTGGAACTTGGGCTGTGGTTGAGCTGGACCACACTTCACCACAGCTCCTCACTGGGGGATTCTAGGCAGGCTCCATTCCCAGCATCTTTCTTCCTTGAGTCCTGCTTTGAATTGGTTCTCTACAGCTGTGTAGCATATGACCCTACAGATTTAGTGGAGTAGTACCTATGTCATAGTGTTTGAAGGCTGATGTCCAGGCGCAGCTTGGCATGATCTGCCACTGCCGGTGAAGGGTCCTCTCCTACGCTGGACTAGGACCAGTTGGTTCCCATACATTTGCATAGTATCACTTCCCGGAAGTGCCCTTTGTTTTTAGCTGTTCCTAGAGACTGCCCCAATCCCTTGCCACATGACTCTCTGCACATCAGCTCACATGCTGGGCTGCTGGCATCCTTAAAACCATCCAAGGAGACAGTCTCCTAGCCAGACTGACATCAGGAGCCATGGAAGCCAGACATGAACCACACACACACAGGTTGGGTGTCCTACCACTTTGGTGGAGTAAACCCAAGTCTTGTGCACACTTCAGGGGAAGAACTCCAAAGCACGCACCCCTTGGGGGCTAGTATTCAGGCTGGGGACCTAGGACCAATGGGGAACTCAGTTGGCTGTCTTTTTTGTTTGTTTGTTTGTTTGTTTGTTTGTTTTTGTGACAGGGTTTCTCCATTTAGCCTGTTTAGTTCTGGCTGTCACTTTGTAGTCCAGGCTGGCCTTAAAGTCAGATATACACTTGCCTCTGCCTCTCAAGTGCTGGGCTTAAAGGTGTGTGCCACCGCCACCAGGCTTCAGGTGGCTGTCTAGCCCGTCTCTGCAGGCCAGGATTGCTGCCTAGAAGTCTTCAGTAGAACCCACTTCCCAGATG
The DNA here is from genome assembly GCF_964271855.1 of Acomys minous. Lineage (NCBI taxonomy): Eukaryota > Metazoa > Chordata > Mammalia > Rodentia > Muridae > Acomys > Acomys minous. The sequence goes on along the minus strand of NC_140498.1, from coordinate 70,057,184 downwards.
AATGCAATAAATAATGTAAAGTAGAAATATTACGGAGTGTTGATCAAGCTCCCCTGCAGGGGTATTTCTCACCAGTTCACGTTTCTGCAGAAAGTCTGCACCCAGACAGGTCCGGCTCAGCAGTAGAACACTTGCTTAGCATCCTCCAGTGAGGGGCTGTGAGCATAGATCATACCTAGCACCTGTCTAGAATCCGGAAGTGATGGCTAGATGCATGTCTCAGTGGTAGAGCCCCTGCCTAGAATCCCCCAGTGAGGGGCTGGGGTGTGGCTCAGTGGTAGAGCACCTGCCTAGAATCCCCCAGTGAGGGGCTGGGGTGTGGCTCAGTGGTAGAGCACCTGCCTAGAATCCCCCAGTGAGGGGCTGGGTGTGGCTCAGTGGTAGAGCCCCTGCCTAGAATCCCCCAGTGAGGGGCTGTGGTGTGGCTCAGTGGTAGAGCACCTGCTTAGAATCCCCCAGTGAGGGGCTGGGTGTGTCTCAGTGGTAGAACCCCTGCCTAGAATCCCCCAGTGAGGGGCTGGGGTGTGGCTCAGAGGCAGAACAATAGCCTAACATATGCAAGGTCCTGGGTTCCATCTCTTACACTGAAAAATGAGTAATAAAAACAATATAGGAATTCAACATATAATTTGACGGCAGCTAAAAAGCTATTTACATTAAATGAGATTCCTATGTTCTTCCTTGCCAAATAGAATCCTTTTGAATAAAAAATGTAAACAGCAGGGCTCGAGAGATGGCTCAATGGTTAAGAGCACTTGAGTGCTGTTCCAAAGGTCCTGAATTTGATTCCCAGCCACCACATGGTAGCTCACAACCATCTGTAATGGGATTTGATTCCCTCTTCTAGCATACATGAAGACAGAGCACAAAAATATGTGAATAAATAAATGTTTAAAAATTTTTCAACCAACCATCTTTAAACTATAAAAGTCAACGATTAAGAAAATTCATATTGCATTAGGAATCTCTAAACACATTACAGAACTCACAAGTGTGATACTTGGTAATCTTGTATATTAAAGAAGTCTTTATGTATTAAAAAGAAATAGCATCCAATCAGAGTGTGGTGGCACATTTGTGTAATCTCAGCACACCAAGGGCAGAAGGATCCCAAGCTTGAGACCAGTGTGAGCTCCAGAGTGAGATCATTAATTAAAACAAATAAAACCCAAACATTCTAAAGTCAAAACAAGAGCTAAGTCAGGTATGGTGGCGCATGCCTTAAATCTCAGCACTCGGGAGGCAGAGGCAGGCAGATCTCTGTGAGTTCAAGGCCAGCCTGGTCTACAAAGCAAGTCCAGGACACCCAAGGCTAACACAGAGAGACCCTATCTTGAAAAAAACAAACAAACGAAACAAAAACAAAAAACTACACTGGTAGGCATAGTGGTTCATGCCTGTAGCAGAAATAGAAACAGCAGGAATGTGCATTCAAGGCCAGCCTGGGATGTATAAGACATTCTCAAAGCACTCGGGCAGCAGAGGCCGGCGGATTGCAGTGAGTTCGAGGCCAGCCTGGTCTAAAAAGTGAGTCCAAGACTAACTCCAAGACTCCAAGGCTAACACAGAGAGACCCTGTCTTGAAAAACCAAAAATAAAAAAAAATTTTTTAAAAAGACATTCTCAAAAGAAAAGTTTATATATCCCTATATATAAAAATACTCATCACAAAGGGGTGATCTTCAACTTCCTGAATATAAGAAAAGCAATGGGGGTTGGAGAAATGGCTCAGAGGTTAAGAGCACTGACTACTCTTTCAGAGGTCCTGAGTTCAACTCCCAGCAATCACATGGTGGCTTGCAACCATCTACAGTGAGATCTGGTGCCCTCTTCTGGTGTGCAGGTGTACATGCAGGCAGAACACTATATACATAACAAATAAATAAATAAAAAAGCAATGATTAAGTCTGCAGAGACACCATTTTTAAAAAGCATTTTATTTGTATTTTTAAATTTCTATGTGTGTAGATCTAGGAACTAGCAGGCAATAATGGGCTTCCTGATGTGGGGACTGGGGAACTCAAGGCCTCTGCAAGAGTAGTATATGCAGACACCATTTTTTACCTATTGGGGGAAACAAAAATTAAAAACAGACCAGGATGCTGGATCAGTCAGTAAATTGTTTGCTTTGCGAGCATAAATTCGGTCAGTGGTAGCATACATCTTTAATCTCAACACTCAAGAGGCAGAGTCAGGTGGGTCTCTGTGAGTTCAAGGCCAGCCTGGTCTAAAGAGTGAGTTCTAAGACAACCAAGACTACACAGAGAAACCTTCTTTCCCAAAACAAAACAAAAAACAGGAACAAGAAAACAAGCAACAGCAACAAATACATGGAGACCTGGTGAGAAGATATCTCAGCACATAAAGTCACTTGCCACCAACTCTGACCATTATAGTTTGATCCTTGGGACCAAGGTGGAAGGAGAGAAACGCATCCTGCCAATTGCCTTGTGACCCACACAGGCACACAATGGCATGGGTACCACACATCCAAGAACCTGATGGTATGGTTCAGCAAGGATGTGGAAGGCAGGACTTTATACTTGACGTCTCTATGGAGATCAATATATAAACATCTTTAAAGACTGAACGCAAAGCTTGCCTTCTGTAGTGGCCCCCACTGACTAGCCATCATGAGTCCCGTGCTGTCTCTCCAGTCCTGTATCTCTTTGCACATAAACCGACACAGCTGTTTATGTGTTTACATTGCCTTCTTTGCCAAAAAAAAAAAAAAAATGCACGAAGCAAGAAACACTAGGTGGGTGCTAAATAACCATACCAAAGAGCCCGTGAGGCGATGGTACCATATCATGTAGCTGTTAAAAAGATGAAACGGTTCTGCATGAATTAAAACGAAACTATTTTTCAGGATGGGTGGTGATTCATTAACCAGCAGCATTACATAATCGTCACCACCTACTTTCAGGAGCATTTTGCCCCCAGCCATGCACGCGCTTTCCCCTGCAGCCTTGGTCATCTGCCAGTGTTTCTGTCTCTGCGATGGATTCCTCCATCTGTTCAGGATTGGCACCAGAGTCCTCCAGCCCTGTGACAGTTTTCCCTCCCCTTCAGTCCAGTTACCCACGGAATAACTCAGCTAGACCTCATTCACACATGCGCTTTAGCCCAAGCATCTTCACCGTCGGGGTGAGTTGGCAGCAGCCTTCATCCTCCCTCTCCTCCCCCTCCCTCCCCCCATCTTGGTTCTCCCTCCAAAAGATCACCACTCTGCAGGAGTCACAGGCCTCGCTCTTTCCCCACCCAAGTCCAGGTGATGTTTCCACCACCAGGCAGAGCCTGCCCTGTCCCCAGTGAGCCTGCCTCTCTGTTCCATTGTCATCTGTTGTGTGCCTTTTCCCAGGGAGATGAACATATGTCTGTCTATATCTATTCCAGAGAGGCCACCAATGACAGACCAAAGCATTCCATCTGAGGCTACTTCAGTTACTTTAACTGGGATCACACAAGCCCCGACAACTCAGAAGCCGTAACTCCATCACCATCATGTCCTCAGAAAAGAGAATACATAAGGACTTCTGCAATCCAGGACCGCCTGTAAATCCTCAGAAGGGGCGGGGCCTCACAAGCTACTCCCCGCCCCCCCAGCAATCAGTAACTGTCTATAAATCCTCATAGGGGTGGAGCCTCCTGAGCCCCTACCTCCCTGCCTTGACTGAAAGTTGAGGATCTAGTCTCCCGGTAATCAGACTGTTGACGGATGAAAAACACCAGGGCTATGTCAAAGCCAGAGGACAGTGGTCTTTATTACTTCGTCCCTGGACAGGCAACTCCCCAATGCAAGGAGCAGCAGCACCTGCTTTGATTTTTTTGGTAGGTTGGACAAACATAGCCCCCACAGGTGGCACTATTAGGAAGTGTGGCATTGTTTGAGTAGGTGTGTCATTGTTGAAGGAAGTGTCACTTTGAGGTTTCAAATGCTCAAGCAAGCTCAGTTCCACACTCTCTTCCTCCTGCCTGCCAATCCAGAGGTAGAACTCTCAGCTACCTCTCCATCCAGCACCACGTCTGCCGGTGCGCAGAGTGCTTCCCGTCATGATGACAACAGACTAAACCTCTGAACTTGTAAGCCAGCTGCAATAAAACGCTTTCCATTGAGTTGCTGTGCTCATGGTGTCTCTTCACAGCAGTAGAAACCCTAATTAAGATACTCATCTTCCGGCTGGAGAGATGGCTCAAAGGTTAAGAGCACCTTCTGTTCTTCTGAAGGTCCCGAGTTCGATTCCCAACAACTACATGGTCGCTCACAACCACCTGTAGTGAGATCTGGTGCCTTCTTGTGGTGGGCAGGCACACGTGTGGGCAGACTACTGTATAAATAATAAATCTTTTTTTTTTTAAAGACACTCATCTTTCACTCAGTCTAGCTAAACACCTGGAACTGTCTCTCACAACCCACATAAATGTATGTCAGGTGAAATAATAAATGAATGAAACTGAACTAATTTAGCCAAAATCTGTTTACTAGTTGAGAAGACATACTTCTTAAAAGACATTTGAAAACCCCTATTCCTTGCTTTTGGAGGATCTTTAAAATATATATGCAATGCAAGAGTTAAACAGAATAAATTTAGGCCACCTTGCTGTATTTTGGCTCAAGCATAATTTTAAAATTCCATATTTGTGTTAAGATAAAAACAGTGTAGGGCTGGTGAGATGGCTCAGTGGCTAAAAGCGCTTGCTTCCAAGCCTGATGACTTGAATCTGAACTGATTCCCAAAGGTTGTGCTCTGAATATCATACATGTGTGATGTGATACACACACACACACACACACACACACACACACACACACACACACACTTTTGAAAAAGGTATAAACCCAGGGTCAACTCCTATGTGCTGGGGGCTGTGAGGTCATTAAGACCCCATCAGACTTAGGAGGAAAACATGTCCCTCTCCACAAGGCTGTTCTATGGGAGCCAAGGGAGAGACCAACCTGTCTGTTCTTACTCTTCTTACTCTGCCATCCTCTCCTCAGATGGCTGGTTCATCCCACAAAGGAACACACATGGCAACTCAGGTGCACAGCACCAAACCGTTATTCTGTCTTGTCAGTAGTGCCCTTCTGTGCATGGCTCACCCATGAGGTGGCGAACCGTCACTTCCTAAGGTTGACTCATATTCTTCTGTGCGTCGGGTCACATTGTGTCCTTTTCCCAGTGACAGGCATATGGATTGTTTTCATCATTGGGCTATTTATGAATAATGCTACTGAGAAAACGGAGTGTGGAGGTGGGCGTGCCTCCGTAACAAAACACTAAGGCCCTGGGTTCCACCTCCCAAGACTAAATCAAACAGACAAACAGATGGCTGCACAAATACCAACTCAACTCCCAGGTTTCACTTCAGTTATTTGGAGGCGAGTCGCTAGAGGTCAAGGCCATCCTGCGGTTTTTGGTCTTCCTGCCGCTGTGAACTGATCCCAGGGCTACAGGGCTGCTAGACAACAGCCCTAACAAGGAGCAGTACTCATGTGCCCGTGTTTCCTGTTCTTTAGCTTTGTCATAGCAGCCAAAGGATAAAAGCAAACTATATCCCAACAGGTGAGCAAACCCACACAGCATGCTCCATCCCTAGAGAGGGCTGTGGTCCGGTCCCAGAGGAGGACCAGGGCAGGAAGATCCCTCCTCAGCACCCAGCTCTCTCCTCCAAAGAGGATGCTGGTTTGGACTGCAAAGCAGGAGGCTTGGAGCAGATCAGATCCACCAGGCTGCAGCTGCACTGGGAAGTTCCAGCCAGAAGGTGTCCTCCTTGTAACCTAGCTTATTGGGGCTTTGATGCACCTGTTCTGGTGGACGTGAAATGGCTGCCAAGTCTCTTCAGCTCAAGGGCTGCAAGTGGCTGGGCACACGCTTCCTACCACATTCCACTGGATGTCTGGAATCCAGCCCAGACTCCACAGAAGGTTTGCATGCAGAGGAGAATTGTTGCTAGCTACTTGAGCAAATACACTTCTGGGTTTTGTAGATCTGTGTCATTCCCTTCTATTCTAATTAACTGAAGGTTTATTAGTGTCAATTTCACCAAATTCTGCTAGCATCTATGGAATCTTATGCTTTTTCTCCAACTTTTAAATTTAAAAAAAATTTTGAGACAGGGTCTCATGGATTATAATCCTCAAACTTAGTATGTAGCTGCAGATGACTATATACTCCTGATTCACCTGAGTGCTGAGCCACATTCCCAGCCCTAAATTGTTTTTATTAATTTGCATTCTTAGGATCAGCTCAACTAAATTATGTCTTGCCCTTTAAAAAATTATCTCACTAAGCAGTATCATTGCATGCCTTTAATCCCAGCACTTGGGAGGCAGGAGCAAGTGGATCTGAATTCGAGGCCAGCCTCGTCTATAGAGCGACTTCCAGGACAGCCAGGACTACACAGAGAAACCGTCTCAAAAACAAAATGATAATAATATTATTGTTATTATTATCTCTAAATTCAATTTGCCAGTGTTTTCTTTAGGACTTTGTCATCTGTACTCCATTAAAGAGGCCATCAGTACTTCTCTACTGTTTTATCACTTTGAGATCGCAGGTGTGATGCTGGCCTCATGAAATTTATTGGGAAGTCTTCCCTTCTGGCTTTCTCAGAAGATGATAATTGTTCATCAAGTGTTTGAATTTCTTGTCAGCAAAACCATCTGGGACAGACCTGGAGAGATGGCTCAGTGGTTAAAATATCTGGCTATAAATTAATGTTTTTTTCTATGTCCACTTTAGCTCCCCCAAAATGACACCGAGACCTGTTACATTTATTAAAAGCTTCAAGCACTATATCTGAGCAGATACTCATCTCTTCTTACCCAAATATACTGGCCTGTTCTACTTCAAGCCACGTGGCCTGTTACCTGCCGTCTTAATCTCACTCTGGCTGCTCCTGCTCCATCTGACTCCTCATGGTGACTCTCCCATGTCGACCTCCTCTTCCTCATGGCAACCTCCTCCCCTCTCCCTCCTGTACCTGGGACCCTCCTCTGGGACTGCAGGTCCCAACTTAACGCTCTTCCAGCTATAGGCTGATCAGTTCTTTATCAACGAGAGGTGATGGAGAACAATTTTTACACAACATTGAGACAGGATATGCTTTATAGAAATGATAATGACAGTTTCCAGCCTGCAACCAGATCTCTGGGCACAGAAATCAGCGTTTGAATGCACCGTGCACAAAGCCACGCCCTAACATCTCCCACTTTTAGTCCAATAAAGGCTCTTTCTCTTACAATAATATGAAAACTATCAGGTAAGAATTATATTCACAATGTCCAATCCATTTGTATTTGGTAATGTTGAAGAAAGCACTTCACTATCTATCTATCTTGGTGAGTCCAATGTTCATTTTCTTAAAAAAAAAAAAAAAAGAAAAGAAAAGAAAAGAAATGGAGGAAAAAATCACTTTCTTATTACCATCTAAACCTTGATAGCCTCTAACCTTCGTAACACCTTCTTAAACTCTCTAAGCTTTATTTACCAACCTTAAAACACCGTACAAGCTGGGCGTGGGTGGCGCACGCCTTTAATCCCAGCACTTGGGAGGCAGAGGCAGGTGCGTCTCTGTGAGTTCAGAGTCAGCCTGGTCTACAGAGTGAGACCAGGACAGCCAGGGCTAGAACACAGAGAAAGCCTGCCTCAAACAACCAAAACTGGAGAGGGGAGTGGGATTCTCTGTTCTTTGTTTGAGCAGGTGAAAGGCATCCGTCTTTCTTTATAAGTTAGTTTGAACTATATAACCAAACTGTAATGTAAATTTCCGTCCACGCTATATTGAAGAACGGCAGAAGTCTTGAGGACTCTGTAACCAACAAGAATTATTGGCTATGCAGAGATATATTCCCATGCCTCAGCCAGACTCAGAGCTGTTCCCAAGTACAGGGATCAGCATATATGTCACTTATTTTGTTGTTCTTCTTGGTTTCTTCCTTACTGTCTGCAGTCAAGATTTTCAGAAAGTCTCCTAGTTAAATCTTTATTAAATTTGAAGGAATCCATAGCTTTTCTTCTCCTGTTGAAACAAAGGCAAACTCTCTTCCCCAATGCAACATACTGCCTGCCTTCTATTCTGAAGTTAAGACATCCTTAAAATAGGCTACTTTAGTTTAGCAGCTTTTTCTCCGTAATCTAATGTCTCAACAGCTGTTGGGTTTTTTTTTTTTTTTTTTTGCTCATTAGCATTTTAAAAATTTGGTTAATAAAGCATTATGTAATCTATCTCTGGGTGTCTTTGTTACCCCCTTTCTGTTTGCTAAGCACCCCTTTTAAAGTATGATTAGAGGGGGCTGGAGAGATGGCTCAGAGGTTAAGGGCACAGACTGCTTGCTCCTCCAGAGGTCCTGAGTTCAATTTCCAGAAACCACATGGTGGCTCTCAACCATCTAGAACGTGATCTGATGCCCTCTTCTGGCCTGCGTGTGTAGAAGCAGGCAGAGCACTGTATTCATAATAAATAGATAAATCTTAAAAAAAAAAAAAGTATGATTAGACCTTTCTACAACTGTTTGTCCTGTTAGATTGTGTAGTATACCTATAATATGCAAAAAAACCTGTTTCATTTTACTAGAGACATATGCTGGAGGATTGCCAGTTTTAATCTGTACAGGTATTCCCATAATAGCCATAACTTCCAATACATGTGTAATTACAGAACCAGCCTTTCCAGAACATAAAGCAGTTGCCCATTGAAATCTGGAATATATGTCTATTAGTATGGTGCACATATCTTAATTTTCCCAAACTCTGCAAAATGAAACACATACATTTACCAAAGTTCATTTCTTTGGGTACCCTTAGGGTTACTTTATACAGGTGATGGAGTTTGTTTATATAAAGAGCAAGTAGGATACTGCCTTATAATTCCCTTGGATTGTTGCCAAGTGATAGAAAACTCTTTCTTTAAACCTTTGCTGTTAACATGGTGTTTCTTATGAAATTCTGAGGCTTCTAGCATATTTCCTATTAACAGCTGATCAATTTCATCATCATCTTACACTAGAGGGCCTGGTAGATGCATATGAGGTCTGATATGTGTTATATACAATCTCAGCAACGTGCCCCATTACCTCCCATCTTAATCTCGTCCTGCATGCTTCTGCTCCATCCGTGTCGTCATGGCTACTCTCCACGGCAACCTTCCCCCCCCCCCTGCCTCCTTCACTTGGGACATTCCTCCTGGGACTGCATGCCCTGCCTTAGCTCTCCTCCCAGCTATAGGCTGTTCAGCTCTCTATTAACCAATCAGGAGTGATGGAGAACAATTTTCACACAACACTGAGACAGGAGATGGTTCATAGAAATGCCAGTGTCTGGACTGCAACCAGATCTTTGGATACAGAAATCAGCATTTGAATACACACCGCACAAAGCCATCCCCGGACAACTGGCTGCTTTTGCAGAAGACCTGGGCTCAGTTCCCAGCGCCTGCACAAAACCACCCGAAGCTCTAGTTTCAGGGCCTCAGATAATCTCTTCTGGCCTCCAAGGGCACTGAGCACATATGGTGCACATACATAAAGGCAAAACATACAAAATAAATATTTGTTTTAAATCTGGGTGGTGAGAGCCAGGCGTGGTGGTGCACGCCTTTAATCTTAGCACTCAGGAGCCAGAAGCAGGAGGATCACTGTGAGTTCGAGGCCAGCCTGGTCTACAAAGCCAGTCTATGAGCAGTGGCGGCACACGCCTTTAATCCCAGCACTCAGGAGGCAGAGGCAGGTGGATCTCTGTGAGTTCAAGGCCAGCCCGGTCTACAGAACGAGTCCAGGACAGCCAAGGTTACACAGAGAAACCCTGTCTAAAAAACAACAAATCTGGGGTACAATCCGTACCATGAGCACCTTTTAAATTATAAGCTCCATTTCTTTGTGTTTCTATTCCCCCCACCCCCACCCCGGACAGTCTTACTATGCAGCCCAGGACAGAACAAGGCCAGCAGCAGTGCATCCTCCTGCCTCAGCCTCTGAGTGCTGAGATCACAGGTGAGCAACAACACATCCGGTTTTTGTGTCTGAATTTTTAAAGTTTTATCTATTCAGTGTGTGTGTGTGTGTGTGTGTGTGTGTGTGTGTGTGTGTGTGTGTACACAACTTGTGGGAGTCAGTTCTTATTTTCCACCATGTCCATCCTTGAAGTGGAAGTCAGGTCACCGGTGTTGGCAGCAGGCACTTAGACCTGCTCAGCCGTCTTGGTGGCCCATGTGTTTCGGTCACTGACACCAATAGGGCTGATGGCTTTATACAGGGTGGTACGATGATGAGCTGCCCTTAAGGTGACAACATGGTGGCAGTCAGCTCTGTGCTGTGTACTCCACTGTAGCTGGCCCACGAGTTTCCAGATGACTCTCCTATATCCACCTCCCATTTTACCCCACCCCCACCCCCACCCCCCCGGGGTTACAGACGCACCACCACATCCAGCCTCCTATGTGGGTTTCAGGGATCAAACGCAAGCCATCAGGTCTTGTGTGACACGCACTCTTGCCCACTGCGCCATCTTGCCAGCCCCCCTCGTGGTCCTTTTTGTCTTTCCATGTTGCACCTTCCCCACCCTTCCCCGATGTCCACTATGTCCTTACATTTCAAGTTTCAGTGTGGATTAGAACTGTACACAGCCAGCCGTTCCAGGATCCGGTTTTATAATGTCTTTGGGCCAGTCAGCACATTGAGTGCTGTTAGGGGCCACTCTACACATCACTGTGTTCACAAGTGACAGAGCTGCCTATACGTAGCATGGGAAGCATGAGGTAATTTTCCTTTAAATAGAATTATAGGGGCTGGAGAGATGACTCAGAGGTTAAGAGTACTGTCTGCTCTTCCAGAGGTCCTGAGTTCAATTCCCAGCAACCACATGGTGGCTCACAGCCATCTATAATGAGATCTGGTGCCCTCTTCTGGTGTATATGCAGGCAAAATACTGTATACTTAATAAATAAATAAATAAATCTTTAAAATAAATAAATAGAATTGTAACTATCTTCCAGAGGAACAATAGTTACTGTGTTATTTTTGCTTTTTAGTTTTGGTTTTGGAGACAGGGTTTCTCTGTGTAGCCTTGGCTGTCCTGGCCTCACTTTGTAGACCAAGCTGATCTCTAACTCCGCCTGCCTCTGCCTCCCTGTGTGCTGGGATTACAGGCGTGGGCCCCTGCACCTGGCTTAATTTTTTTGTGTGTGAATGTTTGGTACCAGCAAGATGGCTCAACAGGTAAAGGCACCTAATACCAAGTTAGTCAAGTAGCCGTCTGACCTCCACATGTGCTTGCATGCACACATGTACACAAACACACACATACACACAATGTAATTTAAACATTTTATTAGCATACATTATGCATGTTTCATTACGTTTCATATATGTACATGGTATATTTCACTCGAATTCTCCAAGCCCCATTAGTCTTATTCCATCTCTCTCATTCCCTTCATCACCCGTGTTGACATTTTTTTTGCTTCACTTATCAATTAAGCAATCACATGGAGATGGGGTGTAAGTCTATTGCCAACGACAGGAAGCCACTTGAGTGAAGTCTGTAATGCACAGCTTGGCTTATGAACCTGGAGGCTGAAGGGCAAGGCACTGCGTCACACAGCCTTCTGGTCAGCAGCATCGGGGGTGAGGGGGACAGGCAGGGAGCGCTCCTGCTGTGTGTGGTTCAGATATGCGTGTTTCCCACAGCCTCCTGTTTGAACATTTAGTCCCCAGCTGGTGGTACTACTCTGAGAGGTTCTGCAAACTAGGACTAAGGTGGACTACCACTAGGGGCATAGGTCCTGGGACCCCTCTTCTCCTGCCTCTGCCTTCTGTCCGACAAAAGGTAACCAATTTCCTCTGCCACATATCCTTGCTGCCATGATGGGCTTTCTAAGCCCATGAAACTAAGCACGTATAGACCCAGACCTCTGAAACCATGAGCCAAAAGAGAGCCTTTCGTAGGCTTAGACTTTTCAAAACCTACTTCTTAACCTCACTTCTAACGCACCAACCAAAGGGGAGAAAGATTGTGTACAGGAGAAGTGGGTTGTGGACCTGCTCAGAGGTAGCTCCTTGGGCCAATTCCACTCTGTGTTGCCAGGATACCAGCGGTCCAGTCCAACAGCCAACACCAAACAACATGAATCCATAGTGGTGGCACAATCCGGCAGAAACAGCAAGGCTCTGCCGAATTGTCAGTGGAAATGGCCAGAACCAGCAGAAATGGTCAGAATCAGCCAGAGTACCTCGAGAAGGTCTCTGGAACATTTCTCTCTGCAAAGCAAAGACCAGTGAAGACCAACAAAGCGTAGCACTGCGGTGTAGCAGTGCAAAAGCACCGTCCCACTGTCTGTGGGGCCCTTGTGCCCTCTCCCTTGTCTGCTCCCAGCAAACCTTCACACGCCCTCTCACAAGACTTCTTCCAGAGAAACATCATGTGACACAACTGAGTCTTCAGAGAAACTGGAAATTTCCACTGCATCCCTTTCTCTTTAAGCTGTTCCTTTGAAGTATTTGGTCACAACAGTACAAACACAGTCTGTGTGTGTGCACACATACATGTTTGTCTCTTGTGCTGTTTAAATACTTGGTAGGCAGTTGGTGGTGCCGTTTAGGCAAGTATGGCAGGAGCCTGAACGATAGTGGTGCTGAGAGTAAAGAGAGTACAGAGGCCCCCTGCTCAAGGGTAAATTTACAGTAAATGCACTGATTTCTTTGGCAGAGGCCGTTTCAAGACAGCACAACACTGAATCTGTGGTGTGATCGTTATTGGTAACACTTATGCAGACAATGAAAAAACGAGTGAGGTAGAAATACATAATGTATGGTTTGAAATGGGAAAAGAGCATTAGGACGTTTAATGTTCAGACAGAGCATAATGTGAGAAGGAGATAAGCACCATTAGGGAGAGCAAAGGGAAAGGTGTAGGGGGGGATGACCCCACCCAGCTCCGCTTTCAGACTGTGAGAGCAAAAAGTTTAAGTCTTCTGCTCCTAGAAAGCAATAACGGGCTGGAGAAATGGCTCGGTGCCTACACCCATGCAGTTTCAGAGGATTCAGTGCCCTCCTCTGGCCTCTCAGGGCCTCAGGCGCGCCTGTGCCACACACATGTGCATGCAGGCAAACACCCATTCACACATTCTCTTTTTTTAAAGTAACAAAAGCCGCTGCACATCTGATTGGAGGAGGACAGGGTTCCTCCAGAGCTCTCGCAGTGTCCTCCAGGCTTTAGAAACACGTGTTGTAAGGCTGAAAAGCCAAGGCTGGATTTGAGAGCTACAAGCTATGCTCTGCTTTGTGACTGTGGCTGAGGATGTGAGCTCTCAGCTTCATGCTCCTGACGTCACGCCATGTTTGATGCCATGCCTCCTCACCATGATGGGACTCTTCCCTCTGGAACCATAAGCCAAGACAAACTCTCCCTTCTATAAGTTGCCTTGGTCATGGTGTTTTATGCCAGCAACAGAAAAGTGGCCTCTTCTCGTAAAGCCACCAGCTTCAGACATGGGGACTCCTCACTGGTGACCTTACCTAAGCCCACAGCTGGGTTAACATCCACCTCTTTGTAACCCCCCAATGCGAATTAAACTTCAATATGTGAAACTGGGGAATATTCCAGTTATCTTCTACCTGCCTCAGGTGGCCAGCAGCTACTCTTCAGCCAACCACCTGGCCACCGGTTTTCTCTTGAGTGCTCCCACTGTGCTGAGAGAACTTCCTTTAGACACACACCCCTTGCAGGTCGTTCTGTTAGCAACGTGTTTTACTGCTTTGCCTTTTTCCTGAGAATGTCTGGTTCCCACTTCATTCCTGAAGGGTATTTTGCCTGGCAGAGTTCACAGTTAACAGTTTTCTTTACAAGCTTGAAGAATCCTGTGCCCTTCCTCCTGGCTCCTGGAGCTCTCGAGAGGCAGCCAGATCCGGTTGAGACTGCCTCTCCTCTCCTGCAGCATCTCATTTCTCTTTGACAGGCAAAGTGTTTCCTTTTCTTGCATTGCCAAGTGATTAACTAAAGCCAGGTGTGATGGTTCATGTCCGTAATCCTAGCACTTGGGAAACTGAGCAGGATTGGCACAAACTCAAGGACAACCCACCATATGAGACTCTGTTTCAAAAATATAGATCAGGTCATCCCAGCACTCAGGAGGTAGAGGCTGGTGGTCCTCTGAGTTCAAAGCCAGCCTGGGCTACATAATGGGTTCCAGGTTCAGCCTGGATGATGGAGTGAGACCTGACACACAAACATACACACACACACACACACACACACACACACACGCACACACATGCACACACAGCAAAATATCTAACCGAGAAATAAAAAGTTTAATTATTGGGCTGGAGAGATGGCTCAGTGGTTAAGAGCACCACCTGCTCTTCCAAAGGTCCTGAGTTCAATTCCCAGCAACTGCATGGTGGCTCACAACCATCTATAATGTGATCCTGATACCCTCTTCTGCAGATAAAGCACTCATATACAATAAATAAGTACATTTTTTAAAAAGTTTAATTATGAGGGACCTTGGTGTGGATTTCTGGCAGCTTTATCCTGAGGGCTTCCTTAGCCTCTGGCTTCTGTATATATTATGTCTTTCATTGACTTGGCGGCACCTTCGGCCATTACATCATTGAATGTTTTAGCCCACAGCTCTACCTTATTATTCTGGGTTGCTGATGAAATACCAATTATCCCACAACCCTCTGAGGCTCAGGGAGTCTTAATTTTATATGAAACAGGATATATATGTAGCCCAAAACCTTCCATCCTCCTGCCTCAGCCTCCGCAGTACTGCAGCATCAGGCATGCACTGCCAAACTTGGCTCAGGTTCATACTTTGCACTGTTTTCTTTGCTTTTCAGTTGCAAGGATGTTCCAGCACTCCATCATCTCCAGTCTACCACTGTGTCCTTCCAATGACGGACAGGGTTATTCTGGTCGTTCGCTCAAATTCTATAATTTCCACTTGGCGCTTTACAGTATCTTTTTCTTTGCTAACTTAATTCTTTTTTTCTCCCATTTTAAACGAGTTTGTAATCACTTTTTCTTGTAATTACTTCTGAAAGCGATTTTCATGGCTGTCGACAAGGCCTTGGCAGATGGCTCATTTTGGCATCCATTTCAGCGAGCAGCCTTTTTACACTCACATTGTGAATGTTCTTGGAATGATAAGCGGCTTTTCTCAAATGCATGCCGGACATTTGGGTTATTCTGTTTGGAGACTCCTGCTTCTATTTAAGTCCTCTGCGTTAGCAGGCACATGTACAGTCTGCTCTGCCTCTGCGGCCTCTTGTTCCGAGGCTGGCTTTGTCTTTAGAGCCCTTGCCTTGCTCTCCTGCTCTGCTCCGCTGTCTGGCTCTGGTGGGGCTGCTCAGTCCCCGCTGGTGCCATCTGCAGGGTTACAGGGGCATCTCTCGGGTCCACCCTGCTGAGGATCACCCAGCAGAGTGTGCTTGTGTGGGTCTCTGTTCTGGCAGGCAGCTTCACAACACTGCCTACGTGGTCTCCACTGCTACTCCCGTGTTCAGGAAGGGTCAGGTGAGCCTACAGGTGTTCTGACACGCTCACTGGGGACAGACTGTCAACTGGTACTAGAGCATTGTTTCGAGGTCTCTGATGGACATTGTTCTAGGGCTCTCCTGCCATCGGCCAGAGAGAGGGATTTTTCCAGAAGTCTTACCTGTATCTGTTGGCCACTGTGTGTGGTGGGCTTCTCTGGGGGCCCTGGCTCAGAATCTATACCAGAGTAGAAGGCAACTCAGGGCTGTAGCTCCAGTTCTGGGTCCTAGGCCAGTGTATCTTATTTTCAACTCTCAAGTCCTTTGCCCATTGGCTGTTACATGCGGCATATTTAGAAGGAAGGAGCAGGAAAGGTTGTTACTGCTCCTGGGACCTTATGGGCCATGGCTGTTGGCCCATCCCAACCTACACAGCAGTCACAGTCACCCTCCAAAGTGCAGACTTGGTGGCCAGTGCCCCACTTAGAGCACCTTCCTCAGCAGCCTGCAGCAGGACAAAGACCATCCTAGCTGCCCTGCGCTCTTCCTTGCTCCCTACAGCACCCTTCTTTTTTTTTTCTCTTCCTTCCCCCAGAACTCCCTTGGCGACACAAAAGCACCCAAAGCTTCAGCTTCTGCGGCAGGCTCTTACACAGACCCCCGGAGATGAGCCTGGGAGGGCTGCCTCCCCTGGGCATGAAGTCTGCCGACCTAACATTCACATGGCCTTCTCACAGCTTGCCATCCATCCCCAGCTCCCCTTCTTCTGAGGCAGGCAGCTAACCCCAGCGCCTGCATCTTAACACCTGCCAAGAACCTGTCTCCAAACCCTGTCACATTCTAACGTGCTAGGCTTAAGACTCTGACATATGAAGGAGGGGACACGACCAGTCCATGGCACCTAACGCCAGACCTTTGCTCTGCCGATCCCCTCTTCTTTACAACTTTTTTTTTTTTTGCTACCCGTCCTCCCGCCTCCCGTCAATTTACATGGTTCCTAAAGCTTCCTCCCACACCTGTTCACACCAATTTTCTACAAAACCAATGTCAATAACGAAACAGAAGGGCTGAATTTGTTATAAAGCCCAGGCTCTGACATCACAGGCCTGTTCTCCGATGTGAGGTGCTTGACTACCCAGGCCTGGAAGCCTCCACTTCCCCACGCTGGGGAGGTCATGCAGCACTGAGTCAGGCTCAGCACCAGGACTAGGAAGTGCCCAGAAGGGGGCCGTGATCTCTGGCTAATACCATCCCTGTCCCCGCTAAAACCCCTTTAGCCCACGTGGCTACCGTATGTCTAAACTGTGGTAGCACCTGTGTAGCAGACCCACACCTGCCTTCTCAAGGACCCCTGAGTAAGGATCACCCACACCTACGCCATTCGAACGAAGCTTGTCTGAAGCTGCCGCTGAGGGAGAGAGGAACCTAAAGGTGCAGGCACGCAGAAGCTTAGCCACTCTAGGACAGGCTAGCTTCAGCCTCGGCCCCGCCCCCCGCCATTTGCCACGCCCCAAGGCCTGCGCCCCACCTATCAGCCCTTGTCCTAGAGCCCCTTGGACCAAGGCCCGCCCCCTGCTCCTTGTCCAACCCACTACCTCTTGCCCCGCCCCCTCCGTTTCTTATTCTTTGCCCCACCCACAGAGGCCTGCGCTCCGCCTGCCACCTCCTGCAACGCCCCCAAACCTAACGCTCCGCCTACTTGGTTCTCACCCTCTCCATTTCCGTTTATTCCCCTTTACACCACGTCTCTCAGTAAAAGGCCGGCATCCTGCGTAACACCCCCTCGTCCCACTCACTATTCCTTATTCTTCATGCCTCATCCTTCGCCCCTCCTCCCGAGGCCCTCGCCCAGCCTACTGCCCCCTGCTCCGCCCCCGAGGTTCGTGCCCCGCCCCCGACCTCGGCGCCCAGCCAATCACTCACTCTCTCTCTCTCTCTCTCTCTCTCTCTCTCTCTCTCTCTCTCTCTCTCTCTCTCTCTCTCTCTCTCTCTCTCTCTCTCTCTCTCTCTCTCTCTCTCTCTCTCTCTCTGTCTCCCTCCCTCCCTCCCTCCCTCCCTCCCTGGCTGCCCGTTACCCGGCCCTCTCAGCCCTTTCCACGCCCACTTCCCCTGGCTCCGCCCTTTACTCCCTGCCCCTTCCCTCCCCCCGCATTCTCCTACGGGCCGCAAACGGGACCGCGAGCAGCCGGGTCTGCCGGAAGTCCTGCCGTAAAGCGCGCCGCGACACTCGCACTAGCGCCGGTTCCCTTGGAGACAGCCAACGCGCTCAAGATGGCGGCGCCGGCGGAGGCGGAGGTGGCCGCGGGCTTCGCCGAAGCGGCTGAAGCGGCTGAACTGAGCCGCGCTCTAGGTCGCCTGCTGCCGGGGCTGGAGACCGAAAGTAAGCTGGGGAGGCGGCGCGCGCTGGAGGCTCTGGAGCACGCACTGGAAGAGACAGTGCGGCCCGGCGCGGATTCCGCTGCTTTCCAGGGCCCCTGGGCTCGTCTGCTGCTGCCCCGCCTGCTGCGGCTTCTGACCGACCCGGCCGAGGGCTGCCGCGCACTGGCTGCTCACCTGCTGGACTTAGGCCTGCGCCGCGCCGCGCGGCCCCGCGACGCTCTGCCGCGCCTGTTGCCCGCGCTCACCGCGCGCCTGGCCCGACCCGAGCCCACGCGGCCACCGCCGGAGCCCTGCGAGGAGCTGCGCCTTGCCCTCGTGCAGCTGCTCCGCCTGGCTGTGGACTTGGGCGGCGGCGCGCTCGCTCCACACCTGGACGACGCCGTGCGCGCGCTGCGGGGCGCGCTGCTCGACCCCTTCGCCGCGGTGCGCCGCGAGAGTTGCGAGTGCGCAGCCGCCCTGGCGCGTGCCACTCCGGGTAAGCGCCTCGGATCCCCTTCCGTGGGTACCTAGATGTCTAGAAACTTTTTTGAGCTGGTTCCCTGGTACGGCGATTTCGGACGGGAGGAGGCACGAGACAAGATCTCACCATGTAGCCTGGACTGGCATCAGTCTTAAAGATAACTTCTGTTTCAGTCTCCTGAGTGTTAGAATCTCAGACCTGTGCCACACACCCATTTCATGGTCATTTTTTAATGCAAAGTTTTGTACACTTGTTTCTCTACTCCTCTACCTTTTGTGTCTCTGACTTAGATCTTCCTAAATGGAGGGAGGTTGGTTCTTTCCACCTCCCTTTAGTTTATTTCTACCTTTCTAACAGCTCTGCTTGATCAGAGCCTTCCCTTTTTCCTTCTACGGCTAAGGTTTGGAAAAACAAGAGTCCCTGCCCAGTGCTGATACTTAAACTGCAAATCTTCACAGAAGGGAGCCAACCTTGTGAGCTTAGGTGTACATTTCCCCCCGAGTGGCCTGGAACATAGACAGCACCAGGACCGCTGGAGAGGGAAAGTGGGAGCTGAGGTTAGCAGAGGCTGGTTTCCAAAGAGTCTAGAGGAAGATGGCAGGTTGGATGGTGGCCACAGAGCTGGGCCCCCAGGGCGGCTGTACCTCATAACCAGCTGCCTCCCTGTCCCACAGAACACTTCCACATGCAGTCGGAGTCCCTGATAGGCCCCCTGATGCAGACCATCTCCCACCAGCACTGGAAGGTCCGGGTGGCCGTCATCGAAGCCACGGGCACTGTGATCCAGTTTGGCAGTGGGAATTCTGTGGATGATGTTCTTTCCCACTTTGCTCAGAGACTCTTCGATAATGTCCCTCAGGTAATGGGATTTCTGTGCCCGGACAGTCTTGAAACCACAGTGCTTCTGTTAGTAGAAGTGCCTTCGTGTGTTCATCCACTGGGAGGATTTCAGTGCAGGGCCAAGGTTGCTTAGGGCCTTGCAGAGGAGGGTAGGGTGGAGGTTGAATGGCGGGGTAATCTGTGCCGGTGGGTTTGGAAGAGGAGGTTGGCAGACAGGAGCCGTACAAATGTAGGCTTTAAAAAGACAGAATCCACGCCAGGCACACACCTTTAATACCAGCACTCAGCAGGCTGGCCTTGAGGCCAACCTGGTCTCCAAAGTGAATCCAGGACAATCAAGGCTACACAGAGAAACCAAAAAAAAAAAAAGAATTCCCCTCACAGGCATGTCTCAGATCTAAGGCTGTTTTGGCTTATGGTAATGTCATCTACAAAGAGAGGACTTGTGGTAGCCAGGCTCTGTCCCAAAGGGAGAAACAGGTTAAGGGGCAGCACGTGACTCTGCTTAGGAGGAGAGGAGGGGCAGTGGTCAGCACCCTCCAGAGAAACCAAAAGCTGTCCCGATCTTGTCCGTCAACCATCAAACTCTCCACAGGAGTGACAAGTTGTGTCCAGGTGGCAGTGTTCCCTCCCTTGGGATGATGATGTTGGCCTGAGTGCATCAGGCGTTCGCCCTGCCCTGCCGTAGGTTGTGTCACTTGAGCAGGTGCCTAGCCTACAGTGGATCCTACCCAAGCCCTGCCTCAGGCTCCTTGAACAGCTTTTTGTCATGTTTTACTTATATACCTCTCTGTAGCGTTATAATTCACACGCATATGATTCACCCACTCGTGATGTTTAGCAGCTTTTTAATATACTTGTAAACTTTTGTGACGCATGTACTGTTAAGTTTACTGTTTCAGGGTTGGGATTGTAGCTCAGGTGTAGAGCCCTTGCTCAGCGCATATACAAGCTCAGCGCATATACAAGCTCAGCGCATATACAAGCTCAGCGCATATACAAGCTCAGCGCATATACAAGCTCAGCGCATATACAAGCTCAGCGCATATACAAGCTCAGCGCATATACAAGCTCAGCGCATATACAAGCTCAGCGCATATACAAGGTGCTATATTCCATTGCTCTCCCCGCCCCCTTGCCAAACTACAGCCACAGTATTACCACAGTTGTTGCCACCACCCTAGTTCTCATCATTCCAAACAGCAAGCAGTAGCTCCCCCCCCCTACAACCCCCCCCCCATGCACATCTCTACCCAAACCCTGGTGAGGTCCCAAGTTTGTTTGCTGTACATTTCTCGTGGATCCGTGTCATGCCGTGTAAGGTAGCCTCTCCCATCGTCACTACTGCCCATGAAACACCTAGGTACCATGGTGACAAAGAAGACTGCAGACATAGTGTATTGTTAGAGGGACAGTGAGTCCACAGAGGACCATGCTAGTGGGTGTCACAGTTCTAGATCAGTACTGCTCCGCATCTGTCAGAGGGGTGGGGCCCTGTCCTGAGCCTCAGTGCCCACACCTGTTTCAGGACTAACATCCCCCCAGCAGGACTCCGAGCCGCCCATCCCACGGAATCTGAGCGAGCTGCCTCTATTCTCTTGTGGCAGGTCCGGCAGGCCGTGACCTCGGTGGTGGGGGGATGGCTGCTCAGGCTTCGTGACCGCTACTCTTTCTTCCACAAACTCATCCCACTGCTACTCAGCAGCTTCAGTGACGAGATGCCTGAGGTCCGGTAAGTGCCTCTCCGGGCAGCTGGGCAGTGTGGTGTCCCCTACCCCTCCGGAGTCACACTGATTTGGAACAAGAGCTTCTCCCCAGTTGCCTGTTACCACAGCGGTGGTTTTCTGCTCCAGAATTGCCCTAGCCCTTCGTTCTGCGTGTTGTGTGTTGTGTGGTCCTGTGCCACATGAACTGTCTCTGATCATTAAGACCCTGTTGGGCCTCTTTATCCCAGTTGAACCCATGGGTGAGCATCTGGCCCCTGCTGGTGCTGTCACCATGTAGCCAGAGCTGGTCAGAAGGCCACTCCTGCCAAGTGATGCCTGTTGCCTAGCCCCGCTCCCAGCCCCGCAGGTGTTTCCCTGGGACCTCCGTGGTCAAGGGCTTCATGGACGGGGTCTCCTGCCCGCCGGGCCTCACTGCCACTCCTGTCGTGTTGTTTCGCAGGCAGACAGCCACCAGCCTCTGGGAGAAGATCGGGCTGCAGTGGCAGGAGGAGAATGAGGCAGATCTAAAGGACAAGCTGGACTTTGCTTCGCCTCCTCCTCCCCACTACCCTGAGCACGGTGAGTGCTGCTGGAGGGGGAAGGCAGATGGGAGGTCCACGAGGGCCATCTGTTCTTGGCCCTGAGGAAGGCACTGGTATCTGAGGCGCTGCTGGGCCCAGGCTGCTAGATCCCTGGTTGGAGATGACAGAGACGGGTTCCTCCTTCCCTCAGTGTGCGGCCAGTGCTGCCAGCCTCTGCCCCCTGTCTCTCAGGAGCTGATCTTTTCCCACTTCTGAGCCAGCTTCATTTTACAGAAAGGGAGGACTTCCAGAAGCATCCAGATTTGCTGCCAGGTGTCCATAGCTCCCTTCTGAGCATGTGCAGGGACCTGTAGCTGGGCCAGGCCTCTGCAGCACTGCTGAGAGTTTCAGGAGCGGCACCATGTGGGGCTTTATCTTTTCACCTAGGGGCTAAGCCTGCAGATTGGGGATAAGTGGTGTTTACTTTCTGCACTTGGGTCAGGGCGTTCTGTTGGCGCCTGCTTGTCCTCACATAGTCATAACCCAAGGCCATGTGTGTGCCAGTCAGTCTAGCAAGCTCAACTGTGAGGCAGGTTTCTGCCCACAGCCCAGCTCCAAACCCCATGGGCTTTGAGACCTCTCTTCTCAGGCAAGCATGTCTCAAAACCAAGCAGCAATCCACCCTGACAAGGACAGAGATGTGACCAGGGGGGAGGCACTGTCCCCCAGCACCCAAGAGACTGCTTCCTGGACCCACCCTGCTAGGAAGGATCTATGGGCTGAGGCTGCTCCTGGAGGTGCTGGATCCTGGCCTCTCACTGGCCTCCCACTGCTCCTAAGGTTCTTCCCCATACCGGGAAACTGGCAGAAAGCACTCCAGTTCTGGGCAAGGCTGAAGCCATAGTGTAAGCTGGGTTTGTTCTGATTGGATGGGTCAGATGGAGAGGGCAGTTTTCCAGATGTGTTTGTTTCTTTATCTTTTGTGAGTATGAGATACTCAGTTTCAAACTCAGGGCCTCGCTGGGCGTGGTGGTGTGTGCCTTTAATTCCAGCACTTGGGAGGCAGAGGCAGGAGGATCTCTGTGAGTTCAAGGCCAGCCTGGTCTAGAACGGCCAAGAGAATAGAGAAACCCTGTCTTGAAAAAACAAACCAAACAAAAAAACAAACAAACTCAGGGCCTCACATGTATGGCACCAAGTGTTCTGCAACTGAGTTACATCCCATCACTTGATTTTTTTTTTTTTTTTATGCCAGGGTCTCATGTAGCCTAGGCTGACCTTGAACTTGTGCAGTCCTCCTGCCTAAGCCTCTTGAATGCACTGTGCCCAGCTTGCGTCTATGTTAACTGTTTGTGGCAGTGATGCAGCAGGATTTCATAGAGTTGGAGGGTTTTTTCCCCTCCTGTTGTTTCTGCCTCAAATAGCCTGGGTCTTTTTGCACGGCTGCCCTGGTAGCTTATCTCCAGCCCTGGAATCCCAGCTGTGCCCTGAGCATGAGCCGAGCAGCTCTGCCCTGCTGTTGGGTCATCTCACATAGTTCACAAGCAGCCTAGTGTCAGCAGGACACCGGCTGGCCTTGAAGTGCAAGGAAGCTTCTGCCTTGACTGTAACTGATCTTGCTGCCTGGAGAAAGGAAAGTGTAGGAGGCAGTGGTTGCCTTGGGAACATACCACACTTGACTTATGCCAAGTTAGGGACTTGGGAGGAACACATGCTGCTAAGTTCCGGAAGGAGGACTGGTCTCTGGAGCACGTTTTGGGTCTAAGTTGGGGACAGGGGCTTGTTTCTGGCCGTTGTGATGGGCATCTCGGTGGTTCCGGTCTTGAGCTGTGAGAGCAGCTTCTCAGAGCTCATTCTTCGTCTGAAGCAGAGAGGATTTAGGATTGAGTCATGGTAGCCAGCAGCATGGCGCTGCACTTCATGGGTTTTGTCCTTTCCCTCTGAAGTTACTTCAGTGTAGGATTTGAGTTTTAATGTTCCCATGATTTTGCAGCATTTCAGCCACTTGTACTCCGCCCATCACCCCAGCCCCCCTTGCCTGGCTCTGCCCACCATCCTGGGACCTGTGTTGTCCTGTCCAAAGGGCTGTGTACAAATACCCTTTATATCCCTAAAACTGCCTGTTATTGCTGCAGGTTTGTAAACTTAGTCAAAAAACATGTCAAACTGAGAAGTAACGAGTCCGTCACTGGGCCATCCCTGGTACCTTCCTGCCCGTGGCCACTGTTGTCTGGGTGTCTAGTCATGCTTTCTGCCCACACATCTCTGCGTGGCACAACGCATCTTCTTGTCAAGTCTCAGCCCCGTTACTGCGCTGCTCCTAGCAGCCACCCTCCTGCTACCCAGGAGGCAACTGAAACAGTGTTCTGAACAGAGTGACTCAGATGAGTGGCTAAGACATGTTACGTCCATCCTGCCAGCGTAGGGGCACTTTTCAGCCTGCCAGTGCAGACTGTCTGACCACAGCTGATTGATCCACTTAAATGCCCCTGTTGCCACACACGCTGCGGTCAGCACCTGGCTCAGAATTAATGAACTTCAGGCTTCCCCTGGCCTAGGACAGAAAGCTGGACTGTCAACGCCTCTACCACAGGGTTTATGTTCAGCCTACAGACAAATGTAAGTTTCCTTCTACACAAGTCTTCACTTTCAGTTTCTAATTTTTAAAAGTATTTTTAAAGATTTTTTCTTTGTTAGTTTTTTTTCCCCCTAAGTTTTGTGTGTATAAGTGCTTTGCCTGCATGTGTTTGTCTGCACCGTGTGCGTGCTTAGTGCCTGGGAAGGCCACAGTCGTGAGCCACCTAACATGGGTGCTAAGAACCAAAATCAGGTCCTCTGCAAGAGCAGTGAGTGCTCTTCAGTGCTGAGCATCTCTCCAGCCCCTCGGTTTTATCTTTAGTTATGTGTTGGCGGCGTGGGTTTGTGTGCGTAAGTGACCTGTCCTGGAAGTCCAGAAGAGGCTGTCACATCATCTGGAGCTGGAGTTACAGGCAGTTGTGAGCTGCTCCCCAGCAACGGGTGCTTCGAGAGCAGCGAGCTCTCCTGACCGCTGAGCCTGCTCTCCGTCACCTGCATCTCCACCGCGGCTGGTCTTGTAACTGGAGTAGTGTCTGTGCCTGTGTGCAGTGGAGGTGGAGATCAGAGGCCAGCTCTGTGGACTTGTTCTCTCCCACCTTCACGGGGGCTCTGGGGACTGAACTCAGGTCATCTGCGATACTCACCAAGCTGGCCTCAAGTCACTGCTTTTACAATGGAGCGCTGTGTGGGGCAGCCAGGAAGGTTGCAGTTCGTTGTCTTCAAATCAGCTTTTCTGAAGAAAGTGCTCTCAAGTTCCTACCAACCGCTAATGACAGGGCTCCAGTGACAGCGGGTCCCAAGTTGTGGCAGTGACAGCAGTTTTCCTTTGAAACGTCTTTCTCCTGGAATCACTTGTCTGTCGTGCCCAAGTGCTGAGGGTATCATGTCTTCAGAAGTGGCTCAATGCCAGAAGGACACAGGGCCTTTTTCTTTCTTTTCTTTTTCTTAAAAAAAAAAAAAAAAAGGTCTGGGCGTGAGTAGAGTTCCCTTTGAATGTTTAGTGTTGTGCCCATCCATTTCGGGCCCTGCCGGCATTCCATCAGGGTGTTTGGGATAGAAACTTGAATGGGAGCGGAAGAGGGGAAGCAGGCTGGCGAGCTGCCTGGCACCGTGGCAGCTTTTTCCTCTTCTCAAGGGCAGGTCACTCTGCCTTAGCAGCACACAGGGCAGGCCTTGTCCACAAGAGTAAGGTGCCAGGAGAGGAGGGAAACCATTGCCATAGAACTCAGGTCCCCCTGGTCCTAAGCCCCAGGAGCTCTCACCCCTCCAAAGACTGTGAACTCTGACCTCTGCACCAGCTTCAGTCTCCGCCCTGTCTCCCTCCCACACCCTCCAGGTGGAATCCCCTTTGCTGCACTGGACCTGACATGACCTCACCTTTTCCATTGTTTGTTGGCAGCTATATGGATGGCTGCCCGTTGTCATGGCGTCTGGCTTTGCAGGTGTCCATAGCTCTCCGACTGAAGGGTCCATTGTCTCTTAAAGCCTCTAAGGGCCCTTGTCATCCTGTGCTTTTTAAACACGGCCCAATTAAGCTGTCTTTTTCTGCCTTTTTGTCCGCTGTCATGTTGTAGTTCCCTCAAAGATTTGACGGCAGTGCTGAGCTCTCTGCACTTTTGGAATCTGGACATGAGTAAGTGGTGACTCGCAGCCCAGGGCCTTCTTCCCTGCCCACCTGTGCTGATTGGCTTCCAGACAGGGATGCACAACCAGTGACCTAGCCTGACCTTAAATCAAGTGGCAAATGATGAAATCCGGGCAGGAATTTAGAAGCTCTGCTTCAGCCTCTGAAGCAGCTGGATGGCAGGCCTGGGAATCCGCTGGCAAACCTGTGCCTTTTAAGGGAACAGAAACGAGTGTCTATCTAGGTGTGCTGGAGTTTGTCAGCCCAGTATTGGAAAAGCTGAAGCAGGAGGGTTACTGTGAGTTTAAGGCCAGCCAGGGCTACATAGTTAGACCCTGTCTCAAAAAACAAACTCCATCCACACACACCCCAAGAAAGGTAAATGGAAACACCTGGGCCAGTGGTTCCCAATGCTGGATCTACGAGGTGTTGAGATCATTCTGTGGGTTCCAGTATCCCAGAGCCCGTGGAGTGCTCCCTACAGTGGAAGCAGCCATATTCATACCGTCCTGTGGAGCTGCCTCTGGCTGCATGCTGCCACTGCACATGCCAAGAGACAGTGCTAGCTGAGCTAGCCCATCCTCCGTGATAACGAAAGCAGGCTAGCCAGGCTCGGTGACAAATGCCTGAAGGCTGGGGATGGGAATTGTTAAGTATAGTCCTAGGCTATATAGTACATTCAAGGGAGACAAGTGAAACCCTGCCTCAAACAAGTCAGAGGGACAGCATTTATCTAGAGTCCACCAACAAGGGACTGGGCAGGATATGACTGCACAGTAAAACCTGACTAGAGTCCACCAGTGAAGAGCTCGTGGCTCAGCTGTAGAGTGCTTGCCTAGCATCCCCCATGACGGAGGGGCTGGGAGTGTAGATCAGCTGTAGAGTGCTTGCCTAGCAAACGTGACACTAGGTCCATCCCCCAGCAATAGACGTGTGCACACAGTTTTAAGAAGGTGAAAAGACCAAGAAAGTAATTATTGCTTGTGTCCAAAACATACAGAGAACTCTCAGGACCCAATAAGAACAATTCAAAACTTTACACAGACAGTGTTTGGGAAAACATCACCCAGGATGGTAACAGAAAGAGCACATAGGCCTGTGAAGATGCCCGATGGCATTGGCATTGGGGAAATAGAAACCGGACCTCAGAGAGCTGCTGCTGCACCCTGCCAGGCTCAGCTACCTGGGAAGCTGGCCATGCGCGACAGGGAGGTTGGATGGTGCAGCCACTGTAGAAGATCAGCGGGTCAGACAAGTACCTATGGTATGGTGTAGCCATGCCAGACACTGACACCAAGAAAAGTAAATGCCTGACCCCACTAGTAGCTGTGTGCTGGGCCTTAGCACAACGCCATTTAACACAGCCCCAAGTCAGAACTAAGCTCTCAGAAGAGGAATGGGGAAACTGCTGTGTTCCACTGAGTGAAGATGCTAGAGAATACGCTAGTGCGAAATACAGGCCGCTGGGCGGGGGCAGGGGAAGGCATGGGACTAAGGTTACCTCAGGGTGTGTGGTGACAGTTTGCAGGTGTGTCCCAGACTGGTTAATTCTTATGTGTCATACTTCGGTATAGCCATAAGAAATACTCATTCTTTTTTTTTTTTCCAGACAGGGTTTCTCTTTGTGTAGCTGTGGCTATCCTAGGACTTGCTCTGTTGACCAGGCTAGCCTTGCTCTGTAGACCAAGCTAGCCTCCAACTCAGAGATCCGCCTGCCTCTGCCTCCCAAGTGCTGGGATTACAGGTGTGGGTGCTACTTTACATTATGACTATGACCCTCATTTTTTCCCCCTCTTTGAGGGATGGGCTTTGGGGGTTTGTTCTGGTTGATTGGTTGATTTTTTTTTAATGCAGTCTCACTCTGTAGCCCAGGATAACTTGGAACTGTGTAATTCAGGCTGATCTTGAACTTGAAGCAATCCTCCTGCCTCAGCCTCCTGAGCTGAAGAGTTTGTAGTTGCAAATTGCAAGGAGTATTGTGGCTGCAAGCTGCCAAGCCAGCTCTCCTTTCTGTCTTGATGAGACATTCTGAACTTTGAATCCGTCAGGCTGTGGGTGTAACTGACTACTTTCTGCACAGATCTCTGAAGCTGTGTTTGTGGGCTCCCATCTTCTCCCCTCTAGAGAGCCGTCCTGGCCTGGGCTGCCGAGAGCTGGTCTTCAGAAACCTCTCCAAGGTGCTTCCTGCCGTCTGTCATGATATCACCGACTGGGTGGTAGGCACACGGGTGAAGGCAGCACAGCTGCTGCCGGTGCTGCTGCTGCACGCAGAGGACCACATCACGCAGCACCTGGAGATAATCCTCAGAACGCTGCAGCAGGCATGCGCTGATGAGGAGAAGGCTGTGCTCAGCAGTGTGAGTGTCCCATTATCTTGTAAGTGGCAGAGCTCTCAGCCTCGTACCCATCAGCTTTGCAGTTACCAGCTAGGTAAAGGTGTGCATGGCTCTGCCTCTCCCCTTTGCCACCTCCCCCATATTCAACCACTAGCCTGGCCCTGGCAGTGCCTTCGTGGCAAAAAGAAGTTTTCCTTGGCACACTTAGACCATTTCCACTCAGAACTCCAGGTGTGGGGGTAGGTGCGATATGTTCATGTGTCTTTTCATGTGGATGACTGTGTGGTGTGAGTGCGTGCTTGTATGAATACATGTACAATTGTGTGCATGCTTATGGATCTCAAATCAATTGCTGATTACTTCATTGCCGGGTTTCTCACTGAACCAGAGCTCACAGATTCAGCTCGCCTTACCTAGCCAGCTTGCCCTGGGATCCCCTGTGTCTGTCTCCTGGGTACTAGGATGACAGAAAGCTGGCACCCCGTCCCTCCTTTACATGGGTGCTGGGGATCTGAACTCTGATCCTCAAGTTCGTATGGCAAGCATATTACTTACTCACTCAGCCACATCTCCAGGCATTATCACAAAACCTTCGAACTTCTATTTTGTTGACTGAAAAAGTGACTTTATATCTCCCAGTACAGTTTTATGAAGGAGAGGGATGCTGTGTTTGTGTGCTGTGCCTTCCCTGTGTGCTGCCCCTGTTGGCTTCGTGATACAGGTGCAAAGCTAGCCAGGTCCACGAGCCCTGCACCTCCCTCTCCTGCCACACCAGCCCCTTTGTGTTACATCATCTGTCATCTGCGAGGTTTTCGTTAATGGAAGCAGCAGTGAGGGCTCCTGGGGCTGGTGTTGCAGTACCCTGCCATCAGCGTCTTGGTTCTGCACCTCAGCCTGTCCTTGCCATTGTTGATACCCAGGCTGTGGAGTGTGCCCAGTTTGCTGCTTTATGGGTTCTTCCATCCTTCTCTACCCCTTTCCTTCTTCCCTTTCAACCCCTAACACTAGATAAGAGAGAAAAAAAGGACAGAGAGGAAAGAGATCCTTGAGTAAGATGAGGATCAGAATAGGGCTGGCGTTACTGTTAGAACATCTCCTGCTGATGGTGCTGATGGTAGCTCCTTGCCAAGTTTGGTCTTTGCCATCAGGGTACCTAGTCATCTCCTCCTCCTCCTTCTCTTCTTCCTCCTCCTCCTCTTCCTCCTCCTCCTCCCTCTCTCCCTCCCTTCTTCCCTCCTCCCCTCCTCCCTCCTCCACCCTCCTCTTGTTTTTTGTTTGCACACAACTACTTAACAAACCACAACCAACAGCCATCGATAACCCACCTATTGGGTCTCTAGCATTTAAATGCCCTCTGAAAAGTCCCCAGAATTCCAAACATCACACACTCCCAGAAACTATCTGCAGCTGGCAAAATCACGCCTCTGCTAGAGCATGAGGCAAATCACCGTCAGCTTCTGCAAAGCACCCCCATTTCAGATTTAAAAAAAAAACAACATTCTTATAATATTTGTGTTTTCCTAAACCAAAATCCTCAGTGCAGTGGAGGCATGGAGTGTGTGAATGAGATGCTTCGGCTGCTGGTGTCAAGTGAGGCAGGAAGACAAGACATACGGCTTCAGAGCCCTGGCTTCCATTTGCCTCAGTTTCTCCCATGAGAGAAAGGGTGTGTGCTTCCCCACAGGTCCTCTACACCATGTCCTCTGGCAGGTGGAAGCCCTAGCTGTATCCATGTTTCTAGAACTCTGCACCTTCCCCCTCTTCCTTGCAGTGTGTAAGAGCTGCAGAGCTCATTGGCACCTTTGTCAACCCAGAAGTATTTCTGAAACTGATCTTAGCCATGCTGAAGAAGGCACCTTCCGCCCCTGGCCTCTTGATCCTCGCTTCTGTCATCCAGGGCTGCCCCCGAAACACCCTCCAGCCACACCTCAAGGTCATAGCCACAGAGCTGGCCCAGGAGCACATCTGCCAGGGGTCTGAGAATGTAAGTGGGTGCCTGGAAGTGTGGGTGGGGCATCAGGGTATCCTGGCACTGGAGAAGAGAGGTAGCCCTTGGTCACTCTCTGAGTGTAACTGCTGGTGGTGGCCAGCCCACGGGCAGCAACCCCTATTCAATCTGGTGGCCACCCACAAGTGGCCATTTAAGACTTTTTCTTGTTAGTGCCAGTGGCATGGACAGCTCAGAATACATCCATCTTCCAGGAGAGTCCAGATGGGCTTGTTGCTGTGGGTGGTCATAGGTCTGTGTCATGGGTCTGAGGGAGTTCTGGGTCCTACCCAGGAGACGAGGAACTACACACACATCAAGATTGAGCACATCCTCAGGGGTGACCAAGAACTCTTTGGTTGGTTGGTTTTCAAGATAGGGTTTCTCTGTCTATCCCTGGCTGTCCTGGAACTTGCTCTATAGCCCAGGCTGGTCTCGAACTCACAAGGTGTGCCCGCCTCTGCCTCCTGAGTGCTGGAACTAAAGGCGTACGTCTCCACCACTCAGCTACGAGCTCATTCTTGTCTATGTCACTTAGCAGTTGAATCCTGTTTGAAGTAACCACTTGTGACCTGACGGCCAGGTTTGCTTGAAACAGAGCCAGACCATCCTAGCCCTGGCTTTAGCACTGGGCTATGTTCTGGTTGTTTCTACTGAAGGAGTGAAAGTTGCTGTATTGGGGTGTGTTAGGCCTACTCTATAATCCCAGCATTTAGGAAGCAGGAGGATCAAGATTGAAGAACAGCCTGGGCTACATAGTGAGGCCCTAACTTAATGAGGAAAAAAGGAAAAGGAAACTAAGCCATTTTATTGTAAATAACAAAATAGTGAAGGGAGCCCATGGGAACAGGACTGGAGTCTTGGAAAGGAGTGAGGACAGGCTGGGAGCAAGCCAAAAGACCAAGCGGCCACGAAGCCAGCACAGTCATCCAGGAGTCAGAGGAGCTAAGGGAGGGAACCTGGCCTAGTCCCTGGGCTGGAGAGTTTGAGATAGTGGTGAGGTATGCAGCCAGGATCTCTATAATAGGTACTGGTGATGCTGCGAGAGGCCACACTCACACCTGGACTCTTACCCAGGAAGGCAGGAATTCCCCAGGCTGCTTTCCTCACTTGTGTCTTATCATTCCTCTACCATGTCCATTTCTCCAGTTCAGTAGAGCACAGAACAAAGAAGAAAGGCAGTTATAAAATATCAGTGAACATTTCACTGTGTGTATTCATTTTTTTTAACATGCATTGGTGTTTTGCTCTCATAAATGTGTGCATGAGGGTGTTGGATCCTCTGAAACTGGAGTTACAGACAGTTGTGAGCTGCCACGTGGGTGCTGGGAATTGAGTCGGGATCCTCTGGAAGAGCAGCCAGTGCTATTGACCACTGAGCCATCTCCAGGGAATATTATCTTTTGTTTGTTTGTTTTTTGTTTTGTTCTGATTTTTGTGCAGCTGTGGCTGGGTTGGAACTTACTTGTAGACCAGGCTGGTCTCAAACTCCTCTGAGTTTGTCTCTGCCTCCAAGTGCTGGGATTAAAGGTATGCTCCACCACCACCTGGCCCACATCGTGTATTCTTAATCCTTCTCTCTGTAGCTTCCCTTCTGGCCCACTGTGCCCTTCTCGGTGGATGTGCTCAGGTCAGGGTCCTGTACCGCTCAGATGGAGTGTGGCAGCTCTTCTGGCTCTCGCTGCATGTGTGGGTGGGCTGCAGAGGGAGAGATGCTGACTCCCACTGGTGTCTTCCAGAATCTCTACCTGGAGCATCTGCTGCTGTGTGTGCAGGCTCTGCTGTCTGTGTGTCGGGAAGACTGTCGTGCCGCCAGCCTGCAGCTCTTGGAGGTCCTGGTGACAGTAATGGCAGTCTCAAGTGCCATAGGCCTTGGGAAGAAGGTAAGAACAACCTGTTTCCACAAGAAATGGAGCTGTCTTCTGTCAGTATCCAACATGTTTAAATTCCAGACGTGGGACAGGCTTGCCTAGCAAAGATGAAAGAATTCAGAACAAGGTAGCCTCCGGGAGTAACCTCCTTCTACAGACCTATCTTCTACCTAGGAGTGAAGGCTGTTTAATACTGGGACCCTAGTTGGACCCTGGGCTCCCTCTCCTCCAACCTCATGGTACTTCAGAGTGTTTCTGTGCTGCTGAAAGCTGCAGGGCAGGCTGGTGGCTGTCCTGTGCTAATGGCAGGCCAGCTTCTGGGGTTAGGTCTGTCCCCTTTGACTCTGTATTTACAGAGACAGTCTTATTATGTGGTCTAGGCTAGCCTTGAACTTCTGAAGGCAAGCTTCCTGTCTCAGAAAATAATGTGACACTCAGGGTCAATCTCTGGTCTCCACATGCACATCAGCATACACCCTCATGAACTCACATTAACGCACACACAACTCTTTAATATACAGTCCCTATGGGCCTCGGTAACAATCTGGGACCAGATGCTGCTGCTTCAGGAGGAGCCCAGAGCACAGGGTTCTCAGCCACCCTCATGGGCCTGCAGGAGGCTTAGGTGCCCTGTGGAGCCCTGCCTGAGGGGGCCTTTCCCCCTCTTGTTGGGGACTTTATCAATTGGATTCTTCTCTTTGAAGACATCCTTTGCAGAGAGTATATGGCATGTCATCAAAGACAGCCTGTCATTGATAGGACTAAACTCTAGCAAGGCTGTGCCTGCAGGCCACAGGAAGAAAGCCAGACCCATCAGGTCAGGAACAGAG